>NC_136261.1:276197699-276411982 GCF_964187855.1 Myxine glutinosa
TGTATATATGTATATATATATATATATATATATGTATATGTATATATATGTATATATATATGTATATATGTATATATGTGTATATGTACAAAAGAGCACGCACAGCTGTAAGGACGAAGGACGGGAACAGTGGTGAGTTTGAGGTGAAGGTGGGAGTGCATCAGGGGTCGGTACTAAGTCCACTACTATTTGTAGCTGTGTTGGAGGTGCTGGCTCAGACCGTAAAGGAGGGTTTACCGTGGGAGTTGTTGTATGCAGATGATCTGGTGTTGATTGCGGAAAGTATGGATGGACTGAAGGACAAGATGAACAAGTGGAAGGAATGTATGGAGACAAAAGGTCTGAAGGTGAATATCGGAAAGACAAAGGTGATCGCAAGTGGTAAAGCATGTGGTGAGGTGGAAAGAACTGGGAAGTGGCCGTGTGCTGTGTGCAGGAAGGGTGTCGGAGTGAACTCCATTCAATGTACAATGTGTGCTGAGTGGGTTCATCAAAAATGTAGTGGTCTGAGAGGGTCATTAACCAGTGTGGCAGCTACATTCAAATGTAAGGTGTGCACAGAGGGAGCTGCAGATGGAGGAAATGTTGAGTTGGATCTTGGAGACGGCGTGAAGCTGGAAGGTGTGAAAACATTTTGCTACCTCGGAGACATGCTGAATGGAGAAGGTGGATCAGACTCGGCAACGGTTGCTCGAGTGAGATGTGCATGGAAGAAGTTTCGGGAACTGAGTGGCGTGCTGATGAGGAGAGTGTCGCTGAAGCTGAAGGGAAAGGTGTATGCTGCATGTGTGAGAAGTGTTATGATTTATGGGAGCGAGACATGGGTAATGAACGTAGAGCAGCAACGAAGGCTGGAAAGGGTGGAAATGCGAATGGTTCGATGGATGTGCGGAGTATCGTTGAGAGAGAGGAAGACAAATGATGAATTGCCAAAGATGATGGGAATATTGCCTGTGATTGATGCTGTGAAGAGGAACAGGTTGAGATGGTTTGGTCATGTATTGAGGAAGGATGAAAGTGACTGGTTGAGAAGAGTGATGGAAGTTAATGTAGAAGGAAGTAGAGGACGGGGAAGACCGAGAAAGACTTGGCTAAAGATGGTGGAAGAAGAAATGCGGGCAAGGGGGTTAACAAGGAGAGATGCAGAAAATAGGGCAAAATGGAGAAGATTGTCATGGGGACCGCAAGGCTAACCCCCGCTCTAGCAGGGAACATGGCCTTAAAATGCATGTTGTATATATATGTGTGTGTGTGTGTGTGTGTGTGTGTGTGTGTGTGTGTGTGTGTGTGTGTGTGTGTGTGTGTGTGTGTGTGTGTATATATATATATGTATATATATATATATATATATATATATATATATATATATATATATGTATATATATATATATATATATATTACAATACAATAGATATTGGACAGAAGTAAAAAAAAAATGAGCTGGAGGAACAATCCCCTCAAAATCGACACAAGCTGCTTGGCTGCTTGCACGTGTCTCCCAGCAGAAGTAACAAAAGCTGGTCGACCTCTTGAACAGTGCAAAAATATTCCGCCCAATGAGATGCTTCATGACGTCCATTGAGTGGCAAAAGCGAGGCCTGCCTCACTTGCATACACCTCTGTGGCTCAAAGAGAAGATTTGACAGTTATCAAAGAGAAGGTTGATGAGACTGGCACTCCTGTGGCTCGCTCTCCAAATTGTCTTTCCTACTAGGCCACGTTATTTCCCCCACTGAAACAGGCGCTCCAGCCTTTGTACCAGCACATGCATTTGTGCCACGAAACCTGACACTCATGCCACGAAACCTGACACTCGTGCCACGAAACCTGACACTCGTGCCGCAAAACCTGACACTCGTGCTGCGAAACCTGACGCTCGTGCCGCGAAACCTGACGCTCGTGCCGCGAAACCTGACGCTCGTGCCGCGAAACCTGACGCTCCTGCCGCGAAACCTGACACTCCTGCCGCGAAACCTGACACTCGTGCCGCGAAGCCTGACACTCGTGCCGCGAAACCTGACACTCGTGCCGCGAAACCTGACACTCGTGCCGCGAAACCTGACACTCGTGCCGCGAAACCTGACACTCGTGCCGCGAAACCTGACACTCGTGCCGCGAAACCTGACACTCGTGCCGCGAAACCTGACACTCGTGCCGCGAAACCTGACACTCATGCCGCGAAACCCGACACTCATGCCGCGAAACCCGACACTTGCTCTGCAATGCCCTCACCGGACGGCCCTCGTCGTCTTTCTTTAAAATAAGTTGTATAGTCGTCAGCGGCAAACCAAGATAGCGAGCGATATTGGCTGGTCGTTTACCATTATTTCGTTTCACTATGTGTAATTTGACATCCAGAGTTACACTACTATGTTGCCGCTTACGTGCAGGTTCACCCTTTCCGTTACCACTTCTTTACCACTCGTTGTTCAATGATTACTGTGGCAAAGTACGCAAAGATAAAGATACAGTGCAGTACAGTACTCTACTGCAAGTGGAGGAGTTAAGTCCAGCAATGCACAGCTTGAGAAGTCTGAGAGGGAGAGCACACAGTGCATTGTGAGAAGAGGGGAAAGTGGGGGGAGTGGGGTATGCTGGGAAGTTGGTATGCTCAGCATCATGGGGTGGGACGCCTGGTAACTAACGCCAGGTAACATTCATTGGACGGTGTTCCGTCCAATGGATGTTACCCTGGGGAATTGTTGGATGTAAAATGAAAATGTTCCAAAGTAACTTATGGACTTGCATGCAAAACAACGGATAGCGGGGAGACTTGTAGTGTAGACTCCCTGTACCAAAGTTTGTTCACGGTATTTAAAAAAATCTGGGTGGAAGAGGATCTACGGGGGTGTTGCCGTATATCCCCTTAGACCCTGATTTTGCCCCCCAAATTAGGTACTTTGTTATCTTCTCTGAAACTACACCCACTATATGACACTTGACCACAACATTCATCCATCACCCATGATATACTAAAGTTTGTTAACAGCATCAAAAAATCTGGTTCTGAGGGGTCTACCGGGGTTTTCCCCCCAAAATTTGTATTTGCTTTCTTCTCCTGAACTGCACACACAATTTTGATGAAACTTGACCACAACCTTTATCACCCAAGATGTAACAAAGTTTGTTTGCGGCATTAAAAAAAAAAATCAGGGTCTAAGAGGGTCTAATCAGGGTCTGCGGTCACAGGTGAAGAGGAAGCAGTGGAGATGGAGCATTCTGAATATAATTTGAATGCACCTTCCTACGAGAATGCGCCTTCCTCCGAGAATGCTCCTTCCTACGAGAATGCGCCTTCCTACGAGAATGCGCCTTCCTACGAGAATGCGCCTTCCTACGAGAATGCGCCTTCCTACGAGAATGCGCCTTCCTACGAGAATGCGCCTTCCTACGAGAATGCGCCTTCCTACGAGAATGCGCCTTCCTACGAGAATGCGCCTTCCTACGAGAATGCGCCTTCCTACGAGAATGCGCCTTCCTACGAGAATGCGCCTTCCTACGAGAATGCGCCTTCCTACGAGAATGCGCCTTCCTACGAGAATGCACCTTCCTACGAGAATGCACCTTCCTACGAGAATGCACCTTTCCACAGTACTTTAATTTGTGAAGATGAGGCGCGAAGAGCTTGTGAGGCATTAGCAGAATGTATCCAACCAGAATCCCCCACAGCAGGTGAGTGCAACAGCATGCAAACAAACAAGCAGCTGCATTATTTTTTCTTAAGATTTTAATTGATTAAGTTGACTTCCCCCCCCCCCCCCCCCCCCCCCCAAATGACACTGCAAATACTTCAGTTGTAAAAATAAGCAATTTATGCTGTAAAAATATTTGTTTCCTGAGTTTTAAGGTAACGTTCAATTGGACTGTATTGCAATAATTGATGTTGAGGTGTTGGCTGATGAACGGCTCATGGATATTTGATGCTCCAAGAAAGAAGAAAATTTATGTTTTGGAGTTGATGCCTACAAATTGTATATCTAATTCAAATTTAGAGGCTCTAAAACTAATTTTGTATCATTTAAATTTTTGCTTGACTGTGATCTGGTCTTGACTATGACTACCTTCAAAAAAATGAAAATATCTGAATACTGCCCCAATAATTATTTTTTTAAATCGACGGTTGTCTTTATTATGTCAGTAAACGTGCAATTATGTAGAGGAGCATGTGAACATGGAACATGAAGAGAGTGGAGTAAGAGGTGAAAGTAACTGTGACTGGAATAAGTATAGATAATGGGGAAATCTTACTATAATTTGATAAGTGGCTTGTTTGTTCGTTTGATGTGTGTTTGTGTGTTGGACTTCTATGCACTCCTAAAACAATGAGCGGATTGAGTTGAAAATTAAGGGTTAATATACTTGGAGTGTGCACACGAAGGTTTTGGGCAGTAAAAAGAAAAAGGAGAAAAAATTATTTGTTATGCACACAATTAATTTTCAAACAGTGGAGGTCGAGTGCTGAGAACATTGATGCATATTGTTTTGGGGTTGGTTTAGATTTTTTTTTTTTTTTTTTTAAAGGCCATTTTTCCCCGCTATAGCGGGGGTTAGCCTTGCGGGCCCCATGACAATCATGGTTCCCTGTTTGAGGCAATGTTTTTATGGCCGGATGCCCTTCCTGACGCCAACCCTTGGTCACGCTCTTACGATGCGCAGGGATACGGTGTACCTATTCTAAACCGGGGTACACACCAGGATCATTCATCCCAGCAAGCTGGTACTCAATTTGCCGACCTCGGAAGGATGACAGGCTGAGTCAACCCCCCTGGCGTTAATTCAGCAATCGACCGGGATTCGAACCCAGGATCCTAGGATCCCAAGCCGGCACCCTAACCGCTAAGCCAACACCAGGCTTACTAAATTGAGTCAAGGTGAATATGAAAAATATTTCAAACTATATTCCCCATGGCTCATCGATCATATGTATGAAATTTCGTATCAATCTGTTAAGCTGTTCTGGAGAAGAAGATTTTTTATGTTTTTATTTTCAATCCAATATGGCTGCCAGACCACGTGACGGTTGATGTCATAAATTTAATTCTTCACATTAGTTCATAGATCAGATATATGACGTTTCAAATTTTTTGTTTCAAACAATAATGGCTGGATTACCACTTCTCTGATGATGTCATCATTATCACCCTATATATCCAATGGGGGATTTGATGACATATGCCAAATTTCAATTTTTTTGTGGAGCACTTTTAGAGAAAAATTCAATTATTTTCCTTTAATCCAATATGGCTGCTATACCATGTGACCTATGACGTCAGAGTTATCAATAAAATTCTTACATTGTCCACAATCAAAAACCATTGTCTTTTCTGATACTAGGTATTTCAATAGTACATGTTCAGCATAAGCATACTAGTCCATGAGTCAGGTCCAAAAATTTTGAAGTTGAGTATCAAGTTTGGGGACTAATTCCCACTATGATTTTTAGTTACACCAATGTCTGACGTCCATGAAAATGAGTGATGGATATTTCAAATGAGTATCTTAATGCCATTTCCGACGCCATCTTTAAAAATGGCTGCCATTTTCACGGAATATTCATGTAATTCAAAACTATTGCTGCATGGTAAATTCTGATGGTCAAATCTTAATTTGTACTTATCAAATGTTATTCACTTTATAATTTGGAACATGTCAATACTTATTTTAACCATTTTTATACATGTTTGCCAAGAATTTTGCTTGGAAATGCTTGGAAAATGCCTAAATTTGTTTTTTTTAAACTAGTCACTCCCAGAAGTTGTCTAAATAAGTTGGTTAAACAAAATTGGGGCAGATAGATCGAGATTTTCAGTAAAGGTAATGATTACCGACATGAGAATATTAGTCATAATTACCGTAGCCTCCGCGTTTTTGGTGAAAAATCCATTTATTTTGTTTGTATGCGGCCAAATTCTAAAACAAAATTATGGGTTAGGGGAAATAAAAATAGGCATAACGTTTGAACCACACAAGATAGGCCAACATATTACCACTCATAATGTGTGTCTTGAAGCCCTCTACGCATTGCATTAATTAATATGTAAATTGGATCAGTAATTAGGTCACCAGGGGTCACAAGGTCACGAAATTCAGGCACTACTGAAAATGAGTACATCGTCCAGCAAAAATTAACTTTAAAAATCGGTTACACACATTTTCACAATTCTGATGCCTAGATAAGACCCTTACACCTATTGGTATGTGTTAAACCCATGTTAACAAGTTTACATACAATGAATTATTAATTGATGTGTGGGGCATGCGAAACTGGAAATATGCCCTCCAGTACGTTGTGCTTTGCTCTCTACCCAAAACAGCTTGTGCAATGTCTATGAAATTGTAGGGAAATAGAAAAAGTTCTATGTTCTACTCAATGGCTATGTTTAGTCCTCTTCAAACCTAACCTCCATGGCATGCTGAATGAAATCTGAAAATGGTTTAGCCTATCGGTATCAATGTGACATACGAAGAGCTCGGTTTCAAAATGAAATAAATGCCAAATTTAACATTTTGGATTTTTTGTTGTCAAAAGATTGTCAAAGTGATCAAACTTTCCCTGGGCTTTTTCGTCCCAAAGTGCCGTAAATCCTGGGTTTCTTGGCAATAATAACATGTATATTATACATTTCCCTTTGAATTTTGACCTTTTCTGCCATTTTTCTTAAAACCTCAAAAATGGATTTATCTCGTTTTGGAGCCAAACTCTTCATATATACACTGATAAAAATTCGTTTACAAGTTTTTGACGTTAATCCTCTTCGTTATCACAATCACTGTCGCAATCATCTGAGTCCTGTTCAATATCAGCACCATCATCGTAATCATCGTCTTCTTGTGCCATGTTGGTGCAACTCTGCAGTTTACATGCAGCAGTGCACTTTAGACCATTAATCATGCAAGAACAGTCCAACTGGCGGCAACTCCGTGCACACTTGCATGAGATGAGACTAAGAACGACATCTGGAGCCGGCAAGCCAGTCATCCACTGAATTATTAGTTCTCCTTCACTGTTTAATTCCCAGCCATGGCCTTCTGATGGCTTGGGGATGTCTGGAAAGCATTCTAGACTTCGCCTCCAGATAGCAGCTTGGTAATTTGCACGAAGTGTGTGCTGCAGCAGTGTGTCTGCGCATGGTGGAAGCTGTCCAGATTCGACGTCGCCCTTTCTTGCACAGAACATATTATAGCGCAGATCGTTTACACCACATATCTTTGTGTTTTTAGAGTAAAGAAGACATGTGAACTCTTGGATTTGGTTGAAAACGTCTTGTGTCAGGTTCCACGATGCTCCAAGAGAGACAAAAGCATTTCGGAATATCTGATTCGTCCGCACAATTTGCAGACCTTTCATTTTTCCTTGGCTAGCAAGAGCGCTGATAGTGTCACAACCAGTCCAAGCATGAAGTCCTGGCAGTGCAGAGCACACTTCATGCCCCAATGCTGCAGCGATTTTTGTGATGTCAATCATTCTAACGTGAGCTTTTGTTCCACGACGGATGAAAACTTTACTCTTGATGGCACTGCTTAGACCGAGACAGATGATGAAAACATCAGTGTCATCTGCCACCAAAACAATAGCCTGGTAATTCTCTGCAGTGGCATGCTGTGCATGTAGAAATAAACGAGTGTCAGCCTCCTCGTGGTTGGATCTGAGGACCTGGACCTCCTCGCATTTCTCTCTGGTGAGCTTAAAGCATTTTTCCTCACATGTGACGAACATTGTTTGGTCACCTAGCTTCTCCCTCTTGGTTTCTTCTTGCCACGACTGCCAGAAACTTGGTGAGCTTTTTTATAGTTTCACTGCAGGCCAGCAAGCGTCGCCAATTTTTTATCTTGTGACCAGGTCTTATTCTATTGAATGTCACGCCTTCCTGTGATCCTCGGCTCACACGTTCAGCAGATTTGATGGACTGGTCCCTGTAGACGTCGAAGATCACATCAACGTGATCACTTCCCTGAGCAGCATGCAAGGATGATTCAAAGACATGATTAGACAGCTCTTCAAAAGTATGATTTTCTCCATGCAGTTTCTGTATGAGAGCCATAGCATCAATCGGTGTTGCACGTGGTTCGGGAACATCTTCTGCAGGGTCCACCATCTTTTCTAGATTTTCAGCAAGCGCAGCTTTGTTGGTTTTCTTAAGAGTGCCGTCAACATTTGCCAGCGACCATGGTAATGGCCCAAGAGGGTGACAAAACACATCGTGCATGTCAAGCTTTCGGTTCTGTGCAATGAGTATCATGGTGACAAACAACCTCCTGTCAGCCTTCAGAACTATTTCCTTGTTTGTGCCCTTCACAGATTTCTTCTTGACTTCACCAAATGCTTTAAAGTTCAGCGTTTTGATTTTGTCATAGAAACCTTCACCTTTTTCCAGGCGCTGCTCCTGAAATGTCTGGTAAGCCTCCTTCCCTTTTGCAGTGCATTTAATAGGTCACTAGAAACCTCAGGGGTGGCAGCTACTCCAGTCGAGATACTGACAAGATCAGAAGGGTCATGGCCAAACGGATTTATCCAGTCGTTCTCTAGTAAGCCAACAATTGCTCTAACATCTGATTCGTCTTTCTGGGTGCGAGGATTCCCGAGGTCAGAATGATGGAATTGAGTCTGGTTCTGGCCGATTGCCTCACGAAGTCGCCTCACAGCAGCAGCACGATGTTCTCCTGTGAGATAGTAGCGTGATATAGCCCCTGGCTGGAGACTAAAGCCTCGTGTTCCTCCTGCAGTTTGTGTGTCCTTGTTGACTGTTTCCTCAGTTGTTTGATCGACTGCTATTCGGCCAAATGGATTGCCTTGTCTGAGCTGCACAGAGAAGTAGCCTTGCTTGAAATGCTGGTACAGCATTGGGCAGGTTTTTTCAAGCTGTGTCATCAGTGCATAGTACACTGGGAGGTATCTGGCATAGTTCACTTTGCTCAGAGCAAAGCACCAAGGGATCACCTGTTTAATACAAGCTAGGTGGAGAGCCCAGTCTCCCTCTCTGTCGGCTCTCAATAGCCCGAGCAAGATCTCGACCATATCGATGTACATCATCCAAAACTGTGCTAGCTGACCATGACTGTGACGCAGGACATCCAGATAGGCCACAAACAAGTCCATGATATATGTGCAAGAGTCGTCGGCCATTGCTGCAGCAAGAGTTTCATGACAGGTGTTCATATTAATGTTGTGTCGTGTGTGGTTGGTGTTGTCCAGCTTGTGAGTATCTTCAGGGTGATGTGATTCCAACCAATTCTGGAATCCATTCCACGCAAGCCGCATCAATGCTTCGTATGTCAACTTGTGGAAACGAACAGAGCGGTTGTACTGTTTGCTTTCCAATACCTTGTTGATGGATCCCTCGGCTATTACGCCGGATTCGACAGACAGGTCACGAAGTCCTGCGTCTTTAAACATTTTCCCGATGCTAGACATAAAGTTACAGATGGTATGGAAATTTCCCATCATGAGCACAATTTTTCCATACTGGGTGGGATGCTTCCAAGCTATTTCAGTTGTCTTAGCAAACAGAGCTTGATCGAGTACCATTGCAATGTTCTCAAGATGGAGTGAAGACATGATCTTTAAAGCATTGGAGAGAATCTCCTGCGCTGTTGCCATTTCTGTTGCGGGTGCATTTATAGAGGGCAGATAGCCTACAACATCTTCCATCACCTCCACATGACCCCTTGTCATGATGTTAAAACCTGTCCATGAGCTGACTTTCTGATGAAGTGGGTCGAGCAAACGTGTCAACACCCACAAGTGGTTTCTCCTCTGTGCTTTAGAAGCTGCATCTTCAAGAGTTCCAGACAAATCAGCTGTTTGTATTGCTGGCGGACCTTTTCTTTTCCCGACACTATACACTGGTAGCAGTTTATCCGATGATTGAATGGATCGTTTCTTCTCTTGTTTATCAACAACAGATGTTTTCTGTGCGGGCATACACGAAAATGATTTTGGTTGGACAATGATTCCATTGACTCTATGTGATGTTCCACCTCCACTCAGGGATTCTTCTAACCTGTCAATGTTGTCAAACGCTAATACTGTCGGGACAGAGTGGTGCACATCTGAAGGAAGAGAAACATCATCGCTGTTAACACTTGCTATTTTGTCAATACAGAGTGCTGTGTCAATCTCTTCCAGAGCTGTGTATGAACACCCATGTCCGAGCCTATTCAAGATTTTTATCAACTCAACATTACCAGTTAGTGTTTTGATAGCCCATGGAAGCAAGACATGTTTTGATGTTTTCACTGTGCCAACACTTACTGCAGTGATGACATCCTGTGCCATCGACCATGTTAGTCTATTTATGCGAGCAGAGCCGTTCTCACTTCACCAAGTAAGATTCTCAAAAATCTCTGTGGAGTCGGTAGAACTTTCACATAATCTGGAGTGAGGTCTGCTGGCTGAGGAGGCCAATTGTCATTGAAGGAAACGGCTTTAATTTCATCTCACAGTGACATGGCTGCTTGGACAACTATGTTGTCATTACTGGCTTTTTGAAATGTTTCCAGCTTTGATTTCACGTGGATCAACTCAGCAGCTAACATCGTTTTGGTTAGGTTATCAGGCATTAGGTAAACGTGACGGTTCTCTGTGAAGAAAGTCAGTGAATCGCAGAACTGCATCTCTATACTGCGCCGGATATTTTTCTTGGTGAAATTGGTGATCTCACTTATGCCTGCAGACGCCATTGATGACACAAGCTTGGCTGTGATATCGAGCAGTGGAATAATCCTTGGATTTGAAAATAAATTGTTCCGGATGTATTCAAACACAGTTTTTAGTGATGCTTTCTCAACCTTTTGATGTTGAATGTAGTCTTCTTCACTCGGTTCTGGAGTCTGCAGTTGCTCTCTTCTCTCTGGACGCGTGTAATCTCGGTAGCACGATTTATGGTAATGAGCCTCGGCTGCAACTATATCTCTTGCAGTCACGGCCAACACTCTATCGTCATTACGGTTGATTGCAGCCTCCCTCATGGTTTTGTCTGACCGCAGCTCAACAGCTGGATGAAGAGCCTCTCTCGACCGTGTTCCCTTGATATACTTTGACACCCGCAGACAAAAGATGCATTTCTTTTCATACACTCTCTCGTTAGATGACGGCTCATCTCTGGAAGATCGTCTGGGCGCAGTATCGGGCACATTTGCCAAAGAACTGTTGGATTGCTCTTGAAACTTAGCTAATGACTTTTTGTGTGTAAAGTCTGACCTGCAAGCCCTGTGATAGTATATTGGAACATGCGGAAGTTCAGCTGGGCTCTCTTCAGCAAGCTGAAGAATGGGTTTAAAATTTCGTATGGTCGCTGCATTGCAAAGTGTCTGCCATGAGTCGTTGTCATTTGGCTTGCTCAACTCATGCAGGGCTGATTTCTTGCTGCAAATGATACATGTTCCTGTCCCATGCTCCAGCTTTCTCCGTTTAACCATTACTTCCGATTGAGACATTTAAAAATTGTTTATAAACCATGTATATATAGGTGGAATGGCACTTTTGGGCAGAAGATCTAATCGTCATCCATGCAATCTGAAATGAGAAAATGATGGGGGAAAATTACCATACTTGTATATGCAGTTGAAATGTGAATCTAGCTAAACAAATCTGAAAATCAATATCTTTTTCCTTCAGCTGAAAATAATAGCAATATAAATATAAAATATTGTGTCCTCAATACATTTCTAGCAAAACATGTAGCCCTCGAAATCAACTGGTTGATAAAGACAAAGGCATAAATACGTTGAATAGACGATTTTAATACTACAAGAACAAAGAAAGTACATACAGTAATTTCAATAGAAACTACGACATAATCAAAGCATAATAAAACCAATGCAAAACTACACACAGATTGCCCACAAAGAAGAGTAGTTTCTCATCCAACAGGTGTAAGGGTCTCATCTTTGAAGAATAGAAGCACAAAACTGTGAAAATGTGTGTAACCGATTTTTTAATTTAATTTTTGCTGGACGATGTACTCATTTTCAGTAGTGCCTGAATTTCGTGACCTTGTGACCCCTGGTGACCTAATTACTGATCCAATTTACATATTAATTAATGCAATGCATAGAGGGCTTCAAGACACACATTATGAATGGTAATATGTTGGCCTATCTTGTGTGGTTCAAACGTTATGCCTATTTTTATTTCCCCTACACCATAATTTTGTTTTAGAATTTGGGCACACAAACAAAAAACTAGGTTTTTCACCAAAAACGCGGAGGCTACGGTAGTTATGACTAATATTCTCATGTCGGTAATCATTACCTTTACTGAAAATCTCAATCTATCTGTCCCAATTTGGTTTGACCAACTTTTATAGACAACTTCTGCGAGTGACTTGTTTAAAAATAACAAATTTAGGCATTTTCCAAGCATTTTTAAGCAAAATACTTGGCAAACATGTATAAAAATGGTTAAAATAAGTATTGACATGCTCCAAATTATAAAGTGAACAACATTTGATAAGTACAAATTAAGATTTGACCATCAGAATTTACCATGCAGCCATAGTTTTGAATTACATGAATATTCTTTGAAAATGGCAGCCATTTTTAAAGATGGCGTCGGAAATGGCATTAAGCTACTCATTTGAAATGTCCATCACTCATTTTCATGGACGTCATACATGTGTGTAACTAAAAATCATAGTGGGAATTAGTCCGCCAATTTGATACTCAAATTTTGTCTGGCTCATGGACTATATGTAATAAGTGTATGACAGGCGAGTGTCGAGTTT
Organism: Myxine glutinosa; assembly: GCF_964187855.1. Classification (NCBI taxonomy): domain Eukaryota; kingdom Metazoa; phylum Chordata; class Myxini; order Myxiniformes; family Myxinidae; genus Myxine; species Myxine glutinosa. Next base: position 276,210,426 of record NC_136261.1, read on the forward strand.
GTTTTAATAAAGTTCCCTTCGTCTCTCCTCCCAAAATGTTCATATCTAAGCCCCCATCTCCCCACCTTAGTTTTTGTGTGTTTGTCCCCATTGTGATCTGTCATGTTTTTCATTTAAAACAACAGTGCTGGGCTCCATGTGGACCTCAGACAGCCATATTGAACAGAACCATCAAGAACCATGTGCGTCCACACGGTTCGCATGTGCACGAGACTCCGAGAACGGGTGGGGGGGGGGGGGGGGGGAAGGAAGGAGATGTGATTCCCCCTCCCCTCCCCCACCTCCCCCTTCAGCATGCACCGGGCAGCCGCTGCCACTGCCCCAAAAAAAATCGTTCTCTTCCCTCTCTGTTGCTTTCACATTCTGTTCCTGCACGCTTTCTCTGGCAATGATCTCTCATTCTCTCTCTCCCTCTCTCTTCGTCGCGACGGTCCCTGCCCGTGTCTGTGCATTTTCAATGGTGCATAATGCCTGCTTGCAGGACGAGGCCCTCAAATCCACGCGCCGGCTCGTCTTGGCGCCAAAACCAAGTTTCCAAAACCAATCTCGGGTGTCCTGTGTGTGTGTGTGTGTGTGTGTGTGTGTGTGTGTGTGTGTGTGTGTGTGTGTGTGTGTGTGTGTGTGTGTGTGTGTGTGTGTGTGTGTGTGTGTGTGTGTGTGTATATATATATATATATATATATATATATATATATATATATATATATATGTATATATATATATATGTATATATATATATATGTATATATATATATATGTATATATATATATATGTATATATATATATATATATATATTGTTGTGGATTCGGGGGTCGGCTCTCCCCTTATCAAGGGGGGGTTAATCCCCTTGTCTTTTAAGCTGGCCGTCCCCCAATCCTGGAAGCTATGACTCTCCTTCCGGTCGGAATCAGCTAGGGTGATTGGTCAATGAAGTCCCAAATACCTACTTACTAACCCGACCGTAAAGCAGGGAAATAACTCCCGCCCGAACCACGGATAAGCCGAGCGGTTAGCAATCCGCGGCCCGAGCCATTAACAAAGACTAACCCGATCCTGAGCGGTTTCCAAATCGTGCCACAGGTACTTAATTGAAAGAAAGGACGGAAGCGATCGGATAAGAGGAAACCAGAGTGTAGGAAGAACAAATAAGGGTTTATTTATTATGTACAAAAACCCAAAGAGGAAACGAAAGGAATATACAGGAGAAAGAAGAAACAAAAGGACACAGGGCAGGCTTACCTATACAGTCTTAACTTAACGACCCCAGGCGAACAGACACACTCACACGGGATTGTAGTGGTAGGGGAGGAAGGTCCAAGCAGATGGTCCAGGCGATGGGATCCGGCTCTGGTCCACTCCAGTCCAGGCTCCGGTTCCGCGAGCGAAACCCGGCAGGCAGCTTCGCGCGTATCGTCGGACGCGAGCGGACCTTACGTATCTCGGGGTTACATATATCGGGGGGACTGGGATGCGGCGTACGTAATACGTAGCTCGTGCCAGCTCTCTCTCTCTCTCCCGATCAATGGCTCGTATCACAGGCAGTTCGTGCAATCAGCGCCTTTCCTCACAAGTCCTTTACAATCGATCGTCCCCTGCGCAGTCCGTAAAAGGGCGTCGCGCTTGCGCTTATATATCGCGCTTTGAGATCAATGCGCGCACTTTGAAACCACGCCCGCCAGCGAGCTCACCTCAGCCCTGGTTGGTTGGCGAGGGCTCACCGGCTCCGCCCTTGACGGCGAGTTGACAGGGCCACGCCTCGTTCCCGGCACTCCGCCCCCTTCTTCCTTGAGCTTGACCGCGTGGTTAATGGCGTTTGTTTGAGCAAACTTCAGCTCAACGCAGCGAACGCTGCTGGCAAACGAAGGCGCGTAATATAATTGGGAGAGAGAGGTTGGAAAGGAAGCGAATGTGGCCTATCTTATTTGATTAATGCAACGCAGATTCAACTATTGGGAACACGGCCTTATCTGACACATAATAAGGAAATAACTAAAGTTCCTATGGTGGCCTACGACCTACGTGTTGCATATGGACTAACTATGGGTGCGACCTTTAACCTTTTAAATGATGGAATATTATTTACAAGTATTATTTACAAAGTGAGGGTTCTAAAAACCACAACTATATATATCTATCTATCTATCTATATACGTATATATATATATATCTATATATATATATATTTGTATTTGTATATATATATATATATACAGTCATCCCTCGCTATATCGCGGTTCACTTTTCGCGGATTCGGTACATCGCGGTTTTTTCTCGCTAGTATATGTAAAATTATATCGCGGATTTTTCGCTATATCGCGGGATTTTGCGGTATAAATGTATTTTTATATACTATTATTTTAAATATTTTTGTGGTAAAATAAGCATTTTCTAGCCTAAAAAATTAAAAAACGTAAAGAAATAAGAAAAATACAGTATTTAAAACATATTACAAGAAATAAAATACTGTACATAGTGTACAGTAGAAGGGTAGACAAAGAGTCGTGCGTATGGAAAACGCCAGTACATTCATCATCGTCATCACCTTCATCGTCATCAGTACTGCACAGCTAATTCATCATCATCTTCATCACGCAAGTTGTAGTATTGAAGAGCCGGGGCTCTTGCTTGATACGGACGAAATGACGGGCAAGACACAAACTCGTCCGAGAAGATATTTATTCTCAAAACCAACTCGGGAACACTGAAAAGCCCATTTATCGGGCTGCATTATAAAGCACAACCAGAAACCGAAAGCCACGCCTCTCAAGCGTGGCGTGCTTCGGTGAATCGGTGGTCACGTGATCAACAGGTGTAGCTGATTATACCCGCAAAGCGCGGCACGCTTTAGCGGTCACGTGACCAGCCACTCTCGCGCCGGGAATCCCCGCCGGTGACGTCACCGGCTGGAGCAAGGAGATTCTGATGCTGGTCTTGCTTGGGGAACCCATGGGTAGCTACAGTATCTTCAATGGTGAGTACCCATTAGAATTTTATATGTTGTTAAAATTACGTATGTTTAAGAGTGTAAAAAGTGTTTAAGAGTATAGGAAGTGTTTATAAGAGTATGGGAAAGGTTAATAAGAGTGTGGGGAGTTCATAATGCTTTAAAATATATATTAAAAAAAAATAAAAATATGGTCGCTACTTCGCGGATTTTCGTTTATCGCGGGGGGTTCTGGAACGTAACCCCCGCGATAAACGAGGGTTCACTGTATGTATATATATATATATATATATATATATATATATATATATATATATTGTTGCGGTTTTGGAATAAAGGATAATCCCCCTCGTAGGTAGACGCACCACAACATGAAGCCATGCGATAGTTCAGTTATTTCTTAGTGAATGTAAGCGTAGTCCTTTCCTGTGTTAGTTTTGCGTTGAGCAGGCCCGTGAGTAGGGCGGTCGTTTGGCGCTGAAATGCCACGTGCTCGGCCTGAACAAGTCTGGCAAGGCCGAAGGGAGGAGCTGCAGGGGGAGTGGCCGGTAAGCAACGAGCCGCCAATCAGGGCTCGAGGGGAGTGGCTTACCACGGCGACGAGAGGTGGGGCCTGGAACATTCGAGTAAGGCCGGGGCGGAGCCATAAAACCCTGCCCCGGGTACCCCCGCCTCAGAACGCAGAGAGAACACGAGGAGTTGAGCTGGAGTGCGAGTCAGAGAGGGAGGACGCGCAAGAGAACGAGTCGGTGTGTTGGACTTCAATCACTGAAATAGCCGCGCGGTACATGAATCCCCCTTGCCCCGTGCCCTGCGCTCTGCGCTGTATTAATCAAGCGTTCGAGAAGACAACCCGCTCCGGGCCACAGACGGGCGATCTCCTCCTGCCTGCCTTTTCCTGCATACGTGCCGTGACCGCCACAGGGCCACGCCGGGCGAGCTGCGCCGGAGCGACCGACGGCAAAGCGCGTTTGTTGCGCGAACTTCTCTTCCTTCTTTTTCCCCGTGTGCGTGAGTGGGCCCTTTGTCTGGGATTAAGTTAAACTGTTAAGCTTCTGCTCTGTGTCCCCTTTCCCTTATCCGAATCCTGTACATTGTGTAAATAAATTGTGTTATTCCTCTTATTTGACCGTTCCCGTCCCTTCCATTAATTGGCCTCGCATGGTACGAATAGAACCGCTCGAATCGGGTTCTATAAAAGTAACGGCACGAGTCACGTGATACGCATACCGCTCGGGCGTACTCGAGTAAGCGTGGCTCGTGCGAGGTCCGGTCCCCACTTTCGTGGTAGCGTGGGTTAAAGGTACGTGCGACGTCGACCCGATACCCTTTTTCACGCTTGCTGCGGAAGTGGCGATTCGGCCTCGTGGACCCGAAAACCCAAGGGGAAAAGGGGTTTAATCCCCCCTTTATAACGTGGAACGGGCTTCGGGAGATCCACAACAAATTGGTGTCAGGAGTGGGATAATTGGACCTAGAGTGCGCTTCACATGCTCCAAATTACGAGTGGACGAAATTTAGTTTTAAAAGCCAAATTAAATTCGTACCATGGCTGGCCAAGACGGTCAAATGCCGGTGGGAACAATGGAGGATGAGGTAGAATTAATGACCCAGGACCAACAGGAGGAGTTGGTAGAAGAAGGGAAAGTAGATGATGGTGCGGCAGCAGGGGAAGAAAATTGCGGCGCCTCGCACGTGGCGGCGGAAGCCGAGCCCGCTGTACCAACGGTTTTTGACCTGTGGCAATTCATGACACGATTCAGCGCATACATGGCAGAGTCAAAATGCGAAAATAATAAAAGGAGTGAAGAAATGAACCAAATCGCTCAAACTTGTCTGATCTCTCCATACAGGTTGCTTCTGACAAACCAGACTTGATCTGCTTAACAGAAACTTTCCTCCTTCATGATGTCTCTGATTCCTTGGTATCTCTCCCAGGTTACTCCCTCCTCCGGTATGATAGACCTGAGCCTCGTCCTGGAGGTGGGGTTGCTATCTTTATAAAAAACTCTCTTCCTCAAGCGCCCTGCACTGCCCTCTCTCCACCTCACCCCCAGGAACACCTTTGGCTACGGCTTCCCCTTCGCTCCCACCTTTTGTTCATATGTGTGTTGTACCGTCCACCAAACTGATGACTCCATCTACATCTCGCTGTCTGAGAATATGGACCAACTTCTATCTACCCATCCCAACTCTCTCTTCCTCATATGTGGTGATTTCAACTGTCACCATGCCAGTTGGCTGGGTGTGGGTACCTCTCTCACCAGCCATGGCTCTTCAGCAAAGGACTTCTGTGACTCACTGGGACTGACACAATCTGTCAATTTCCCGACCCGGATTTCAGTCAACGGAGCATCTTCTCTTCTGGACTTGGTGATGACTAACTTCCCTGAAAATGTCTGCTGCTCTTCTTCTGCTCCAATCGGCTCTTCTGATCATGTGCTTGTTAAAGTGGACATCTCTCTGACCATTCTCAGAGAGCCTCCTCAGCGTCGGCGAGTCTGGCATTTCACTCAGGCCAACTGGCACGGTCTTCAAGCAGCCATCAATCATCTGGACTGGTCTCCCATCTCTACTGCCTCTGACATAAATTCTTCCTGGGAATTCTTCCAAAGCAAACTGCTCTCTCTCATGCACAGATTTATCCCATCTCGTCTTCTGTTGTCATACCCTTCCTCCCGTCCATGGTACACGGAATCTTGTGGTGAGGCTATTGCCCAGAAACAACTTGCTTTCGTCTCCTGGAAAGCAAATCCAACGGAAGGAAATCTCATTTCCTTTCACAAAGCCCGAAACAAGTGTGTGTCCACCCTCAGGAGAGCCAGGAAACAATATCTCGCCGTTCTCAGGACCGAACTCTATTATCTGTCTCTCTCTTCCAGATCCTGGTGGCATCTGGTCAAATCTGTTTCTGGTGTTTGTTCCCCCTCCATCCCCTCCCTCACCTCAAATGGCCACACGGCTGACTCCGCACGTGAAAAAGCTGAATGCCTCAACCCTGTGTTTGCCTCTAAATCTTGTGTCCCAAACCCATCCCTCTCTGTACCCACCGTACCCAGTCGTACCCAGCTGCTCCTGGACTCTGTGTCCTTTCCTCCTGACAAGGTGGAAAAGTTTCTGTCAACCCTCGACTCGGATTCTGCAACTGGACCTGACGGCATCAGCCCACGGGTCCTAAAATCCTGTTCTTCCGCTTTTTCACTCCCTCTCTCTGTTCTCTTCACCTTCTCTTTTGCTCAAGGTCATCTTCCATCTGCTTGGAAATCTGCCAACATCACTGCTTTGCACAAAAAAGGTGCAAAAACAGATCCCAGCAACTACAGTTGTTACTGATCGCGGTTTAGATGTTATATTGACCGAGCGGTGGTGTTTTACCGCGACCTAACAGTTCCCCCGATTCTTCCCCAACTCACCCGATTCACCCCAAACTTTGGCCGTATCGCACCGCAGCTGCCCAATCCGGAAAAGACTAAAACGACGAATGCAAAGAGGAAGACGAAGGCAAACAAAAGGACTTCCGTTTCCGGTCCGGTCGTGAGAGGACGCTGGCGTCACTTGCTCGCCGCTTCTCTGACTGGACCATTGTCCGTATCTTGCTTTCCTGGTGGTCGTGGCGGATTTTTGGCCATTGAGTCTTCCTCTGCACGGTCCCGGCTCTGCTCTGCTGCTCCTGGCTTCACCTGCTCGGCTCCTTCGCTATTTCCTCGGGCTCACTCTCGTGGGTTGTGCCGCCCATTGTTTGCAGCAGCGGTGGTGGCGGTTTGCCGCCGTGATCTTGATTAGCGGCGGCGGTCGTTTGCCGCTGCATTTGCCGCTTTGCCTCCTCAACCTTGGCCTCGTGCTCGTCTCTTCGCTCCTGTCTGCCCTCTGCATGGTCCCGGCTCTGCTCCTGGCTTCACCTGCTCGGCTCCTTCGCTGTTTCCTCGGGCCCACTCCCGTGGGTTGTGTCGATTGTTTCGCCTCCTCACCCATCCTGCTGGCATGGCTCTGCGGTACTCCGCCGCAAGGCTTCTCCTGCTTAAAACCCACTCCACCCCATCATGCATCTCTGCAATCAAATCGAATGGACTCCTGCGTCGACCCAGGTACATTCACCGTGGCTCCGGTCGTAAGTTTGTTTATTTACAATCAGGTCACTCCATCCCCATCCTCTGGTCGGCTCAGCGCACTCCCACTCATCGTCCCAACACACCTGGTCACAACAACGCACAAAATCGCACCTCCTGTCTGCGAACCCTGGCCAAATCACCTGGATTCATACCCGCCGTACAAAACAACATCAAGCTCACCCTGTTCAATACCCGGTCCCTCAACAACAAATGCCTCATCCTGAACGACTACATCCTGGAAAATAAACTGGACTTTCTCTGTCTCACTGAGACCTGGCAACAACCACTGGACTACTACACGCTCAACCTCACCACACCCAATGGATATTCTTACATCAATACCACGCTCGGAGGGCCGAGGTGGTGGAATTGCCGTTATTCACCGACAAGACATCAAGACCAACCTCATCTCCATCTCATCTGCTCCATCATTTGAACACCTGGCTTTTAAACTCTCTGGTCACACACAGTCAGTCATGGCTGTTGTCTACCGCCCTCCCAAACCACACCCATCATTCCTGTCTGACTTCTCCTACTTTCTGACCCAGCTATGTTCCCTCTCCCCCTCAATCCTCCTCCTTGGTGATTTAAATATCCACATGGACTCCACTGACTTCACTGATTTACTCACCTGCTTTAACCTCACTCAACATGTCAACTTTCCTACCCATAACCGTGGTCACATTTTGGACCTTGTCTGCTCTACTGGACTAATTTTGCACCATCTCTCTGGCTCCGACCTCACTCTCTCTGACCACCTAGCCATCACTCTGACCATCAACATCCCCACCCCAGCACCAAGGCATTATCGCACTATCAACTTCCGTAAGCTAAACGCTCTTTCACCTGCCTCATTCTCATCGACCCTCTCTGAAAAAATGTCCACTTCTCCCTTCGTTGACCTCCACACCCCTTCTGACCTCACTGACTACTACAACCACACTCTCTCCTCCTGCCTTGACCAACTTGCGCCTATAAAAACCAAAACAGTTTCTTTCACCCATTCTGCTCCCTGGTTTACCCCTGAACTCCGCCTGATGAAAACTCGTGCTCGCCAACTTGAAAGACTCCGCAATAAAACAGGTCTCACAGTTCACTCCCAGGCCTACAAGGACCACATACAACACTATAAAGATGCCCTCTCCCGCGCCCGCTCCGCCTACTACTCTCAAATTATCCACTCTGGCTCCGGAAACCCAAAAGCACTCTTCTCTACAATAAACAAACTCCTCAGCCCCCTGAACACCACCACCCAGTCATTCACAATAGACAACTGCATCTCCTTCCTTTCATTCTTCCAACGCAAAATTGAGAACATCTACAACAGCTTGACCACCGCCGCACCCGCTCCCCCTCAAACCACCTGCCCCCCCTTATCCTGCCATCCCCTGTCTCAATTCTCCCCAGTCTCCCCTACTGACCTCTCTGAACTCCTCATCGGAATGAAAACTGCCACCTGCACTCTTGACCCCATCCCCTCCAGCTTTGTCAAGGCCTCCCTTCCTGCTCTCTCTCCACTTATCATTGCAACAATAAACTCCTCCCTGTCTACAGGCATCGTCCCACCATCCCTCAAAATTGCTGCTGTTACCCCCATTCTGAAAAAACCTGGACTAAACCCTGACACCCTAAATAACTTCAGACCCATCTCCAACCTACCCTTTCTGTCAAAGGTTTTGGAACACGCTGTAGCCACTCAACTCAAACATCACCTCTCTGCCAATAACCTGTATGAAACATTCCAATCCGGATTCCGCTCCAACCACAGTACTGAAACTGCTCTCCTCAAAATCACCAACGACCTTCTCCTCTCCTCTGACGCTGGCAACCTCAACATTCTCATCCTCCTCGACCTCAGCGCCGCCTTTGACACCATCGATCACACCATCCTCCTCACCCGACTTGAATCCACCTTTAACATTACCGGCACTGCCCTCTCTTGGATTAAATCATACCTCTCTGACAGACGTCAGTTCATCTCCATCAATAACTGCAAATCCCCCACTGCTCCCCTCCCCCAAGGTGTCCCCCAAGGTTCAGTTCTTGGCCCCCTCCTCTTCATCCTTTACCTGTCCCCCCTCGGTCACTTAATCCGCTGTCATGGTCTCCAATTCCACTGCTTCGCCGATGACATCCAGCTTTTCATCTCCACCAAGTCCATCTCCACCGCCACCCACTCTATCCTGACAAACTGCATCACTGAAATAAAATCCTGGCTTCAAATCAACTTCCTCAAACTTAACTGTGATAAATCTGAAATAATCATCATTGGCCCAAAAAGGCTCACCAAGTCCACCCATAACTTTGCCCTCAACATCGACGGTTTCCCAGTATCCACCTCCCCTCACATCCGGAATCTTGGCATCATCTTTGACCAAACCCTCTCCTTCGACAAATACACTAAACAGATCACAAAGACAGCCTTCTTTCACCTGAAAAACATCGCCCGTCTCCGTCCATCCCTCTCCTCCGTGGCTGCAGAAACCCTCATCCACGCCTTCATCACTTCCCGTCTGGACTACTGCAATAGCCTCCTTTATGGTTCACCCTCAACAATCACCAATAAACTCCAATACATTCAGAACTCCGCTGCCCGTCTACTCACCCATTCCCGGACCCGTGACCACATCACCCCCGTCCTTTACAAGCTTCACTGGCTCCCCATCTCCCAGAGAATCCAGTACAAAATCCTCCTCTTGACCTACAAAGCCCTCCATAACCTGGCCCCCATCCTACCTGCCTGACCTCCTCTCCAGACACACTCCCACCCGCAACCTCCGCTCTGCTGGTACCAACCTCCTGACCCCCCCCCCCCCCCCCCATCCGGACCAAATTTAGATCCTGGGGGGACAGGGCCTTCTCCATCGCTGCTCCCACCCTCTGGAACTCGCTACCTCACACCATCAGAGACTCCTCCTCACTCACCACATTCAAAACATCACTCAAGACCCACCTGTTCAACACTGCATTCAACATTTAACCCACAGCATCTAACCCCTGACTATCTCCTCTCCTTCTCCCTCCTTTGTGCTTTGAATATTTCCCTATTGATTCTTCTTTTTTTTTGCAATTGTCTTTATGTTTTGCTCTGCATTATGTTTTGCACTCTGTCAAAGCGTCTTTGGGCTTCCTGAAAAGCACTATATAAAATAAATGCATTATTATTATTATTATTACAGACCAATCAGCCTTCTTAGTGGGGGGGCCAATGTTTTCCCGTTGAATTCAAATGTTAATTTGTGGACACTGGTTGGGTTGTCTTTAGGGATGATAGAAGTTGTAGAAAAAATATGTCTCCATTTTTTTCAAGTTCTTTATAGCGGCCATTTTGGATTATCAAAATGGCGTTTGTTGAAAACCGAAATTGTCATTATCTTGGCTTCTAAATGACCTAGAGTGTTAATTTTGGTGTCCAAATGTACATATTTGCGGATACTTAATCCAATAAACACACATTTATACACCTACATATGATCAAAAGGGTTCTTATGGCAGCCATCTTGGATTTTCACGCACTTATGCCAACACATATATATATTTTTTTCCATCATTTTCACTTCTAAATCACATAAAGGCTGGACTTTAGTGTTCAAATGTACACTTATAATGTCTTTGTGCAATATTTTTAGTTGGCAGTGTTCATTGTTACATTGAAGGATCTCCATCCTCCTCATCATCAGTGTTATCGATTCCCATGGGGCGCTCCTGACCCGTGTTACCACACACCTCTTCATCTGCCCCACACATACACATCTCAGAACAGTTGAGATGCTGAGACCTGCATGAGCTGAGCAGTGAGACATGCATTGGGTCTTCTTGCAGTTACATTTGATTAGATGTGTGATGGCAGCTGGGGCTGGAGGGTCCTTGGTTGTGATGGGCACCAGCTGATCTCCTTCTGCTCTCCATCCATGTTCTGTTGGTTGTGGAAGCTGGGGGTCCGGTACATCAGCCTGATGCCACACCATGGCCTGGAAATGTGCACGAGCAATGGCTTCATGTAAAGCTCCCCGTGTTGGTGGCAGCTTCTGTGCCTCTAGCTGTTTCTTGGTAAACAGTCTCCACCTCAGCTTGCCCACATCCACAACTGTAGTACGAGGCTCATACAGCTGGCATACAAATGCCTCAATGTCACTTTCTGTGTCAGCTCTCAGCTCCTCAGAGGCCCCAAGGTCATGAAACGCAGATACCACCTCAACAGAGCACCTATTGAGGGCTTGCCAACATGTGAGCTTTCCCTTTCCGGCAAACCGCCCAGTCTGGTCTGCTCCCGTGAATGCATGGAATCCTGGTAGGGCTGCAGCCTTCCTGACACCAAGTTCATGTACTATTGGTTCCAGTGAGATTTGCCTCTTCTTGTTCCCCACACCCGTGATGAAGTATGTGTCTTTGCATAGTTCATGGTACCGGTGGAGTGCTAGGATGAATACATCAGTATCAGGTGACTGAATGTACAGCTGTGTTGCACCTCTTCGGACGGCATCTAGACTGTGAAGAAAGATCCTCGTATCAGCCTCCTCCTGGGAGCTACGGAGATGCTGTACATCCATGCAGTTGGAGAAGACATCCTGCCTTGAAGTGACGATGAAGACCTTGGTAGTCCCCTCAAAGTGACACAGAGCTTTCTTTGCCAGATAGACAGTTAGCTCATCTTTGGTGTTGGTGTGCGACAGGAACTGTTTTGCTGTCAGTTTCCCAATCGGGGTGCTGTCTTGAACGTGGTAAGCAGTGGGCGGCTTGCCACCTTGGCGCCTCTCCCGTGTGGCCTCTTTCAGTGAATTTGGCAGATCATATCGGTCAAACACGAGGTGGACTTCATCATACCCGTTGGTCTTGCAGTCCAGTGTTGCATTGAAATGGCCAGCCCACTGGGCACATGTTTTGACCCATTGTGGCTTACCCATTGCTTGCACTAATGCCATGCCGTCTATGACAGTCACCTTCTTGGGAGGGGGTGGAGTATGTTCAGGATTGTCGTCGTCTGGCTGCTGACCAGTGCCAGTTGACTTCTTGGGTAGATCTTCTAGGATGCCCATGAGCTTGAGTCTTTGGGCTTGTACGTGACTTGGCGTTTTGACTTGTAGCCGTACATGATGTTCTGACTGATGGTTATAACATCTCGATGAATAGTGGCTGAGCGCATAGTCTCTGGCTCAATGCTCGTGGCTGGTCCTTCCAGTAGCCAGCGGAGGAAAGCATAGAGTACTTTGGGTACATGCTTTTCAGCATCATCAGTGTTCATTTCTCCTTCAAATTGCCATGGGTGCTTGTTCTGACAAGCAATGGCACTGCGGAGAACAGAGGCACTCTCAAACAGTTGTTCGATGTTTTTTTCATTTGTCTTCGTCATTGCATCTTCGACAGCTGCATCACGCACGGCAGTGGAGAATACACAGTCTGACTCGTTTCGACGTTTTGGTTTCATGAAGTGAACGTCATCAATGTGAAAGTTGATTTTCTCCTTCATGCCTTGGGTAGTAGGTGATGGGACATTGTGCACACCATTATTGTCAAGAATCCTGGAGTAAACCGACTTCAGGTCAGACATGTTGAGAATTTCACCAGCTTGGAGTAGAGAGCGAACAAGGCTGACAAACTCAATGTCTGCGGCTATTTTGATAACATTAGTTTCTTGCAGTATGTGTTCTTTGTCATCACTTGATGTCCCACTCTTGGGAGCACGTTGGACATTCTGCACCCAGCATGGGAGATGATACTTGACGTCGATCGCATGAGCATCATGTGCACTGATGGCAGCACTCAGCTGAACTTTCCACTTGTGGTTGCTGCCTTCTTCAACAGCTTTCTTCAGCTGTTTACCTGCGTTGAACGTGCATACAACATGTACACTTTCCTTAGTGACCTCTTGACAGAAGAAACAAAGGTCTCTGTTGAATGGAGTTGATGATGAACGTGTGAAGCGAAGAGTCTCGTCTTGCGTAGAACCTGAGGTACTTGCAGCGGCAGGTGCAGAAGAAGGACGTCCACACCTCTTATGAAGATGCTGGGTGTCGCCATGTTCGCAGGCTTTCTGGTGGCGAACTCTAGCACGCTCCAGGTGAGCAGTGTTGCATGTAGATCCATAACATGCCCGGTGCCACTTTGCTTTATTGTTCCTCAAGTCAGTGGCAGTGAAACAGCTTAATCGTTCGCTGATCTGTTTGAAGTCGGCATCACCATATCGTGCCCTCTCCTGGATGAACTGGAGAAACTTTGCATATGAGCCCAGTGCTGGCTCAGTCACTAGTGCACCTTGGGGATCCTGGCACTGAATGCAAAGTGTGAAATCAGTTTCTTTCTTGGTTTTCTTGCTTTTTGGCTCCATCATAGCTCAGGGTCACGAATCTGGAACATACAAATAACAAATAACAATTAAGATAGATGTGCATTAAGTTAGATTTTGGACACTGGTTCGGCTGTGCCATAAAAACCTATTTTTATCCCTTGTAGGTTATTAAAGAAGGTTTCATTCAATTCTCTATCCCCAAAAATGTACAACTGGACACCAGAATCGAAACTCTAGGTCATTTAGAAGCCAAGATAATGGAATTTTACGTTTTCGACATCCGCCATTTTGAAAATCCAAAATGGCCGCCATAAAGAACTTGAAACAATTGGAGACATATTTTTTCTAGAACTTATATCATCCCTAAAGACAGCCCAACCAGTGTCCAAAAATTAACAAGCAATTTCACCGGGCATTTCAATCTGCTACATTGGCCCCCCCTCTCCCAATTATCAGCAAAGTCATGGAATCCATCATTGCTTCAGATATGAAATCTTTCCTCTGCTCCAATGGCTTGATCTCTGATCATCAATTTGGTTTCAGACCTGGACACTCTACTCTGGACATGCTGCTTCTGCTGTCTCAACAATGGATGGAGGTCCTCAATGCCAAACAGGAAATTAGAGCTGTCTCCCTCGACATATCACGTGCCTTCGATACGGTCTGGCACCCCGCTCTGCTCACCAAACTCTCCTCCTTTGGTATCCATGGAAATCTCCACGCATGGCTGGCGGACTTCCTCTCTAGTCGTAGTCAACGTGTGGCCCTGGATGGGTTTCTCTCATCTCCTCGTCCTGTTCAGGCTGGAGTTCCACAAGGCAGTGTTCTGGGCCCTGTGCTTTTTCTGGTCTTCATCAATGATCTCTCTGACTCTCTTGAAAATCCTCTCTATCTCTTTGCTGATGACTCCACTCTCTGCCGCTCCATTCCTCATCACTCAGATCGGCAGTCTGCAGCCTCCTCACTCTCTGCAGACCTGGACAAAATCACAGACTGGGCAAACAAGTGGAACATGTCTTTCATTCCTGACAAATCTCACACTCTTGCGATGTCTCTCCGAAAAGACCGACTGGACAACCCTCCCATCTACTTTCTGAATAATCCTCTCCAAGAAGTTCTGTCACTCAAGCTTTTGGGTCTCACTATCTGCCATGATCTTTCCTGGGAAAACCACATTTCCAAGCTGGCCTCCAAAGCCAGTCGCCGACTGGGCATCTTCCGTCGTGCGAAGTCCTTCCTTGGCACACCTGAGCTCCTCACCACATACAAGGCTTTCATCCGCAGCTCAATGGAGTACTGCTCTCCCCTCTGGGCTGGTGCTCCTGCCTCACACCTAGCTCGTCTTCACGCTGTTGAAACCAAAGCATTCAGAATCATTGGAATCTCCCGCGATGACGCTATCTCCGAGGGCCTTTCACTTACGCACCGCAGGCAGGTTGGTGGTCTTTCCGTCTTCTACCGACTCCTCTCCGGCCTTGCTCTCCCAGCTCTCTCTGGGCTCTGTCCCCCAAATATTCCTACAGGTCGCACAAGATCTGCCTGCAACCCTCTTATGGTTAAACTGCCAAAATCAAGACTCTCTGCTCACCTTCACTCCTTCATTCCTCTTTTCTCCCACCTCTGGAACAAACTCCCTCACTCTCTTCAATCCCACTCCTCCCTCCAGGTCTTTAAAACGGCTGTTCACCACCATCTCTTATCTTCCCCAATCCAAAACCTTGAACTTTTCTACCCCCGCTAATTTCACCCCAAATCCACTTTTTGAGGTGCCGACTTCTTTCCTGGAAGTCCTTGGTGTCCTTTCGTTTTATACTTATCCTGTCCCCCCCCCCCCCCCCCCCCAGGCCCTCTCCCTCCCACACATCTCCCGATGTCCCTGCTCTCAAATGTTGTATTTGTGTGCTTCCTCCCCTTCTCTCCCCATCTTGTCGACCGCTCCCCTTTTTATATACTTTGTTTGCTTGTTTGTTTGATTTGTTTGTTTGATAAATGTTAGCTCTTACACGAGCCTCGACTCTGTATCCAAAAAAAAAAAAATATGCCGTTTCGACTCGCAGACGATATTTTGAGGATAATGTTTGAGTAAAACCTTCAATCAGCATGTGTGTGGTGTTATATTAAAGGAAATTTATTTTTCTACATGATAACAATCTTGATGGGCTTCAGGGTGATTTACAAAACAATTTTGAGCCACAAATGTTTTTTTTTGACATTTTTTTTTCAAAAAAATGAACTTAGCCGAAATACATATTTCTGCATGTGTCAACATTCCTCTTGAGCATTGAATTATTACTTTCCAGGAATTTGCCCAAATATAGTAAAAATATTGTGTA
The DNA here is from genome assembly GCF_964187855.1 of Myxine glutinosa. NCBI lineage: Eukaryota > Metazoa > Chordata > Myxini > Myxiniformes > Myxinidae > Myxine > Myxine glutinosa. Next base: position 276,226,100 of record NC_136261.1, read on the forward strand.
AAAAGGACGGGTGTATACCTTTTTTATAAAAAAAAGAAAGTTATATTGCCCTAAAGTCAATGATTTGTTATTAACAAAAACAGCGTTTTTGTCCATATCTGTATAAACTACACATGTTTTAATGACTATATTAATGCTGTTTTCCATTCAGCCTTTGGCTTCATGGAATACAGCACCAGATCGTAGATATTTTCCCATATTCCATGAACAAGCAGGGGTAACTAATAAAATCCATAGGGTAATGGTAGCTGTCCTTTTTCATGTGTATTGAAACATTTATTGTCGAAAAGTTCACTTTGAGCAAGCGTCCTGAACATTTTTCATAAATGCTCCAAATGTTGTACTATATACGCATGATTATGAGCGTAGCGAGACCATTTTCCCCAAGCGAGGTACGAACGTGTCATTCAGTTGTTCGGGTATTCAGTAATCACTTCATGGAAGCAATTTTCTACCTGTGACTAGATAAATCGATGTACTCATTGTTACCACATTTTGTCATTTACATTCAGATATTATAGCCATTCAGAAGTAAACCAGCATGGAGGAACAAAGCTTCGAGGAAGCAACGTCAGAAGAGTCGAATGTGTCTTTGGATTTTGAAAGTACTGATGAAAGCGGTGAAGAGTGCCCTCAGATTCACCCACTTGCCTCCTTTCATTCACCTGCAAAGAAAATAAAGAAGCAGGACTTCAACCTGTACCTCATTTGTAACACCACAAAGAAAGCTAAACTACATAGGTGGACACAACAGTTATGGGACACATTCTGCTCTGCTGCCCGAAGGATACAGGATGAGACATTTACCAGACTGGAGAATTTCATTTCAGACAGAGAACAACTTCCCTTCGATTTTTCTCAGCTTTGGAAGCATGCAGATTGTTACAGCAATTATAAGAACCCTAGAGGTGTGGAACAAAAAGAACGAAAGCGACTGAAAACGACTGCAGCGATTCCAAGTAGAGGAGGCCCTCATTCAAACTCTGAGACTTGCTCATAATGCAACCTTTGGAGATTTAGCGGAAACAGTAATGAAGATCATGAAGCATGTTTCCTCAAGCAGCAGCACCTGGGTGTGTGATATATACCCTGCCATATCAATCAAGAATGCAGAACAGGAATCCCGAATTTAATCAGCTGAAGGCAGCTTTGCAACGACAATTACGAGTCCAAACCAACGAGTTGACAAACAGCTGAAGAAAGCTCTGAGAGATGGAAAATTCAAAGAGTCGTTGACGCAGTTCTTGATTGAGGAGTGGAAACAGCAGAAGTATGCCAGGATTGTAGGCAGACACGTCCTGTTCGCAACTTCGGGGACCAAATGCTATGCATTTAATGCAGAACAAGATCTGATGGAACGCCGAGAAATTCCACAGTTGACCTACAAGATGGAGGAAGCTGATCAAAGACTAATCCTGCATGCCCGTTATGCATCTCTTCAAGTACCTCAGTCGGATGTTGTCATAATTCGTTCTCCGGATACTGATTTGATGGTATTGGCATCGGCTGCTTGTGGACTGAGATGGATTGCAAGCAAATGTCTGTTTCTGACTGGAAGTGCGTCCAAAACACGTTATATCAACGTCACAGCCATTGGAACAAAATTTGGAGAGTCAGCATGCGATGAGGCTTATTGGAGCTCCATTTACAGGATGTGATAGTACGTCTGCTTTCAAGGGTAGAGGGAAAGTTAGTGTATTATGGCTACTACAGAATGTTTCCACATTCTGCGCAGCAATGGCATTGCTCGGGCGAAGCCTGTCACCAACAGATGAGTTGTTTACATCTTGTGAGAAGGCAACCTGTCTGCTGTATGCCTTTAATGAAAGGTCCAAGAAGCTACCTTCTCCCCTTACTTAAAGCGTCGATGAACTTAGATCCATCATGTTTGGTTCTGGAACATCTGATCCAGCCAAGCTCCCTCCATGTCAGCGTGCCTTACGTAAAAAGGTATGAAGGGCCAACTACCAGCCGTACATAAATAGGCACTGCATCATTCAAGAACAATATCTTCCATCTCCACACGGCAAAGAATGGATTGTAACAGTTCCAAGTGAAATCAAAATTGATTGGATGGACGTACAACCGGCACCATCTGTTGTTTTGGGGATGACATGTTGGGGCTGCAAAACAGATTGCAAATCCAACCAATGTGGGTGCAAGAAAAATGGACTGAAATGCACAGGGATTTGCACTTGTTCAAAGGAGTGCAAGAACCAGCCCATTAATGCAGATGCATATGCTGATGAATATCCTCCTGAGGACGGGGCAGATAACTCAGATGTTCAAGAGCCTGTTACAGATTCAGACTCTGACACAGATGATGACTACTAGGTATTGTAACTGGTAATCTTTGCATATGCTGGGAGGTCGAATGCAACGCTGACACAAAGCACAAACTTTCACTGCTTCAGTCTTCTGTATGGTGTATCAAGTACCAACGTTAATGCAGCCAACTCCCAAAATATGCCTAAAACACGTTCTCCGCTAAAAAGTGTACACATAACCACTGTCCTACCTATTGTATATTTGGAAGTAGAAAAAATTAACATCATTAAAATGACACCAAACATATGTTGATTGGAGGTTCTAATCGAGAGTTATGTTAAAAAATAAGGTTTTTAGATCACAACGGTGGCCATTTTGAGTGCCATCTTGTATTACAAGGTCATTGCAACAACTTTAATAAAATGTGCATTTTATTAAGGTAATTAAGGGGAGCTGTATACCATATACAGCATTTATTGTACACTTGTCCAGTAATCAGTACACATATTCAGTCATTAAAACCTCACATGTTTATACAGATATGCAAAAACTACGTTTTTTGTGATTAAGACACCATTGACTTTTGGACTTTATAATTTTTTTCTAAAACATGTCATACATCTGGCCTTTTTACACAGTATGCATATTGTATATGGGCAAATTCCTGGAAAGTAATAATCCAATCATGAAGAGGAATTTTGATATATGCAGAAAAATGTATTTCAGTTAAGATCATTTTTTTGAAAAAAAAAAAGTCGAGAAAAACACATTTCTGGCTCAAAATTGTCACGTAAATCACCCTGAAACCTATCAAGATCGGTATCAACATGTAGCAAATTTAATTCCCTTTAATATGACACCAAACACATGCTGATTGGAGGTTTTATTCAAATGTTATCCTGAAAATATCTATTGTTAGTCAAAATGGTGCACGTTTTGGACGCCATCTTGGATTTAGTGGTGACCGCAACAAATTTTCAGGGGTGCACCTCTGAAATATTGCATCTTATCATAAATACTTGCAAATGAACATGGTGTACTTTGTTTGTCGGAATCTGGCAGGGAACTCAAAAACTAAGCATGTTATTTTATTTTGGCCCTTCGCTTTGTACAGACTTGGCATTTAATATGGAATATTTTTTTTGTGGGGGTGAACTTACTTTTCAAGATGACCTAGAACCAAAAGTTCATTGGAATTATGTTGAAATTATTCTAGATTTTGTTAATGTGACCTTTAAAAGAAACAAAAACCACATTTGACATTTCGAAGCAAATAAATTGATCCTTGAAAGTGATGTAAACTGATATCGAACTCAATTCACAGACAGTACTGTGTTAAACATCTGTACGTTTTCCAGAAGTATCTCTTTATTTTGCACATTAGCCAAAAAAAATTTCAACAAAAGCAAAATCTAAATTATGACTGGGATTACGGACAGTAAAATTACAGTTCAATACTTCGTGTAACCCCCACGAGCATTCAGGAGAGCACGTACACGTCGGGGCATGCTGTTCACGAGATTTGCCAAGGTTTGGACAGGAATCGCTTGCCATGCAGTGACAATAGCCTGCTGCAATTCACGCACAGAGGTGGGCTGCTGGTCCAAGTTGTCGATTTGACGCGTTAATTCTGCCCACAAGTTCTCTATAGGATTCATATCCGGGGACATGGCAGGCCACTCCATATGCTCTACACCACAGTCAGCAAGAAAGTGTGGATTATGCGAGCACGATGAGGCCGTGCATTGTCATCTTGGAAGACAAAGTTTCCTCGAAAGGCTGCACGAGCAAATGGAAGCAATGTTTCTTCCAGAATGACCCTGTACTTGAACTGGTTCAGGTTTCCATTCAGAACAACCAGGTCAGTTTTGCCCCCTGCATGAAAAGCAGCCCAAAGGGTCACCCCACCACCTCCAGCTTGGACTCTTGGCACTATACAATCTTCGTTGTGGGCTTCATGCACTTGTCTGCGCACTCGGACGCGGCCATCTTGACGATAGACCAGAAATCTAGACTCGTCACTGAAGATCACGTGATTCCAGTGTCCTGGCTGCCATTGACGGTGCTCTCTGGCCCACTGCAATCGGCGCTGGCGGTGTTGTCTGGTCAGGCGTGGCTTTCTCAGGGGACGCCTGGCACGACAGCCTGCTTGAACCAGTCATTGGTTGACGCCTTCTGGATACAGGCACATTTGTCAGTTGCTGCCACTCAGCCCTAAGCCGATTAGCTGACTTGGTACGGCCATTGCGGACTAACCGGTGCAGCTGGCGATCATCCTCCCTTGTGGTTCTGCGGGGACGTCCTAGCCTCGGTATTGGAGTAGGGACACCCCTCTGAGCATTTCGTTTCAGGATCTTTGACACCTGACCTTGAGTGATGCCATACTGCCGAGCAATAGCACGCTGTTTCATGCCGTAATTTCGTAAAGCCGCCACTCCAAAGTAAACAGCATTGTCGAGTTGACGGACCATCTCCAGAGGAAGCGGCAATATCCTTTGGAGACGTGCAGCAGTTGTTTTCCACTAATACAGAATGCAACAACCCTTGTATACCCGACTGTGAAGCCAATCGTCAAATGCACCTGTCCGTACATTTTGCCACGCCACCTGTGATGTAATCATTGTAGTGAAATCCTATGAATGCTGAACCCAGGTGATGCTCGCTGCTCGCTGACACCGCTAGGGGGGCGCGGCTATAAGACCCGATGCAACCGTTGCTCTGGGCGACTTCTCCTGTGACATGTTACATTGACTAGTAGACTCGCTAACGGTACGTACCGCATAGAATATTACGCTTGCTTTCATTGAACTATATTATGGATTGACCTTTGTGATGCCAAACCTTATTTCTATTGCATCCCTGTATTTGCAGAATGATGTCAAAGGTCTTGATGGAATTAAACCAACAGATGGACTAAAGTTGTGGTCTTGAATGATTTCCACAACACTTAATTCCATTAAAATCTACAGACATGGCGGGAAGCAAGATGCTGGCGGTTTCGCAATTCTGTGCCGACCCGCAAGCCCCGGATGCTGGTTTGCAACTGACTCACTGGTTGAAAACTTTGGAGAATCAGTTCGCTGAGCAGGACACCGAGCCGACAGCTGCCGCGAAGCTAGCAGCGCTCCAGTCCAGAGTCGATTACAAGGTGTACAACAGTATTGCACGATGTGCGACGTACGACCTCGCTGTCGCGGAGCTCAAGCGATTGCACATAAAGCAAAAGAGCGTGATATATGCTCAACATTTGCTGTCATCACGACGCCAGCAACCAAACGAGTCGATGGATCACTATGCCCAGGAGCTCCGGCAACTCCTGCTAGACAGCACCCAAGAGCCACGGACTCACGAGCAGGTTCAAGATGACCTTCTCCTAGACGCTTTCGTCTCCGGAGTCTCCTCTCAGGACCTCAGGCTCAAGCTCTTGGAGAAGACCGACCTGACCTTCACGGCGGCTCTAGAACAAGGAAAAGTATATACCGAAGCGCGGCTGCAGTCGAACGACTATGATCGCACGCGCCTCTTGGCGGGGACCTCGCTACACGCATGGCCGGAGAGTGCTACCGCCGATGAACCGGGAGCGGACCCGCTCGCGGAACTCCAGGTAGCCCCGGCGGAGGATCCGGGGATCCTGACGGCTGCCGCTACGGTCAGACCCAAGGCCTTACGCGGAGCCGCATGCTACTTCTGTGGGGGTCAACGACATCTCCGGTCAGTGTGTCCGGCTCGTGACGCAATATGCCATATGTGCTCGCAGAAGGGGCACTATGCAAAAGTGTGCCGGAAAACCCCACGTGGTTCGCGGCCGCGCGCGACCTTGAATGGGCTTATTGCAGAGCCTACGGGCCGAGCACGGAACACGGCGCCTTACCCGGCTTTGATGGGCAGTGCCCCTCCTTGCGGACCCCTGGTCGCCCAATCGACCTTGGCGAGAGCCACCGACCAGCCACAACAGTCTCATCCTTAATCGGACATGGAACGTGCGTCCTTGACTAGACTCCGGGCAACGCGAGGGGCTTTGGGGCCTCGCCAAACCCCTACGGAGGCCCATACTCATCAAACGGCGATTTTGAATGGCAAGACTACGGAGGCCCATACTCGTCAAACGGCGATTTTGAATGGCAAGACTACGGAGGCCCATACTCGTCAAACGGCGATTTTGAATGGCAAGACTACGGAGGCCCATACTCGTCAAATGGCGATTTTGAATGGCAAGACTACGGAGGCCCATACTCGTCAAACGGCGAGCTTGAATGGCAAGACTACGGAGGCCCATACTCGTCAAACGGCGATTTTGAATGGCAAGACAGCAGAATGCATGGGAAGGCTCTCTGACAGCTTTAACGGATGCCCCATGCACAACGAATACTCCGGCAACGACCGCAACACTGCTGATTGCATGGGAACACTCCCTGACAACTTATACGAAACTCCACGGGCACCCTCTGACGCCCGGAAAACTGTGGCTGGCATAGGACCCACCCGTGAGGCGCGACCGACTCACTCGGGAGGTTCGGTCCCACTCCCAGCGGGCTCGTCCGGCCTGGCTCAAGCCGTTATTTCCCTCATGGTCGAGGGCCATTGTGTGCGGGCCTTGGTGGATACAGGGTCTACGGATAGTTTTATCGATCGGCGACTGGTGCACAGGCATGGTTGGCAGGTCTTGGGGACTACGAGACGGATCTTCATGGCTTCCCAGGGACCGGCTCAGCACTAAGGGGGAATGTCGATTGAAACTCGTGATAAAGGGACGGGTTTTCCCAGATGTACACCTCATGGTCTTACCTGCTTTATGTGCGGACGTTCTGTTAGGACACGATTTCCTTAAGCGACATGGACGACTGGAAATGGAGTTTGGTGGGGCAGACACGCTTGCTGTTGGTGGGACTGACACGCTTGCTGTGTGTGCCCTCGCGAAAATGGACATCCAGCCACTTTCGCTGTTCCCCAATGTAACCTCCGACTGTACACCTGTAGCGGTAAAATCACGGCGCGACTCTCGAGCAGACATGCAATTCATTGCGGGAGAGACGGCTCAGCTCTTGAAAGACGGCATCATAGAACCCAGCCGGTCGCCGTGGCGGGCCCAGGTCTTAGTGGTGCGAAGCGAAGCACACCGCAGACGCATGGTAATCGACTATTCCCAAACGATTAACCGTTTTCCACAGCTGGATGCCTACCCCCTTCCGGGGATAGACGCGCTGGTGCGACAGGTGGCCCAATACTCGGTCTACAGCACTCTCGATCTCCGTAGTGCATATCATCAGATCCCTATCTCTAGGGCAGATCGTATCTATACCGCTTTTGAGTCGGGGCAACGGTTGTACCAGTTTACTCGATTGCCTTTTGGGGTGACGAACGGGGTCGCCTGTTTCCAGAGGGCCATGGATGACCTCATTGCGAGGGAGAACTTGACCGATGTTTTCGTCTATCTAGACAATCTTACGGTTTGTGGGTATGACCAAGGGCACCATGATGCTAATCTGAAGCGCTTCCTCGAGGTCGCGCAGAGGTATCGCTTAACCATGAACGAGACTAAGTGTCAATACTCCCTACGCAAGATAGATCTTCTGGGGTACACCGTGACCCATGGCTCTGTCGCTCCGGATAAGGAACGTCTGCGACCTCTGCTCGACATGGCCCCTCCCAGCGATCGGGCGTCCCTGAAGCGCGCTCTCGGGCTATTCGCCCATTACTCCAAGTGGGTCCAAAATTTCTCCGCGAAACTTCGCCCCCTTGTGGCCTGTGACACATTCCCTCTGCGTCCGGCCGCTTTGGCGGCCTTTGGAGGCCTTAAGGCCGACATCGCCAGTGCCGCTGTGGCGACGATCGACGAGAGCGGATCTTTCGTCCTAGAAAGTGATGCCTCGGATCATGCCATAGCGGCGACCCTCTCCCAAGGTGGGCGCCCGGTGGCTTTCTTTTCACGGACTCTTACCTCCGCTGAGCGGAGACATTCGTCCGTCGAAAAGGAAGCGTACGCGATCGTCGAGTCGATTCGGCGATGGCACCCGTACTTACTCGGACGATGCTTTCAAATCATCACGGACCAACAAAGTGTTGCGTTCATGTACGACACCTAACACGCCCAGCGCATTAAGAATGAGAAAATCACTCGCTGGCGTATAGAGCTTGCCGACTTCTGCTCCACTATCAAATACTGCCCGGTGAAGGATAACCAGGTCGCCGACGCCTTATCGAGACCGGTTACGTGCGCGGGTATCGTCACTCTAGAGGGCCTACGCGCTTTGCACGAAACTGCGGGGCATCCGGGCGTGACGCGTTTCGCTCATTTTGTGCGACGTGGCAATCTACCGTACTCGATTGACGATATCCGCCGTATCTGTCGCGACTGCACTATATGCGCCGAAATAAAACCGCGTTTCTATAACCCTCCCATGGGGACGCTGGTTAGGGCTACGAGGCCGTGGGAAAGATTGGCGATGGATTTCAAGGGCCCGTTGCCGGTGTCGAGTAACTCTCGCTATCTGCTCACTATCGTCGATGAGTACTCGCGATTTCCTTTTGCTTATACGTGCGTGGATATGACGGCAGCCACGGTAATGCGATGCCTGCAGAATTTGTTCTCCATGTTTGGGTACCCGGCCTACGTGCATACTGATCGGGGTGCGGTCTTTTTGTCTCAGGAAGTGCGAGGCTACTTGCTCCAAAATAACGTCGCTTCTAGTTATACCACGCCGTACAGACCCCAAGCGAATGGGCAGATCGAACGCTTCAACGGGATTATATGGAGGGCCGTCGTGCTCAACCTCCGGACCCTCGGCCGGGGCCTCGATAAATGGGCTTGGTCGCTACCTGCGGCGCTGAACTCGATTAGGGCTCTCCTATGTACGGCCACCAACCAGACTCCCCACGAGAGACTTTTCCACCACCCGAGGAGCTCAGGGTGTATCCGGTCATTACCCAGTTGGCTCGCTGAGCCCGGGCCGGCCTATCTCAAACGGGCGGTCCGCACGAGCAAGTACGACCCCTTAGTGGACAAAGTACAGGTACTCAAGGCTAATCCCGAGCATGCACGTGTGATGACGGCAGATGGGCGTGAGTCCACTGTCTCCGTACGCCATCTTGCCCCATGCGGGGTCACCGACCCTTATAAGGAATCGGACGAGCCAATCTATGAGACTATGGACTCTTCCGACACTTCCGTCACTGAACGTCTGCCGGCCCTCCCTTCGCCACAGCCACCCTTGCCTGAAGGCTTGGCGGTATCCCCTTCGTCACCTGACTCCGGCAACTACTCCGACGCCGGGGTCTCTGGGTTACGTGATGCCGTACCCGGGGAATTTCGGACACGTGCTGGCAGGGAAATTTGCCGTCCGGACCGGTACGGTTGGGCCGACTGATACCATGATTCCGCACTCTGTTAATGCTGATGCCTCGCTCGATTCTAGCCGCACGGCAGTGTAATTCTAACGGTGGGGAGAATGTAGTGAAATCGTATTAATGCTGAACCCAGGTGATGCTCGCTGCTCGCTGACACCGCTAGGGGGGCGCGGCTATAAGACCCAATGCAACCGTTGCTCTGGGCGACTTCTCCTGTGACATGTTACATTGACTCGTAGACTCGCTAACGGTACGTACCGCATAGAATATTACGCTTGCTTTCATTGAACTATGTTATGGATTGACCTATGTGATGCCAAACCTTATTTCTATTGCATCCCTGTATTTGCAGAATGATGTCAAAGGTCTTAATGGAATTAAACCAACAGATGGACTAAAGTTGTGGTCTTGAATGATTTCCACAACAATCCTGTTGTTGACTTCTTGCTGCGACAGACAATCAGTGACATGGTTCTTTGAACAAATAAATCACCAAAGTGTAAAAGAAACTCACCAGATTGATATACTGAGTTAAGAAAGTAAACCCAAGTCAAGAAAAAAAAAATATTCCATATTAAATGCCAAGTCTGTATATATATATATATATATATATATATATATATATTGTTGCGGATCGCGGACAGATGTTATATTGACCGAGCGGTGGTGTATTACCGCGTCCGAACAGTTACTCCCCGATTAGAACCCGATCCCGCCCAAACGTTGGCCGGATCGCACCGCAGCTGCTTAATGAGGGAAAAGACGAAAACGACGCAATGCAAAGAGGAAAAGGAATAAAACGGGAAGACGTACAGACGAGTAATGGGATTTATTATTTACACAAGCAAAAAGGAGCAATCAAGGTTTATTTACAACACATAAGACGCAGGTGACACAGTGCAAATACTAGCTTATAGTTATACAGACTTAACTTATTCCCAGGACAGAACAAACAAAGACACTGACTCACGCGGGGAATTGCAGAGTGGATTGCTGGAAGGAGGTGTGTGGCTGGAGGGGGGAGGGGGGGGGGGACGGCACGGAGCTGGCTGGAGCTTGATCCCGCACGGGACGTCGGGCTGGACCTCGACGGCCGCTGATGCCACCGGGCCTGTCGTGTGCGCGGGATCACGGGTCGGAGCTGCTTGGTGGAGCCGATGCGCTGGTGGGGGGGTCTGGCGTGACGGGTTCTCTCCTCCTTACGCGCTCTTGCTCTGATGACCCAGCTCTTTTTCGTCCCTCCTTGTCTCAACTCAAAGTGCATCTCTCTTGGGAACACCCCCGCCGTGGGTTATATAGGCCCCGCCCCTCAACCTTTGCGAACCTCCCCCAAACGTTCTCTCCCCGCCCTCTCAAGCCAAACCCCTTGTTCATGGTTGGTCGAGTGGGGCTGGCTCACTCCTCCCCTCTCTGACGAGGTGGGGACCCGCCTTTCTTCCCCAACCCTGCCTCGTGGTCAATGGCGGATGAAGGGAAAACCACCCAACATGCAGTTGGCAATGCGAATTGCAATTGACGAAAAGGGGGGAATGGAAGTGTTGGGAGTGGGAATGAAGGGAATCTATCTCTTTCACTGGTGCAATGGAGTATTTCAATTAATGGGAGACACAGCCTTACTCTAAAAACACATAATAAGAGATAACTATCAAACAGAGGTATTCTATTATTTGGCTGACGTGTATGCTTGTGGACTAATTATGGGATGCCCTTTCACCTTTACACAGCTCCGGAGGTAGGGGGCGCAGAATAAACAATAATCATCACCAATTTACCACAATACAACACAATCAAAAAAAATACAGTCCTCATCTCCGCAACACTGCACCCTCCTCCTCTTAGGCACGGCCCGGGCCTACAACTTTTATTTAGTGTGACACGTAGGTGTAGTTCCCTCTACTTTTAACCTGACCCTGAGTGCGACAGTTTTAAAACATAAATAAATGTGTCCCGCTGCTCCATTGCACCCTGCCTAACAGACTTACGCCCACAGTTAACCGAATTGCGGAATGGTCTTCAAACTATACACTGACGGTGGGAAGCATTATTTACAATGACGCTATTTTTATTTACAAAACTAACCCAGGACCTGTGATTGTTCTTTCTGGGGGGGAGACAGTCTGCTCTGCATCGACGCACCATGAAAGCACCCAAAAACGCACCAATACAAGCACCCTCAAGCACCAATCGGTGCAGTTTCCATTGTTCATCAATAAAAATAAACCAACAACCCCTAACCCTGCAGGTGATCTCTTGCTCTTCGGCTCCCTCTGCTGGTTATTATTATTTTCCTGGTGTTGTCATCTTCCCTTGCTGGCGGCCTATTTGCAATAAAAGAATGCACCTAACGTGTCCGTTTTTATTTTATTTATGGCCCACAGGGCCGACTAGTGTGGTTCACCTGTGGGGCATCGGTGCCCTGTGGCCAAGGTCCGCCAGCAAGATTTCGGGCCCTCATGGCCGGTTCCAGCAGAGGGGCCTTGCCCCAACCCATGGGGTCCATAAGTGGTGCTCGGCCACAGACATGTGGTCCATAATGTGGTGCATCGATGCAGACAGCTGGTTCTGGGAATTTCGGGCGCACAATGGCCGACCCACGCACGCTCCCCTCGGCACCCAATGGCGCACAGGTCATGTGGGAGACAAAAGGGGAAAGACAATTGAGCGAGGGGTAAGGTCACAAGGGTACACATCAATAAGGCAATGCAAGGCGAAATGCGTACGGAGGGCGAAGTGAGAAAGCTCGTCCCTACCGTACGTCACCCCCCTGTCACCTACACTACCCTTGCCCTTACCCCATATTTACAAAATCTACCCATTTACAAATTCGTCACTACTGTCACGTCTTCCCCATATTTCCCCTATACCAAATTCGTCTCCACAATCCCTCTACTTCAAAATTTGCCATCACCAAATTCATCATCAATCCTCATAAGGAGGCAGAGATGGAACATCAAAGCACAATGTCACACCCACGTCATGATGCGTCTCACAATCCAAACATTTGCACAGTAAAAATAATTAAACATGGCATGGTGCGGAGTACCTGTCACCTCAGGTGAGTGGATGCAGATGGTGCGAGGAGACTTCAATCCTAACTATCCTCTAAATGATTTTAACACACTTTACACTACCCGGGGTCTTTCCCTGCCAATCCATTGGCCAACTTACACTATGGGTTCTAATAACCAATTCCCATTGACCAAACTGTGGTGCTTCTCAAATTTGGGGTCTCACTCCCCCGATTCATCTCCCGGTGCTCTAGCACAATTTCTGGGCTGCGACGTGTAGCTCTCCCAGCAGGTCTACCCACCTGCACACCTCCACCACTGCAGTTGCCACCCGAGCTTACCTAGCTCCTCACCCTAACCTAACTAACTGGGGAAGGCCCTCTCCTGGCTCTGTCACCCCTTGGTGCCCTCTGGCACTGGGCTACCCGGGTCCGTCCTCCGGATCCTCGGGCCCCATCCACAACTACCGGCTCCCAGAGCCCACCTGCGGCCTCACCTGGCCGACATCCTCACAGTGGTGGAGTGCCCAAACCAACTACACACACTAACAGGCTACACGCCCAGCCATTTCCACAACACTAATGCACCCATCCAAAGACCATTCTTTCACCCACACCACAGATGCCAATATCCAACCACAATGTACCTGTACCCTCTACCTAACACTTACACTACCCGCCCCGGGTATCCGTGATGGGGGTCCACTCTTCCCCCATTCACACCTTCGCACCATCCACTCCACTCCATCGTTTCCACCATACTCACTCCACGACCATCCATTCCAATACTCCATACCATTTATTCCATACACCTGTCCTCCATTCACCTGTCGTTGCACACCTGTGCAATCATACCTGGTGCCACCTGCACCCTCCTCCTCTTCCTGGACCATTTGGTCAACACAACACACCTCACCATTACTCACTCATACACTGCTCCACACACCTGTTCAGTTGCACACCTGTGCAATCACACCTGTTCAATCCTCACCTGTTCAATCCTCACACACACGGCATCATCTCAGCTAACTACTCCCCTCTGAAACTTGCGCTTCCCAGTCGTCCCTTTAAACTATTGCGCTCCCACGTCATTATCATCCACGCTAATCTACCTGCGTCCCCACTACAGGTATCAGTCACTAACTAATCTTAACGTTACCTAATGTCATCTCTAGTCCCTATCAATATAACCTAACCCACCCAGGCTAGTTTTCACTGCCATACACCCCATAAGCTATTGCGCATTTGCCCCACTCTGTGAGGGATGACAGAGTTGCCATCCCACCACATGGGGGCGTTCCCACTATCAATTTGGCACACCAAATTTCAGCCAATTCAAAAATTTTCCATTTACTGCCAATTCTACCCATCATCTGCCAATCATTACTGCCAATCATCAAATTTTGCCTTTTTCTAATTTCGAGGCCAAAACACTATCCTCATCACCCGTCTACTTATTACATCCTCTCGGTGCGCCAATTCACGTCTACAGCCCGGCTTCGTACAGCCGAGCAATGAACGCGGGTCGTTTTGTGCCAGCGGCTGAATACGTCCCGCATTCGTGGCAGGGACGGGGGCTTACCCGGGCCGAGATCCCACGCACCACCTCGGCGTGGAGCCATCCAATGTCCCGATCTCGACCTGCCGGCACGTCTCAATAGAAAGTGGTCGCCATGACGACCCTTCCTATCGGGCTGCCCGCTCCGCCTAGTGGAGCCCGGACGCGGCCGCTCCAAGCGAGGCACAGCGTGGATCGCGTACGGCGGTTCTTTCGAAACCGCCGTGGTTCGGATCTCCGCTGCTCCTCGCGGCACGCGAAGCTGCCCGACGCGCACCGAGGGCCCGATTCGGCTCTAAGTCGTTCTAACCTCTAACCCGGTTACCGTCGATGCCTCACCTGCATGCTTAAACGCATACGCTACCCCTTTCTTCCTCATACATCCAGCCGTTCCCATGCTCCTCGTACCTTTCCTTACACACCCAGGTACACTCATTCCACTCCCAGCCTTGGTCACACACCTGACCACCGAACACCTTGGCACACATTCGTCGCTCGCACACCTCACCAACACACCTCTTCGCGCCCCCTCCTCGGTCACCTCCTCTGTGACCATCACAGGTGTGCTCTTACTCGCACACCCAACCACGTGCCTCACGACCAACTCAAATGTGCATTCCCACACACGCTCTACCATTCCAGGTGTGCATCCTTCCATTCCAGGTGTACATCCTCGCTCACCTGTCACAACCAACTCACGCTCCGTGCCACTCTCACTACTCTCACCACCACTCTTGACAACGCACTCACCCTTCCTCTCGACAGCGCACTCTTTCCTCATGCACCTGTCCGTTACACACCTTTCTCGCGCATCCTCTCGCGCACACTCTTTCGTTACATCCTCTGTAACTCTCACCACAGGCGTGCATTCTCCTTCACTCTTGACAGCGCACTCTTTCCCCACGCACCTGTCCGTTACACAGCTTTCTCGCGCATCCTCTTGCGCACACTCTTTCGTTACTTCCTCCGTAACACTTACCACACCGCGCTTCCATGTACTCCCTCGCACACGCGCTTCGACCAACTCACTCTTGACGGCACACTCACTCCTTGGCGTGCACTTTTTCCTCACACACCCCATGGTCGGACATTCTCGCACACCTCTTTTTTCGCACACCAGACCTGTCGCACACTTCACCAACGGCCTTTCACGAACACCCGGATCCAAACCAATCCCCAAGCCGACTGAAGCTTTCCTCACATCATATACATTGCCACTCACCTCCGTACCTCGTCGTCGCACCTCCTTTGCCACCTGCAAACTCTTTATTCGGTTAGTGAGCATCACATCATGAGTTGAGCACCGACCTTGCACCAATTCCATTACCTCCTCCTGGATTTCTCTCTTAGTTTCTGTCCGTCTCTTCTTAATTTCACTCACCTCTTCTTCCACTTCCTCTAATTTTTGTTTAACCTCTTTTATTTCTCGGTGCGTCTCCTCAAGTTCGTCCTCTAAGGCTACCGTGACCGTCTCTATGTGCATCCTCACCTGCCGGTCCTTTGTCTCCATTATCTCTGTCACCTCGTCCACCCTCATTGTCAGTTCCTCACGTACCATCTGACATTGCCTCTGCGTCGCTATTAATTCGTTTTTAATTTCTTTTTGTGTCGCCTTTAACCCTCCTAGTACCGCAGTGTTCTTTTGAACCTGCTCCACTAGTTATTTTTGTCCCTCTGTCAGCTGTTCCACCTCCTCCGTCAGATCTTCTATTCCCCCTTGTAACTTTGCCGTATTATTTCTCACCTCTTTCTCCATACGGTTCTCACCTCGCTTTACCTCCTCGCGTAGCCCCGAGACCTCCTCACTCACACCTCGTCGTATCTCCTCTTTCATCTCCTCCCTTTCTTTTGTAGATGCCGCCCTCATCTGTCCCAATTCATCCCTCTGAGCATCCAGTTTGGTTTCTACCCCGATTTTCACCTCCTCTATCTGCTCTCCCATTTGTTTAATTTCTCGGGCGGATTGCTCCCCTATCTCCCGCAATTTGCCTTCCATCCTATTTTCTAGCCCCATTAACCCATTTTTCACCTCTTTTATCCCGTTGTCTAACCCCTCAAAATTATTGTCTAACTTCCCAAATTTCTTGTCTAACCCCTCACCAGTACCCCTCGCTTCGTCCCTCATTACCCCCATTTGCTCACTCTGAGCCTCCATCCGGTTCCCCATTTGCTCACTCTGAGCATCCATCCGGTTCCCCATTACCCCCATTTGGCCCTCCAATCGCTCACCCTGAGCATCCATCCGGTTCCCCATTACCCCCAATTGCTCACTCTGCAGTTTGAGGGACGCCTGCATTTGCGCCATAAATTGCTCCATGAGGGCCTGCATTTGGGCCATCCCTCCCACTTGTGCAGCGGGTGCGGCCGCCGTAGCTATGTGCGAGGCGCCATTTGGTGCGCCTGATACCCCCTCAACCACATTGCCAATGTTCTCCTCCTCTTTTTCATCCACATACATTTCCCCGAGGTCCTGGGTCGATTCTACTCCGTCTATCTCTCCCACCGGCATCCCGTCGCCTTGACCAGCCATGGCGCGATTTCAAAGTTCAGGTTTTGTTAAACAAAACAAATTTCGGCCGCTCCAAATTTTGACCAAATTTTTTCTAGATGTTTTAAAAATTTGGTTCGGGCCCCGAATCTCACTCCCAGACACCAATTGTTGCGGATCGCGGACAGATGTTATATTGACCGAGCGGTGGTGTATTACCGCGTCCGAACAGTTACTCCCCGATTAGAACCCGATCCCGCCCAAACGTTGGCCGGATCGCACCGCAGCTGCTCAATGAGGGAAAAGACAAAAACGACACAATGCAAAGAGGAAAAGGAATAAAACGGGAAGACGTACAGACGAGTAATGGGATTTATTATTTACACAAGCAAAAAGGAGCAATCAAGGTTTATTTACAACACATAAGACGCAGGTGACACAGTGCAAATACTAGCTTATAGTTATACAGACTTAACTTATTCCCAGGACAGAACAAACAAAGACACTGACTCACGCGGGGAATTGCAGAGTGGATTGCTGGAAGGAGGTGTGTGGCTGGAGGGGGGGGGGGGGGGGGGGACGGCACGGAGCTGGCTGGAGCTTGATCCCGCACGGGACGTCGGGCTGGACCTCGACGGCCGCTGATGCCACCGGGCCTGTCGTGTGCGTGGGATCACGGGTCGGAGCTGCTGGGTGGAGCCGATGCGCTGGTGGGGGGGGTCTGGCGTGACGGGTTCTCTCCTCCTTACGCGCTCTTGCTCTGATGACCCAGCTCTTTTTCGTCCCTCCTTGTCTCAACTCAAAGTGCATCTCTCTTGGGAACACCCCCGCCCGTGGGTTATATAGGCCCCGCCCCTCAAACTTTGCGAACCTCCCCCAAACGTTCTCTCCCCGCCCTCTCAAGCCAAACCCTTGTTCATGGTTGGTCGAGTGGGGGCTGGCTCACTCCTCCCCTCTCTGACGAGGTGGGACCCGCCTTTCTTCCCCAACCCTGCCTCGTGGTCAAATGGCGGATGAAGGGAAAACCGCCCAACATGCAGTTGGCAATGCGAATTGCAATTGACGAAAAGGGGGGGAATGGAAGTGTTGGGAGTGGGAATGAAGGGAATCTATCTCTTTCACTGGTGCAATGGAGTATTTCAATTAATGGGAGACACAGCCTTACTCTTAAAAACACATAATAAGAGATAACTATCAAACAGAGGTATTCTATTATTTGGCTGACGTGTATGCTTGTGGACTAATTTATGGGATGGCCCTTTCACCTTTACACAGCTCCGGAGTAGGGGGCACAGAATAAACAATAATCATCACAATTTACCACAATACAACACAATCAAAAAAAATACAGTCCTCATCTCCGCAACATTATTATATATAATATATATATATATATTATATATATATATATATATATATATATATATATATATATATATATATATAATGTATATACTAGCTGAGGTACCCGGGTTGAATAAGAATAAGAGACAAATATATGATGAAACAGAACATGTATATTTTCGAGCAATATCACAGTACATTTTCTACATGACGTTTTGTCAATTGTCATTTCTCAAAACCTCTTGGTATACAACATTTCTGGTTTTCTTACTTGGTGCTAAGACATAAGATTGCTTGGTTTTCCAACCCTCGAGCAGCCCACGTACAGCTGGCCATGGGAAGTACCCGGCATTGCCGGGCGGGGGAAGGAGGGGAGGGGAACGGGGGGGTGGGGAGGGGATAAGAGGGGGAGAGGGAGAAGAGGGGGGGGAGAGGGGGGAGGAGAGGAGAGAAGAGGGGGGGGAGGGGGGGAGGGGGGAGGGGGGAGGGGGGAGGAGAGAAGAGGGGGGGAGGGGGAGGGCAAGGGGGGGAGGGGGAGGGGAGAAGGGTAGGGTGGAGGGGAGGGGATAGGGGGGAAAGGGAGGGGCATGGGGGGGAGGGGAGGAGGGAGAAAGGGGGAGGGGGAGGGGAGAAGAGGGGGAGGAGGAGAGGAGAGAAGGGGGGATGGGGAGGAGGAGGGGGGAGGGGGAGGAGCAAGGGGGAGGGGTAGGGGGGAGGGGGGGAAGGGGAGGGGTAGGGGGGAGGGGGGAAAGGGAGGGCCGTGGGGGAGGGGGAGGAGGGAGGGGGGACGGGGCAGGGGGGTAGGGGGAGGGGAGGGCGAGGGGGGAGGGAGAAAGGGGGGAGGGGACAAGGGAGGGGTTAGGGTGGAGGGGGGAGGGGAGGGGGAGGGGGAGGGGGAGTCAAGTCGGAAATCATTGTCGTCATTTGAATGTCGCATTTATTTTTTATCCCCTGTCAAATGGCATTGGTCCCGCATTCCGAACCCGGAAGTCGGAAGTCATTGTCGGCAAAGTTGAAAAATTAACGTTACGAAATACGCTGATGACGTCATAATTTTAAAACCCAAAGGTTTTTTTAACATTTAAGGTGTGCTGTAGTTGCTCTGTGACGTACTGATTCCTAATATGAAGTTGAAAAATTAACGTTCCGAAATACGCTGATGACGTCATAATTTTAAAACGCGACGTTTTTTTTTTTTAGTTGAGATTTTATTCTAATTCGAATTCCATTAAATTTCAACTGTTGGAAACAATAATTATTTCAATTTCCAACAGTTGAAATAATTATTGTTTCCAACAGTTGAAATTTAATGGAATTCGAATTCGAATAAAATCTCAACGACCGTTTATTCGTTCTTGCCGCGAAAAAATGACGTGCATTTTGTCATTATGTGCGACTTTACGTCACTCCTACGGACGTGAAAACATTTGTTTTCCTTAAAAATATATTAAAATAAATACAATCGTACATAAATTAACAATAAAAGAAGCTAAAAAAACAATTTAAAATACAATAAAAAGCCATTGAAAATATATAAATATGTACGTACAGTATACTGTACGTACGCGCAACCGCGGGATCGGAAAGGGGCAATAGCGCCGCCACAAACTACACCATGGAATTGCAGCTGGCGCGGTTTTTTAAACCATTGATATTAAAATAAAACGTAGCCTATAACCACCAGGATTTTATGCTGATTCCGAATCTGTGTCTAAAACTTTTCTCCGATGTGTAGTTCTTGAGTTATAAGCGGACATCCAGACAGACACACACACACACACACAGACACTCCTCCTTTACATATATATATATATATATATATATATATATATATATATATATATATATATATATATGTATATATATGTATATATATATATATATGTATATATATGTATATATATATATGTATATATATATATATGTATATATATATATATGTATATATATATATGTATATATATATATATATATATATGTATATATATATATATATGTATATATATATATGTATATATATATATGTATATATATATATATATATATATATATATATATATGTATATATATATATATATATATATATATATGTATATATATATATATATATATATGTATATATATATATATGTATATTATATATATATATGTATATTATATATATATATGTATATTATATATATATATGTATATATATATATATATGTATATATATATATATATATGTATATATATATATATATATATATGTATATATATATATATATATATATGTATATATATATATATGTATATATGTATATATATATATATATATGTATATATATATATAATATTGTTACGGACCGCGGACAAGATGTTGTTTGGCCGAGCGGATGGCACCGCGGCCCTAACAGTTACCCCGACTAACCCGATTCCTGAATGTTGGCCGAATCGCGCCACAGATATTCAATGGGGAAAAGACTAAAGCGAAGGATGTGAAGAAGAAGAAAGACAAAGGGTAAGGAATACAAATATAATTTATTACTATGTACAGGATTGAAAGAAACCAAGGAAGAAGGAAAGATAAGAAAATAATTTACAGAAGAACTCAGAGACACAGTGCAACGCCAGCTTACCTACAGTCTTAATTAAACCCAGGACAGAACAAACCAAAGACAGACTCACGCGGGGAATGATGATAGGAATGGCAGGAGGTGGATGGCTGGAGGGGGAGGAAGGGTCAGGTCCCTGCAAACGGCAGGGCTGGAGGTGACAGCTCCGACTCCTCGCGTTCTTGGCGGGAAAACCTCGGTGGCGTCGACGCAACTCTTGGTGTCCCTTTTTGTGCTCCTCCTCAACTCAACCCTCACAAGGCTTGCTGTCTTTCTTTGCTTCACTCTGCCTCACTCCGCCTCACTTCTCTTTACTTCTCCCACTCTCTTTTGTAACCAACTCTCTTTCCGCCACCAACCACCAACCAACGTTCTGACGCGCCTTTCTTTGCACGTCTCTCGCTTGGTCCAGCCACTTCTCTTTGCACGTCTCTTTGCACGTCTCTCGCTTGGTCCAACCACTTCTCTTTGCACGTCTCTTTGCACGTCTCTTTGCACGTCTCTCGCTTGGTCCAACCACGCACTCGGCTCTTGCGCGCGCGCTTTTATCGCGCCTCAGGCGATCAAGCCGCCGGCCTTCAGGACACGCCCCTCGGTGAGCTCGCTTCAGCCCTGATTGGTGGGCACAGGCCCTCTGACTCCACCCTTGATGACGATGGGCGGGCACGCCCTTCTTCCCCGAGCTGAGCACATGCTTAATGGTGGTTTTGGGGCGAAATCAACAACCCACAGCTGTAGCAAACCTGGCAAACTGCCCAGTGCAGTTGGCAATGGAGGCTTGGAGGGGATGTAGCTGGCAATTGAGGCTTGGCAATGACGCAGTTGGAAATGGAGGTTTTGGGAATGAAAGGGGATCTATCTTATTTCACTTGGTGCAATGGAGTTGTCATCTTAATGGAAGACAAAGCCTTAACCTAATACACAGAATAAGGAAATAAACTACTGAACAGGGATATTATGGTGTCCTTCATGTATGCTTTATGGAACTAACTACGGGAACGCCCTTTGACCTTTATACAACACTGGAGTAAGGAGGGCGATATTTTACAACAATTTACACGACAACAACAACAAAAAAAAAAAACATTCTCATATCCACAACATTATATATATATATATATATATATATATATATATATATATATATATATATATATATATCCAAATATATGTGCAGTTCTCCAGCTTTCAATGAGCGCAAGTAATGACGTCACTGCCATGTACATACGCTCTGCCTGTCAAGCCCTCAAGAGAACCCTCTGACAGAGCAGAATTTTGATCTTACTTCAGATACTGTCATAAGTGTATGTAAAACTCACAGTTACCGACCTGGTTTCGCCCTTTTGGGGCTCATCGGGGCAATGCAGTGAGTACTGCATACACTTATGACTCTGAAAACCTTTCGGTCATATACCAGTCACTATGCGATTTCATACCATCAGTGGTGAACCGCCATTAAGGTATCCCATCCAGCTATGCTGTACCTTAATGGGAGCGATAAGTGCCATCTGCCACATGGCACATTACCTCTGGTATCCACTCATTATATGGAATCCCCTGGATGCAGCCGGGAGCAAACCAATCAAAATATATGTGCAGTTCTCCAGCTTTCAATGAGCGCAAGTAATGACGTCACTGCCATGTACATTGTACATACGCTCTGCCTGTCAAGCCCTCAAGAGAACCCTCTGACAGAGAACCCTCTGGCACTTATCGCTCCCATTAAGGTACAGCATAGCTGGATGGGATACCTTAATGGCGGTTCACCACTGATGGTATGAAATCGCATAGTGACTGGAATATAAGCGAAAGGTTTTCAGAGTCATAAGTGTATGCAGTACTCACTGCGTTGCCCCGATGAGCCCCAAAAGGGCGAAACCAGGTCGGTAACTGTGAGTTTTACATACACTTATGACAGTATCTGAACTAAGATCAAAATTCTGCTCTGTCAGAGGGTTCTCTTGAGGGCTTGACAGGCAGAGCGTATGTACATGGCAGTGACGTCATTCACTTGCGCTCATTGAAAGCTGGAGAACACATATATTTGGATTGGTTTGCTCCCGGCTGCATCCAGGGGATTCCATATAATGAGTGGATACCAGAGGTAATGTGCCATGTGGCAGATGGCACTTATCGCTCCCATTAAGGTACAGCATAGCTGGATGGGATACCTTAATGGCGGTTCACCACTGATGGTATGAAATCGCATAGTGACTGGTATATAACCGAAAGGTTTTCAGAGTCATAAGTGTATGCAGTACTCACTGCGTTGCCCCGATGAGCCCCAAAAGGGCGAAACCAGGTCGGTAACTGTGAGTTTTACATACACTTATGACAGTATCTGAACTAAGATCAAAATTCTGCTCTGTCAGAGGGTTCTCTTGAGGGCTTGACAGGCAGAGCGTATGTACATGGCAGTGACGTCACTACTTGTGCTCATTGAAAGCTGGAGAACTGCACATATATTTGGATTGGTTTGCTCCCGGCTGCATCCAGGGGATTCCATATAATGAGTGGATACCAGAGGTAATGTGCCATGTGGCAGATGGCACTTATCGCTCCCATTAAGGTACAGCATAGCTGGATGGGATACCTTAATGGCGGTTCACCACTGATGGTATGAAATCGCATAGTGACTGATATATATATATATATATATATATATATATATATATATATATATATATACAGACTTGGCATTTAATATGGAATATTTTTTTTGTGGGGGTGAATTTACTTTTCAAGATGTCTTAGAACCAAAAGTTCATTGGAATTATGTTGAAATTATTCTAGATTTTGTTAATGTGACCTTTAAAAGAAACAAAAACCACATTTGACATTTTGAAACAAATAAATTGATCCTTGAAAGTGATGTAAACTGATATCGAACTCAATTCATGGACAGTACTGTGTTAAACTTCTGTACGTTTTCCAGAAGTATCTCTTTATTTTGCACATTAGCCAATTTTTTTTTTAACAAAAACAAAAGTTAAATTACGACTGGGATTACGGACAGTAAAATTACAGTTCAGTACTTCGTGTAACCCCCACGAGCATTCAGGAGAGCACGTACACGTTGAGGCATGCTGTTCATGAGATTTGCCAAGGTTTGGACAGGAATCGCTTGCCATGCAGTGACAATAGCCTGCTGCAATTCACGCACAGAGGTCGGCTGCTGGTCCAGTGGTCGATTTGACGCATTAATTCTGCCCACAAGTTCTCTATCGGATTCATATCCGGGGACATGGCAGGCCACTCCATGTGCTCTACACCACGGTCAGCAAGAAAGTGTTGGATCATGTGAGCACGATGAGGCCGTGCATTGTCATCTTGGAAGACAAAGTTTCCTCGAAAGGCTGCACGAGCAAATGGAAGCAATGTTTCTTCCAGAATGGCCCTGTACTTGAACTGGTTCAGGTTTCCATTCAGAACAACCAGGTCAGTTTTGCCCCCCCCCCCAAATGAAAAGCAGCCTAAACGGTCACCCCACCACCTCCAGCTTGGACGCTTGGCACTATACAATCTTTGTTGTCGGCGTCATGCACTTGTCTGCGCACTCGGATGCGGCCATCTTGACGATAGACCAGAAATCTAGACTCGTCACTGAAGATCACGTGATTCCAGTGTCCTGGCTGCCATCGACGGTGCTCTCTGGCCCACTGCAATCAGCGCTGGCGGTGTTTTCTGGTCAGGCATGGCTTTCTCAGGGGACGCCTGGCACGATAGCCTGCTTGAACCAGTCGTTGGTTGACTAGCCTTCTGGATACAGGCACATTTGTCAGTTGCTGCCACTCAGCCCTAAGCCGATTAGCTGACTTGGTACGGCCATTGCGGACTAACCGGTGCAGCTGGCGATCATCCCTCCTTGTGGTTCTTCGGGGACGTCCTGGCCTCGGGATTGAAGTAGGGACACCCCTCTGAGCATTTCCTTTCAGGATCTTTGACACCTGACCTTGAGTTATGCTATACTGCCGAGCAATAGCACGCTGTTTCATGCCGTAATTTCGTAAAGCCACCACTCCATGACAAACAGCATTGTCGAGTTGACGGACCATCTCCAGAGGAAGCGGCAATAACTTTTGGAGATGTGCAGCAGTTGTTTTCCACTAATACAGAACGCAACAACCCTGGTATACCCGACTGTGAAGCCAATCATCAAATGCACCTGTCCGTACATTTTGCCACGCCACCTGTGATATAATCCTGTTGTTGACTTCTTGCTGTGACAGACAATCAGTGACATGGTTCTTTTAACAAATAAATCACCAAAGTGTAAAAGAAACTCACCAGATTGATATACTGAGTTAAGAAAGTAAACCCAAGTCAAGACGAAAAAAAAAATTCCATATTAAATGCCAAGTCTATGTGTATATATATATTTATATATTTATATATATATATATATATATATATATATATATATATATATATATATATATATATATATATATATATATACATATATATATATATACGTAGTGTGTTCAAAAAGTATCCGACCTTTATTTTTCGTGCGTAAAAAAAGAAGAAGCCTGGGAGGCGTTGATTGGTGCACGTATGTAGGCGATCCTAATGCGCACGCGTGAATTTTTTCCCACCTGCAGAAGCTGTCATTCGACGGCAGACCGCCGATGAGTGAGGACATGTAAGTCAGCGCCGTCGGATTTTCGTTTTTGACAAAATGACGGAAAAACTTAAACAATGCTACTGCATCAAATTTTGTGTTTTTTGGCCTCGGGGATGTTGGATGCTTCCATTGTGATGACTGCAACTTGGTTTCTGGGTCGTACCCATAAACCCAGGACTCATCGCCAGTGATCACTGTGTTGAGGAAGCTGGGATCGCTGTTCACAGTCTCCAGCATGTCCTGTGCGATCTCCAAACGGAGTTGCTCAATGGTTAACAGCTTTGGTACGAACTTCGCTGAGATTCTCCTGAAGCCCAAATCCTCCTTCATAATGGAATGAACGGTGTTGAATCTTGCGGATCGTTTCCACTTGGGAATCGCCAAGCTTTACACAAAATTTGATGCAGTAGCGTTGTTCAAGTTTTTCCGTCATTTTGTCAAAAACGAAAATCCGACGGCGCTCACTTACATGTCCTCACTCATCGGCGGTCTGCCGTCGAATGACAGCTTCTGCAGGTGGGAAAAAATTCACGCGTGCGCATTAGGATCGCCTACATACGTGCACCAATCAACGCCTCCCTAGCTTCTTTTTTTTTTACGCACGAAAAATAAAGGTCGGATACTTTTTGAACACAGTAGTATCTTCTTCATTCACAACAAACGCAGTATCAAACATAGTGTTGGTAATTTAAAAAAAAATTTAAATGCCACTTTGGTTTGAAAGGCAGTGATTGATATGATTTTGTGCAGATTTTGGTCATTTTTCTTATTAAGCTGTATTTTTGTGTTGTGGTGGTTTGTTTCAGATTTTGTTCTTGGGGTGAAACAGGAGGCTGACATGCACAGTTCAGTCTTTCAAGGCAAGAGTTTATATATGTTTTTAACATTATCATTTATGGTGGGTGTTTAACATTATCATCATAAGTTCTCAGAACGAGATTAATTTTTCCAAGAAATGCCAACAATATTTATACCTCACAATCGGGTACCCGGTTTTTCGTGGTGCTGTTCTAATCCTGTTGGCATTTTGAAGAAATGATTATTTTTGGTGTGTGGATGAAGACACTTCCCAACACCCACTGAGGAATGGTGTCAGGGATCATTTCATATTACCGTTTCAAGTAAGCCTGGTGTTGGCTTAACGGTTAAGGTAGCTGCCTTGAGATCTTGTTTCTTGAGATTGAGCCCCCATCATGCTGTTAAATAACACCAGGTGGGTTGATTCAGCCTGTTATCCTTCCGAGGTCCGCAAAATAAGTACCAGCTTACTGGCAATAGGGGCATTGCATCTGTGGCACAGCCACGCCCAGAAAATGATGCAGCCAAGCCAGCCATAGGTTGCATACGAACCACGACAATATTTCATATAGCTACAAAGGCTTGGGCACTATGGAGTGATTAAAAACATAGGGGCAATACCCCTGGCGCTCACCTGGTAGAATAAACAGTATACTGCATGACTAAAGGTATTTTAAACCAATTTCAATGGTTGCGAGAACGCAGGGCAGCACGTAGAATCATACTAACATAATCATAAGATTTCAAACAAACAAACAAAAATATACCTATTTTGGGGGCAACCTCCTCCCCTCCCCCAACCCCCGTATACCTCAGACTCCAATTTTTATAATTAGTCAGGGAATATTATCAGAAATCTGGGAAATCTGGGAACAAATTCCTTACCAAGAAATTTCTTCACCAATGTGTTTGTAAGGGTGTCCACTAACACATTTCAAAAAAGTTTAAATTCAAGTCCCCTAAGGGAACCCGTGACAGGGGTCAACAGGGGTCAATTACCTTTTTTAAGATCAAATTTTTCTTATATTTACATTCTGGGTCACAGTATCCGACAGGAAGCATCAAAATTATTAAAAGTAGGCTCATTTTAAAGCTAAGAACATATCTGACATGGTGATACCTAAAACAAATCAATATGTTAAAAAGTTTACACAATTTTGAGCAAAAGAAAATAATTTTTTGTCATTTTTTGGGTAAAAATTAACTTTTCTGGTCTACAATTCGTCTTCTAGGTAGATACCCCTTCGTTTCATTTTTCTGAAAGTTTCCAGCAAACTGCCCAAGATATGCAGCCTTAATGTATTATAAGTAAAACATTCTGGTATTTATAAAATTGAAACTATGAAAAGTCACTGACCTTTATTGTTTTCCCTTATTGTAACATAAATTGTAATAACCGTTACTGGGAATCCGGAATCGGTTTACCATCGGTTCGTCCGCTTTCGTGTAAGGGTTTAAATCGATACTGCTCCACAATGTCAAATACCTCAGGAGTCGAGGTCTGAGTCTTCTCCAGACTCTACATCATCCGGGATACAGTTCATACATGGAATGCCTGTACAACTTCCGCATGCTGAGATACACTTGACACCATTCTTCTTGCAGTTGCACCGCCGGTTGCTGCAATCTCCAGCACAATTGCAGGTCGTGAACCGGAGCAGCTCCTCAGGAGCCATGGGGTCTACTGTTGGAACTGGCTCATAACCACGAACCCCTACCATCCATCCATAGTCACTGGGGTCCAAAGACATGCTCTGCAGCAGCATCCAGTCCCAGGTTTGGAGATAGGCACGGAGAGAATGCTGTGCAGCTGCACCCTCTGTTGGAGGTAGAGTCTCTGGTTTGATCAGCCCGGCCGCCGCCTTCCGCGAGAACATGTTGTATCGAATTGCACCCAAAGTAGTACCTGGTTCATGGTAATGTGCTGGAAAATCGCAATACCAGCCCCGATCACCACGTCCTTAGTAGCCCGTACGTCAAGGAAGATGTCCACATGTTCATCAATTTCCCCTGCACAAAACCTGTCAAATAGAGGCGTTTTCCCGTGGCCCCCGATTGCAGAAACCGTATCACAACCGGTGAAGGCGTGAGTAAAGAGCAGGTACCGCCTTTGTCTTTCAGAGAGAGCTTCTCGGATCCTCCTGACATCGTAAGAGCCCTTCGATGTGGTTAAGAAGAGTGGATGGTTGGTGCTTGAGCTATGGTGTACCAGCATTATCAGCACGTCCGCGTCTTCCGCCCGCACCTGAAAATAGAATAAGATATGAGCAAAGCGTCTTGAATTTTGCAAACACGGTGAACTTAACAATTGAAAAGTTATTTAACTATGCTACTCTTCTTTTCTGAGGATAAATGCACTTTCATAACAATGTGGCACATCAAAATACAATTGACGTTACAAAAATGATGATCATGTGTTTACTGATGCCCAGTGCAGCACAACATTTGCATTTGCCAAATTAAAAAAAAAATAACATTGCCTCTTCTTTTTTTATTTAACTCAGTTAATTAGTTTTATATGTGCCAATGTCAAGGTTTTTTTGTTTTGTTTTATCAACACAGAAACAAATCAAA
Organism: Myxine glutinosa; assembly: GCF_964187855.1. Lineage (NCBI taxonomy): Eukaryota > Metazoa > Chordata > Myxini > Myxiniformes > Myxinidae > Myxine > Myxine glutinosa. Next base: position 276,254,702 of record NC_136261.1, read on the forward strand.
AGTAATCGTAGTTGATGTAAGTAAAACACCTACACAAAATTTTACTGACCTCAACAGAGTCATCTGTAGCAGCAGCCAGTGCCGCTCTCACAATCGAAGTGTCAGCATCATTGTCACACTGCTCCACGGTGATCTGACATTTCCGGAATGTTGGAGAGGAGATGGATGAGCTCACTCTTGTTATGAGTGTTGTCCATGAACTTTGCCTTTGGTGTCAAATGTATCATATCCGGTCGAATCTGTAGATCACAGCAGGAGTTCTTGGTACGCCGGATGTGGTCGTGATCTTTTGGCGAGCTGTTATAGCATCGAAGACAACAGTGATCTTCTGAGACCGATGGCCAAGACACTGCACATAGCTCAGGTAACTGTCGGCAATCTCCTGCCAAGTCTGACCTTGTTCCCACTTCACCATGTAGAGAAGCCATCCACCATCAACCACCAGACTGGAGCAGGCTTGGTCAGTGAGGTCAAGCGGATCGGTCAACTCCTTCAGGCTAGTCTTGGAAAAGCCTGCCTTGTTCGCCTTGTTCATTTTCTGATCTTTGTTGCTGAACAAGGACAAGGGGAAGGGAGTCAGCTCATACTTTAAGCTTGTCTCGACTGTCATATGCCGTTGGGCGAAAATTATCAGTCGGTTGAACAACTTGAGTGAGTTTAGGTGAATCTTCTTCTCATTGACCTTGGGAATCTTTCTGAGCGATGACAGGGCCTGTACCTTGAACTTCACCTGCATGGTCGATGTCACTGACTTTCCGTCCAGCTTTATCTGCATCTCCCTCCCTACTTCAGCCGCTCTCTCAGCATTGACTGTGTCATCTGCAGTGCTCGTGAATCCTGTTGAGAAGGATACAAGCAAATGCTTGTCTCGATCGTGGTCGAAGGGATTGTTCTCCTCCAACCACTTCAGGGCAAGTCCAATCGCTTCAGCGTCTCGCTTCATCCGAGTTTTGGCAAGGTCCTTGTGGAGTGGACCATGTTTCTTGGCACCTTCCTCCATGCGCTGGTTGACATCGGAGAAGTGGTTGAGGGTTTGTACCCAGCACTTGTGGCCAGAATCACTATTCCTCATCCTCCCTCTGCTCAAACCACCTTCTGACTTGGCCCCCTTCATCAGTTTCTGCTCGATACAGATGTCACACCAGGTGCCAGACCAATCATGGCAAGAGTAACGGACAACGTGATTCCCGTGAGCAGTGAAACTTTCGAAGGTCTCCTTGTATCTAGGCGAAGTTTCGAGTTGCTTAATCAGCTGACAATACAGCCGTGCGCCCTTGGCGTATTGATGATGCCCCGCAGCTGAAAAGGTGTCCAGCATCCTGGTAACGATGCAGGACAGGTGCCCGTCGTGGTCTGCAAGTCGTTCAGTTTTAATGAAGATCTTGATGACATCGACCATGTAGTAATACTGCACCCAGAGTGCAGGCGTTCTTCCTCCCTCGGCGAGTCTTTTGAAAGTTTCTTCAAACCTCTCCTTCAACCTTCAAACCTGAAAGTTTCCTCAGTGACCTTTCATAGTTTCAATTTTATAAATACCAGAATGTTTTACTTATAATACATTAAGGCTGCATATCTTGGGCAGTTTGCTGGAAACTTTCAGAAAAATGAAACGAAGGGGTATCTACCTCGAAGACGAATTGTAGACCAGAAAAGTTAATTTTTACCCCAAAAATGACAAAAAAATTATTTTTTTTTGCTCAAAATTGTGTAAACGTTTTAACATATTGATTTGTTTTAGGTATCACCATGTCAGATATGTTCTTAGCTTTAAAATGAGCCTACTTTTAATAATTTTGATGCTTCTTGTCGGATACTGTGACCCAGAATATAAATATAAGAAAAATTTGATCTTAAAAAAGGTAATTGACCCCTGTTGACCCCTGTCACGGGTTCCCCTAGGGGACTTGAATTTAAACTTTTTGAAATGTGTTAGTGGACACCCTTACAAACACATTGGTGAAGAAATTTCTTGGTAAGGAATTTGTTCCCAGATTTTTGCAATATTCCCTGACTAAATGCCTTGAACAAACATTGGTACATCACGGGTGATGAAGGTTGTGGTTACGTTTCATCGAAATTGCGTGTGTAGTTTCTGAGAAGAAATAAAATACTTATGTGGGGGGCACCAACCCCCCCCCCCCCCCCCCCTCCGAGACGCCTAAAGGGGCAGATTTTTTTAAACGCCATGAACAAACTTTGGTACAGCATGGGTGGTGAAGGCTGTGGTCAAGTTTCATTGAAATTGTGTGTGGGCGTGGCAGGGCGGCCATATTGAAAATCAATTTTTGTCATATATTTTTAGCACATATAAACGATATAATTTGTGGTTCTATTATGCATATTCTAACCATATTGATATAGACCAGTTGAGTTCAGTTTCCCTGCAACCTCTAGTTTTTTTTAATGCCGTAATGGGAGAAACTTCCAGAAGGACAACCATCACTGCAGCACTCCACCGATCTGGTCAAAATGGCAGAGTGGCCAGACGGAAGCCAAAGAGTTCAATCTTGGTTTCATCAGACCACAGAATCTTGTTTCTCACAGTCTGAGAGTCCTTTCAGTGCTTTTTTGCAAACTCCAAGCAGGCTTTCATGTGCCTTTCACTGAGGTGAGGCTTCCGTCTGGCCACTCTGCCATAAAGCCCAGATCGGTGGAGTGTTGCAGTGATGGTTGTCCTTCTGGAAGTTTCTCCCATCTCCACACAAGATCTCTGGAGCTCAGCCAGAGTGACCATCGGGTTCTTGGTCACCTCTATTACCAAGGCCCTTCTCCCCCGATTGCTCAGTTTGGCTGGGCGGCCAGCTCGAGAAGAGTCCTGGTTGTTCCAAACTTCTTCCATTTAAGAATTACTAGGGCATGCCCGTACTATATATATATCTAAAATTATATCCCCCCCCCCTCTATTTACATGAAATGGTTTGGTCCAAAGCGAATGGCTTGCGAGTACGGTGACAATCCCCCCCCTCTATTTACATGAAATGGTTTGGTCCAAAGCGAACGGCTTGCGAGTACGGTGACAATCCCCCCCCCCCCCCCTCTATTTACATGAAATGGTTTGGTCCAAAGCGAACGGCTTGCGGAGTTTGGTAAAGAAATCGCCATAGCGTGCACAAACGCGCAGGAAAGCGAAAGAATCGCAAATTAGTTTTAATTAGTTTTAAAACATAGTTTAACGCCAACATAGCGGCAACATAGTTTGCCAACGTGAAATAAATGAATACGCTCTCAAATGTGCCGTCCGAGGCAGAGTCTGTTCGCCACGTTCGGCACACGTGATAGCTCGCTGCTCTCTGATTGGTTGAATCGTTTTTTGGACATAGCTCGGTAACTACTTGTCCGATTAATATGAAACCTTGAAAAGGCACATCCTCGGGTCCCCAGCAATATACCTGGCAAGTTTCAAGTATATCGGACCCGTGGTTGTCGAGAAACAGCGGTCACAGACAGACACACAGAGATTACTGGCATTATAGATAGATGGAGACCACTGTGCTCTTGGGAACCTTCAATGCAGCAGAAATTTTTTTGTAGGCTTCCCCAGATCTGTGCCTCAACACAATCCTCTGCAAGCAGTTCCTTCGACCTCATGTCTTGGTTTTTGCCCTGATATGCATTGTCAGCTGTGAGACCTTATGTAGACAGGTGTGTGCCTTTCCAAATAATGTCCAATCAATTGAATTTACCACAGGTGGACTCAAATCAAGGTGTAGAAACATCTCAAAGATGATCAAGAGAAATGGGAGGCACCTGAGCTAAATTTCAAGTGTCATAGCAAAGGGTCTGAATACTTATGTCAATGTGATATTTCAGTTTTTTCTTTTCAATAAATTTGCAAAACTTTCTAAAATCCTGTTTTCTCTTTGTCATTATGGGGTATTGAGTGTAGATTGATGAGGGAAAAAATGAATTTAAACGATTTCAGCATAAGGCTGCAACATAACAAAATGTGAAAAAAGTGAAGGGGTCTCAATACTTTCTGAATGCACTGTAAGCTGCACGTCCAGACACGTGGTGTATATAGAAGGAGCCTTTATGTAATCCATAATATGACATAGTCACGTGAAAAAGTAAGTACACCCCATGTAAAGTTTTGACGTTTTCAACATATTTCAACATACAGCTATTTGATCTTCATTTCAACAATATTGATAGATAAAGGTGATATAATATAACAAATATCATGAAACATTTGCATTTTGTAGTCCATTGTATAATTTAAGTAAACATAAATGCAAATTTCGCATGTGGAAAAAGTAAGTACACCCCTACATTTATCACTACTTCAAATACCTAAAATTAGAATCAGGTGCACCAGCTCAGGTGCAAATGATTAGAACATCGTTAGAGAGGATCTTGGAGGAACCTGTCTTATTTAAACCTCAGACATGAAGTTTGATTTGCTCTTTGTTGTTGAAGTGTGCGGCATCACCATGCCTAGATCAAAAGAGCTCTCTGAGGCCTTCAGAAAGAAGGTTATATATGTCTACGAGTCTGGGAAGGGATTTAAAAAGATCTCCAAACAATTTGAAATCGATCATTCGACTGTCCGGAATATCATCTACAAGTGGAGAAGATTCCAAACAACTGCCAACTTCTTCAGGCCAGGCCGCCCCAGCAAGTTCAGCCCGAGAGCAGACCGCCAGATGCTGATAGAAGTCTCTAAGAACCCCAGGATGTCATCACGGGACCTCCAGGTAGCTCTTGCCACTGTTGATGTCAAAGTGCACAAGTCTACCATTAGAAAGAGGCTGCACATATTTGATCTACATGGGAGGTGTGCCAGGAGGAACCCTTTGCTGTCCAGAAAGAACATCAGGGCAAGACTAAAGTTTGCCAATGAACCAGGCAAAGGCAAAGACCAGCACTTCTGGAACAATGTGCTCTGGACAGATGAGTCAAAGGTAGAGCTATTTGGCCACAGTATCAGAAGACATGTTCGGCAAAAACCAAATACAGCATTTGACCACAAGAACCTGATACCAACTGTAAAGCATGGTGGTGGAAATATTATGGTTTGCTGCATCATGGCCTGGGCAGCTCACCATCATGGAATCCACGATGAATTCTTCAGTGTACCAGAGGGTGCTTGATGTGAGGCCATCTGTCGGAAAGTTGAATCTCAACCGAAGGTGGACCTTGCAACATGACAATGACCCTAAACATACCAGTAAATCCACCAAGGAATGGCTGAAAATAAAGAAATGGAGGATTCTGGAATGGCCAAGTCAAAGCCCGGATCTAAATCCCATTGAGATGTTGTGGGGGGGATTTGAAACGAGCTGTGCATGCAAGAAACCCCTCAAACATCGCACAGCTGAAAAAATTCTGCATGGAGGAGTGGGCAAAAATTTCTCTCAGTCGTTGTCAGAGACTGGTAGACAGTCATAAGAAACGCCTACTTGAGGTTTGTTTTTTGTTTTTTTTTTGTTTTTTTTTGTAGACAGAATCGAGGCTTGTGAAAGAGCTAACATTTATTTCACAAACAAATCAAACAGACAAACAAAACGTAAAAAAAGAGGGAGCGGAAGGCAAGATGGGGAGAGAAGGGGAAGCACACAAACACAACATTTGAGAGCAGGGAGATGTGTGGGGGGGAGGAGGCGTGGGAAGGGGGGGGGGTGGGAGAAGTATAAAACACAAGGCCTTCCAGGACAGAAGTTGGTATTTCAAAAAAGTGGATTTGGGGTGAAATTAGCGGGGGTAGAAAGGATCAAGGTTTTGGATGGGGGAAGATAACAGATGGTGGTGAACAGCTGTTTTAAAGACATGGAGGGTGGAGTGGGATTGAAGAGAGTGTGGGAGTTTGTTCCAGAGGTGGGCGAAAAGAGGAATGAAGGAGTGAAGGTGAGCAGAGAGTCTTGATTTTGGCAGTTTAACCATAAGAGAGTTGCAGGCAGATCTTGTGCGACCTGTAGGAATATTTGGGGAACAGAGCCCAGAGAGAGCTGGGGGGGGCAAGGCCAGAGAGGAGTCGGTAGAGGACGGAAAGACCACCAACCTGCCTGCGGTGAGTTGAGTGAGTGAAAGGCCCTTGGAGTTAGCTTCATCGCGGGAGATTCCAATGATTCTGAACGCTTTGGTTTCAACAGCGTGAAGACGAGCTAGGTGTGAGGCAGGAGCACCATCCCAGAGGGGAGAGCAGTATTCCATTGAGCTGCGGATGAAAGCCTTGTATGTGGTAAGGAGCTCAGGTGTGCCAAGGAAGGACTTCGCACGACGGAGGATGCCCAGTCGGCGACTGGCTTTGGAGGCCAGATTTGAAATGTGGTTTTCCCAGGAAAGATCATGGCAGATAGTGAGATCCAAAAGCTTGAGTGACAGAACTTCTTGGAGAGGATTATTCAGAAAGTGGATGGGAGGGTTGTCCAGTCGGTCTTTTCAGAGAGACATCGTAAGAGTGGGTGATTTGTCGGGATTGAAAGACATGTTCCACTTGTTTGCCCAGTCTGTGATTTTGTCCAGGTCTGTAGAGAGTGAGGAGGCTGTAGACTGCCGATCTGAGGGATGAGGAATGGAGCGACAGAGAGTAGAGTCTGCCAAAGGGGGCAATACCACCTATAAGAGCCAAGGGTGTACTTACTTTTTCCACATGCGAAATTTGCATTTATGTTTATTTAAATTATACAATGACTACAAAATGTAAATGTTTCATGATATTTGTTATATTATATCACCTTTACCTATCAATATTGTTGAAATGAAGATCAAATAGCTGTATGTTGAAATATATTGAAAAAGTCAAAACTTTACATGGGGTGAAAAGCCTTTTGGCTACAATAAGAAATTTACTTTCTGAATGCACTGTATGTGTACATATATATACAGTGCGTATCAAAAAAAAGGTAATCCGAATTCAAGGGGTTTATATGCAAAGGTTATTTAGTTTGACAATTTACATGTGGTTTACCAATTATGAGGAGAAGAAGAAGTTTCGGGAACTGAGTGGCGTGCTGACGAGGAGGGGAGTGTCATTGAAGCTGAAGGGAAAGGTGTATGCTGCATGTGTGAGAAGTGTTATGATTTATGGGAGTGAGACATGGGTAATGAACGTAGAGCAGCAACGAAGGCTGGAAAGGGTGGAAATGCGAATTGTTCGGTGGATGTGTGGAGTATCGTTGAGAGAGAGGAAGACAAATGATGAATTGCGAAAGATGATGGGAATAGAGCCTGTGATGGATGCTGTGAAGAGAAACAGGTTGAGATGGTTTGGTCATGTGTTGAGGAAGGATGAAAGTGACTGGTTGAAAAGAGTGATGGAAATGAATGTAGAAGGAAGTAGAGGACGGGGAAGACCGAGAAAGACTTGGCTAAAGATGGTCGAAGAAGAAATGCGGGCAAGGGGGTTAACAAGGGGAGATGCAGAAAATAGGGCAAAATGGATAACATTGTCATGGGGACCGCAAGGCTAACCCCCGCTCTTGCAGGGAAAATGGCCTTAAAATGCCTGTTGTGGTGTGTGTGTTGTTACCAATTATGAGGAGATCCTCAGCTTTCCATTGATGCCTTTCAGGCATCATTGCTGTCACACATGACCGAGTACATGTTCATTGAAAATGACAAGTTCAAATCGTATTTTTACAAATTTGGCTAATCGGTGCAAGACAGTTTGAAATGGACGCATTACTTGTCGACTGCCAAGTTGATTATGTAAAATTGTTGAGCTGGTCTGGTAATCGTCGGTTGTGTCATCCTTTGTTTAAGGGTGTAGTACTGGTGAAAAATTGAGAAAACTACATCGGTACCTTTGAGAGGCCTTTGCACAAAAACAAAGTCAAATTAATATCTAATTGTCAGTTTTTCTTGAAAGATATAATCTTGGCTTTAACTCAGACCAGTTTCAACGCTTCTTTGTCATATTACATGCATATAATTTGCATAAATTAGACCGTCAATAAAAAACAAGGAAACACAAAGAACACATTTCTACTTCTATCTTCTATGTCACCTATCATTCTTTTCACACAAAACTTGGTACATGTATTATACATGTGTTACTCTACTACCTGATGAGAGGATTTTGTGAAATTATGTCAAATGTTCACTCATTAGCTAATTATGCCAATTACCAGATAAAACTAGGTTGTCCTTCAATAAATCCACAATGGCTACTCCTATAAACAAAAGCCTTCATCATTTTAAAGGAAGTGATATTCTGAATATTCTGTCCAAATTTCAGCCCAAAAGAATGATGCAAATTAAAGTTACTAGGGCATGCCCGTACTATATATACACAAAGAATTAAGTTAAGCACCCCCCCCCCGTTTTTTTACAACCTCGCACATTACAAGTTTGTTGTCGTCAAAACAGTGTAATATACCCATGATATTGCTATATTTTCTGGAGAAGTGATATTATGGTCACATAAAAACATAACAATCATGCCGTTTTCAATATTTTATTCTGAATAATTTAAGGTGAAATTTTTTGGGAATTTTAGGCATATTTTCACCTCAATTTAAGTATGGAGCTATAGGTCCATCACGGACAGTGTGGATGACGTTTATGTTTTCTAACGTACAGTCATTGTTCTGAGAAGACCTCTAGCGATCTTTGCGTCAATAACGTGTGTAGGACCCACGTGATCGGATCACTGACTCAACCCTACGTCTCATAGACCCTGTAAGCCGTCGTATGCGTTGCTGTGGCAGGTTGAACCCCCTCAAGCACGTTTGGGACATGTTGGGACGACAAATTGCGAAGATGGTCCCTCCAATAGCCAATCTGGATGAATTGGAACGTGCATTACATCGGGAATGGAACAACCTGCCACAGCAACGCATACGACGGCTTACAGGGTCTATGAGACGTAGGGTTGAGTCAGTGATCCGATCACGTGGGTCCTACACACGTTATTGACGCAAAGATCGCTAGAGGTCTTCTCAGAACAATGACTGTACGTTAGAAAACATAAACGTCATCCACACTGTCCGTGATGGACCTATAGCTCCATACTTAAATTGAGGTGAAAATATGCCTAAAATTCCCAAAAAATTTCACCTTAAATTATTCAGAATAAAATATTGAAAACGGCATGATTGTTATGTTTTTATGTGACCATAATATCACTTCTCCAGAAAATATAGCAATATCATGGGTATATTACACTGTTTTGACGACAACAAACTTGTAATGTGCGAGGTTGTACAAAAACGGGGGGGGTGCTTAACTTAATTCTTTGTGTATATATATCTAAAATTATATCCCCCCCCTCTATTTACATGAAATGGTTTGGTCCAAAGCGAACGGCTTGCGAGTACGGTGACAATCCCCCCCCCCCCCCCTCTATTTACATGAAATGGTTTGGTCCATTCGCAAAGCCAAAGCGAACGGCAGTTACGAATCGCAGTTACGATGAATCGCAAAGTAGTTTTAATTAGTTTTAAAACATAGTTTAACGCCAACATAGTTTGCCAACGTGAAATAAATGAATACGCTCTCAAATGTGCCGTCCGAGGCAGAGTGTGTTCGCCACGTTCGGCACACGCGATAGCTCACTGCTCTCTGATTGGTTGAATCGTTTTTTGGACATAGCTCGGTAAGTACTTGTCCGATTAATATGAAACCTTGAAAAGGCACATCCTCGGGTCCCCAGCAATATACCTGGCAAGTTTAAAGTATATCGGACCCGTGGTTGTCGAGAAACAGCGGTCGCATACACACACACACACAGACAGAGATTAGTGGAATTATAGATAGATAACAAATTTCATGCAAAATATTATATTTCTTGTAAATTGCGTGTAAAGATAACATTAGATATTTTAAAGGAAATACTGAATGAGTTTATACAATACGTATGAATCTAAACCGTAAAAACAGTTTTTTTAAAAAGAGGCATATTGGAAAGTTCACCAGTACTACACCCTTAAGATGGGTATTTAAGATGGGCCGGCAGTGTATGGGTTTGGAGACAGTCTGAGTCATTGAAAAGATGGTTCAACTTACGACTGAACAGCGGACCTTCATGGTTACAACCTTTCATCAAACTGGAAATTTGCAGCGAACTCGTGATGCGTTCAGGGAACGTTTCCCAGAACGGGAGCCTCCAGCAGCCAAAACCATCTGGGTGAATGTTCGAAAATACCAAGAGCATGGCACTAGCCTCAACCGCAACAAGGGGAATTCTGGTCCGAAGCGCACTAGGCGATCGGAAATGAACATTGCAGCAGTAAGGCAGCAAGTTTTGGAGCATCCTCGGGATACCAGCGCAACACGAAATGGGACGGGATTGCCTTCAGCAACATTCAACCGAATCACAAGACTGGACCTCCACCAACATCCATATCGGATTCACATCCGGCATCAACTTACACCAAGGTATTTTGCCAGGAGGCTGGTGCTTGCCGGATGATTGATAGCACGTTGCGAAGCAGATGTCAATTTCCTGCGGTATCTCGTTATCGGCGACGAAGCTGCTTTCGCCATGGATAGCAAGGTCAATACCCATAATGTTCTTGAATATGCACCGACAGGACAACCCCCAGAATTTAATTTTGACACCAACATGAATCGACAAAAGTGGACTGTTTGTTTGGGACTTTGTGGAAGTGGTCAGGTGATTGGACCATTTTTCTTTCAAAGGAATGTCAATGGTAACAGGTATCTGCAGATGATCAATGATGAAGTTTTACCACAGCTGGAGGAGAACTTTGAGCGACAGGTTCGTGGTGTCTTCAGATATCTCTGGTGGGCCCAAGACGGCGCCCCAGCACATCGTCTTATCGCTGTCCGAGATCGACTGAGGGAACTCTTTGGAGACCGAGTCATCGCCCTCAACCATGCAGTGGAATGGCCGCAAAGATCACCTGACCTCACACCATGTGATTATTTCCTTTGGGGACATTTAAAGAACAGGGTGTTCGTAACTCCTCCCCGTGATCTTGACGAATTGCAGGGCCGTATTCGACATGAAGTGGATGCTTTACACAATGACCCGGCGATGGTGAGACGAGCAGTTCAGGGCATGCTCCGCCGCTGTGAGCTTTGTGTTGAAAGGGGAGGTGGACATGTTGAAGGTGTGGGTCCATAAAGGCCAATCATTCCTGAGAAAAGTTCACATCTGACGTTCATTTTGCACCAATTATCCTGACTTGCATCGATTAGCCAAACTTGTAAAAATGCAATTTGAACTTGTCGTTTTCAATGAACATGTACTCGGTCATGTGTGACAGCAATGATGCATGGAAGGTATCAATGGAAAGCTGAGGATCTCCTCTGAATTAGTGAACCACATGTAAATTGTCAAAATTAATAACCTTTGCATATTAACCCCTTGAATTCGGATAACCTTTTTTTTTGATACGCACTGTATATATATATATATATATACATATATATATATATATATATATATATATATATATATATATATATATATATATATATATATATATATATATATATGCAGTCATACCCCGTTTTACGCCATTTCGACCTATGTCAAATCCGACTTTACGCCACTCTTCTGGAGTAAATTTCAGTTCAGCGAACGTCATTATGTGCGACTTTAGGGCACTCCTACGGACGTGAAAAAAATTACATTTTTCCTTAAAAATATACTGAAAATAAATAAAATAGTACATAAATGATCAATAAAAGAAGCTAAGCACATTAAGCACATTTTAAAAATATTAAAAATGCACGTAGAGTATCCTGTATGTACGCGTAACTGCTGGTTCTCATTCAAAACAAAGGCGACGCCATATGCATTTTGTCCTGTGCTGTGGTCGTGTGCTTGCTTTGCCTTTCGCTGGTATTTTTATGATTATTCCTTTACTGTGGAAAGGTTCCTTTACTGTGTAAAACAACCAACGTAACGTGGCAACGGCGAAACATGACGATGCCGGCTCAGATGACCGTCCGTGGCAGACGTCACGTCACGTCACCGTGCAGAGTGTGCAATGTCCGTGACGAGGTCAGGCCCCATGGCCCATGGCCCACGTGAAACGAACGACCGTGTCATGCCTCGAGTCCGGGTGCCTCGTCGGGCACCTCGCCGGCATCGACGAACCGATCGACATGTGCACATGTGCATGGATTTGCAAATGCCTGCCTGTACGTCGTCGTTTCTGCGTATATCGCATCATCAAAAAATAAAGAAGCAAGCAACTTCGGCCGCTCGAGGAAAGGCGGGGCACGCCTACGACTCGGAGGCGAGCGTCAATCCCCGGGGCGGCCGGGTTCATGGAACCCTGAGCTCGTTCGTTCGTCACAGACGACACGACACGACCACCGGTGAAACTGCTTGGACACGTTGGGTGAAGCACGCCGTGGTGAAGCGGGCGGCGGAGCCACTCGGCACACAAGCCAGCTCACGGTCGACACGTCCGTGCCGGTCACCCCGTTCGAGGAGAAGACCCGACCGATAGAAAACAACGGAGGGACTCCCGACAGGGAGCGGCAAAGATTCAGGGCGAAGCCGCAGCCTCCTCCAGTTATTAACGCACAGGTTGTTTGCCTGGGAATTTCGGGCGCTCAAAAGTGAAGCTAGTTTCTGTCACCCATTTCTGTCGCTCATTTCTGTCGCTCATTTCTGTCGCTCAGATGTGTAAACATGACGTCATCAAATCTATATTTATAGGATAGGTTATAGGAGATATATATGTTATAGGATAGGAATATAGGACCCAAATGACCCAGAGGACCCAAATGACCCAGAGGACCCAAATGACCCAGAGGACCCAAATGACCCAGAGGACCAAAATGACCCAGAGGACCCAAATGACCCAGAGGACCCAAATGACCCAGAGGACCCAAATGACCCAGAGGACCCAAATGACCCAAATGACCCAGAGGACCCAAATGACCCAGAGGACCCAAATGACCCAGAGGACCCAAATGACCCAGAGGACCCAAATGACCCAGAGGACCCAAATGACCCAGAGGACCCAAATGACCCAGAGGACCCAGAGGACCCAAATGACCCAGAGGACCCAAATGACCCAGAGGACCCAAATGACCCAGAGGACCCAAATGACCCAGAGGACCCAAATGACCCAGAGGACCCAAATGACCCAGAGGACCCAGAGGACCCAGAGGACCCAAATGACCCAGAGGACCCAGAGGACCCAAATGACCCAGAGGACCCAAATGACCCAGAGGACCCAAATGACCCAGAGGACCCAAATGACCCAGAGGACCCAAATGACCCAAATGACCCAGAGGACCCAAATGACCCAGAGGACCCAAATGACCCAGAGGACCCAAATGACCCAGAGGACCCAAATGACCCAAATGACCCAGAGGACCCAAATGACCCAGAGGACCCAAATGACCCAAATGACCCAGAGGACCCAAATGACCCAGAGGACCCAAATGACCCAGAGGACCCAAATGACCCAGAGGACCCAAATGACCCAGGGGACCCAAATGACCCAGAGGACCCAAATGACCCAGAGGACCCAAATGACCCAGAGGACCCAAATGACCCAGAGGACCCAAATGACCCAGAGGACCCAAATGACCCAAATGACCCAAATGACCCAGAGGACCCAAATGACCCAAATGACCCAGAGGACCCAAATGACCCAGAGGACCCAGAGGACCCAAATGACCCAGAGGACCCAGAGGACCCAGAGGACCCAAATGACCCAGAGGACCCAGAGGACCCAGAGGACCCAAATGACCCAAATGACCCAGAGGACCCAAATGACCCAGAAGACCCAAATGACCCAGAGGACCCAAATGACCCAGAGGACCCAAATGACCCAAATGACCCAAATGACCCAGAGGACCCAGAGGACCCAAATGACCCAGAGGACCCAAATGACCCAGAGGACCCAAATGACCCAGAGGACCCAAATTCTATGTATGTTTCTATGATGATGTATGTTTTGGTGAAAGTACATAATGTGAATACTAGTAGCAATTTTACAAAAACCATGGCATAATTTCAAATCTTGACCCGAGATGATAATTATGCTACATCATAATTTCCATGTGCCAACCTGGGCGGAATCCAAGTGGATTCACTTGACTTGTTTATTCTAGTTTTACGGTGTTTGTCTTCATTTTAAGGCATTTTTAAGACTACGCCCGGTTTACGTCAAAAACCGAGTTACGTCACGGCTTATGGAACCAATTAATGACGTAGGCCGGGGTATTACTATATATATATATATATATATATATATATATATATACTCGGTGTACGCGGCGTTTACGAACTCGGTTTACGCTTCGATGATATATATATATATATATATATATATATATATATATATATATATATATATATATTGTGAAACCTTGACTTACGAGTTTAATTCGTTCTGTGACCGAGCTCGTAACTCAATTTGCTCGTTTCTCAAATTAAATTTCCCCATTAAAATGAATTGAAATGCTATTAATCTGTTCCAGCCCCCCAAAAACCACACCAATTTTTTTTGAAATATACAGTATATATAAAAATATCTCGCGCTTTATATTTCACCTGTATGCAGCATTCAGGTTGGCAGGATGGCCTGGACTGGAGGTACGCACACTTGACTCTAAACTGTCCAGCCTGGGTTTGAATCCCGACCCAGCTATAACCTGTCATGTCGGTGTTTCACAGGCAGGGTGATTCATCAATGTGTGTACCGCTAAACTGGGCGCCCCGTTTGCTTCCCATTAGTTGTTGGATGTTAAGGATCTCACCGTGTCTTCCACAAAGAGAAGGCGAGCTATCGCCGGCACTCTGAACAAGTTGTGGCCTGGCATGCTCTTCTCCTCTGCCGTTATATACGTCCTCCTCGGCATCTTTTTCCAGAAGAGCCCTGTCTCATCACAGTTGAAGATTTGCTGGGGGATGTATCCTTCGGCTTCTATCAGTTCGGCAAAAGTTATAATAAAATCTTCAGCTGCCTTCACATCCGAGCTTGCTGCCTCACCATGCCTGACGACGGAGTGAATGCCGGTCCTCTTCTTAAAATTATCAAACCATCCCCGACTGCCTTTGAATGACTCTTCCGATGCCTCGTCCGTTGATGTTCCCGCCGTCTGCTGCACCAAATCCCCGTAAATGTCTCGGGCCTTCTCACACATGATGCTCTCGGTCACGGTATCTCCTGCGAGCTGCTTCTCCGTCAACCACACAAACAACAACTTCTCCATCTCTTCATGGATAGAGGTCCGGAGCTTTGAAATAATCGTAACGCCCTTGGCTGGCGTTATAGCCTTTATCGACTCCTGCTTCAAAATCGTACATATCGTAGAAGTACTACGATCGTACTGCCTCGCCAAGTCGACAACACGCACACCTCGCTCATGTTTTTCGACGATTGCATGTTTTATATCCAAGCACATCATCCTCTTATTCTCAGCACTGCCCTTGGCACTCAATTTCTTAGGACCTATGGTTAAAACTAAGAAATTTTCCAAAATAACCAAAATGCGAAAACAAAGCAGCAGCGATATACGGCAGAGATGCTTGCACGGCAAGATAACCACGTGACCTGAACACTCGTTGGGCCACCTAGTGGTGGGTGGCGTAAGCTCGTAACTCAGATCTCGGCTCGCATCACAAAGCAAAAAACCGCCCGAGCGACGGCTCGTATCTCGGAAAACTCGTAAGTTGGTGCACTCGTAAGTCAAGGTTTCACTGTATATATATATTTATATATGTTTATCTACAGACTTGGCATTTAATATGGAATTTTTTTTTTATTCTCGACTTGGGTTTACTTTCTGAACTCGGTATATCAATCTGGTGAGTTTCTTTTACGCTTCGATGATTTCTTTGTTAAAAGAACCATGTCACTGATTGTCTGTCGCAGCAAGAAGTCAATAACAGGATTATATCACAGGTGGCGTGACAAAATGTACGGACAGGTACATTTGACGATTGGCTTCACAATCGGGTATATAAGGGTTGTTGCGTTCTGTATTCGTGGAAAACAACTGCTGCACGTCTACAAAAGTTATTGCCGCTTCCCCTGGAGATGGTCCGTCAACTCGACAATGCTGTTTGTCATTTAGTGGTGACTTTACGAAATTCCAGCATGAAACAGCGTGCTATTGCTTGGCAGTATGGCATCACTCAAGGTCAGGTCAAAGATCCTGAAACGAAATGCTCAGAGGGGTGTCCCTACTCCAATACCGAGGCCAGGACGTCCCCGCAGAACCACAAGGAGGGATGATCGCCAGCTGCACCGGTTAGTCCGCAATGGCCGTACCAAGTCAGCTAATCGGCTTAGGGCTGAGTGGCAGCAACTGACAAATGTGCCTGTATCCAGAAGGCTAGTCAACCAACGACTGGTTCAAGCAGGCTATCGTGCCAGGCGTCCCCTGAGAAAGCCACGTCTGACCAGACAACACCGCCAGCGCCGATTGCAGTGGACCAGAGAGCACCGTCAATGGCAGCCAGGACACTGGAATCACGTGATCTTCAGTAACAAGTGTCTAGATTTCTGGTATATCGTCAAGATGGCCGCGTCCCAGTGCGCAGACAAGTGCATGAAGCCTACAACGAAAATTGTATAGTGCCAAGAGTCCAAGCTGGAGGTGGTGGGGTGACCGTTTGGGGTGCTTTTCATGCAGGGGGCAAAACTGACCTGGTTGTTCTGAATGGAAACCTGAACCAGTTCAAGCACAGGGCCATTCTGAAAGAAACATTGCTTCCATTTGTTCGTGCAGCCTTTCGACGAAACTTTGTCTTCCAAGATGACAATGCATCGCCTCATCGTGCTCACATGATCCAACACTTTCTTGCTGACCGTGGTGTAGAGCATATGGAGTGGCCTACCATGTCCCCGGATATGAATCCGATAGAGAACTTGTCGGCAGAATTAACGCGTCAAATCGACAACTTGGACCAGCAGCCCACCTCTGTGCGTGAATTGCAGCAGACTATTGTCACTGCATGGCAAGCGATTCCTGTCCAAACCTTGGCAAATCTCGTGAACAGCATGCCTCAACGTGTACGTGCTCTCCTGAATGCTCGTGGGGGTTACACGAAGTACTGAACTGTAATTTTACTGTCCGTAATCCCAGTCGTAATTTTACTTTTGTTTAAAAAAAATTTGGCTAATGTGCAAAATAAAGAGATACTTCTGGAAAACGCACAGAAGTTTAACACAGTACTGTCCGTGAATTGAGTTCGATATCAGTTTACATCACTTTCAAGGATCAATTTATTTGCTTCGAAATGTCAAATGTGTTTTTTGTTTCTTTTAAAGGTCACATTAACAAAATCTAGAATAATTTCAACAGAATTCCAATGAACTTTTGGTTCTGTCATCTTGAAAAGTAAGTTCACCGCCACAAAAAAAATATTCCATATTAAATGCCAAGTCTGTATATATATATATATTTTTTTTTTTTTTTTTTTTATATATATATATATATATATTTATTTTATATATATATATATATATATATATATATATATATATATATATATATATATATATATATATATATATATATATATATATATATATATATCTATAACTAAAAACGAGTTTTTCTTCTTCCCCAGCAGAATCTTGTGCATCGTGGACCAAACCGTTTTTTGAAGGGAGCATTGAACTGGGACATTGCATGTGTCCGCACATGTTTTTAAGACAAAAGACAGATATGATGAGGGTGCATGTGATGTTTTGGTTTGTTAATTGGGATTTATCTTTCTCTGAATTGTATAAAGTATATTTCCCTCATTATTTGCAAATCTTGATGTGTTGGGGGATTTTCCTGAGTGAGTAGGATTAAGATTATGAAATGGGTGAAACAGGCCAGAATGTTCCAAGAAATACCATTGCACATATTTTCAGTATATTAGCAAACTTAAAAGCAGATTATATTAAAACACATGAAGCTTCACATAATGGTAAGTAAGTTTGACATATTGAAGTGTTGTGTACTGGGAGTTGTGTGCAGTTATGAAAAGGAGATAAAAATCGATATATTGATGTACTTTGTTACTTCCTACTTCCTTCATCTGGTTGCCATTTTTGCAGAAGAACTGGTTGAAACAGCATCTTTTGAAGGCAGCTTTCCTCCAATTTCACATGAGGGTTTGAACACTCATCTTGTGAATCAAGATGCATATATAGCTCCTCAGAAGGCTTGTAATTCTTCTTACCGAACAGCTGGTGAGCGCCGCTTTCGACAACACTTCGACGCAGACTACTCTGTTACTTTTGTTGGAGTGAAAATAATTTTTATTCTTGCCATATCTTTGAGGTTGTTAAATTCCATATCTTCTTTAACCACATTCTTGTGCATTGTCTTTGCAGGTAAACCTGCAAACATTGGCAGGCTGTTGAAGCCCAAATCCATCCAAGCATTGAACAAAAAGGGTAGTGTAAAGAAGCAAACAAAGAAACGTACCAAAACGCCTTCCAAGTACCAGTGCACATATTGCCAGTATAGTAACAAACTTAAAAGCAGATTATCTAAACACATGAAGCTTCACACAAGCAATAAAAACAAGAAAGGCAAAAAAAACAAGACAGGTAGGACAGCAAAGAAAATAGACACAGTCGAGAAAGTCGATGCAGTCGAGAAAATTGACGCAGGAGAGAACATCAACACAGGGGAGGAAAACGACATCGGCGAGGAAAATGAAACGGGTGAAACGGGCGATACAACTGACAAGCCATTCAGGTGCTCTGTGTGCCTGAAGGCATTTGGCAGTTCGAGTGGTGTAAAATCTCACATGAGGACCCATACGGGGGAGCGCCCATATCAATGCTCATTGTGTGATAAGGCATTTACACAGTCGGGTAACTTGTTGTCCCACATGAGGATTCATACTGGGGAACGGCCGTATAAGTGCTCTGTATGTGGGAAAGATTTTATACAGTCGGGCAACATGGTGGTGCACATGAAGATCCACAAGGGGAATCGCCCGCACAAATGTCCTTTCTGCGGGAAAGGGTTTGTGCGTTCATATGACATGAAGTCCCATATGAGAACGCATACTTTTGTGCATCCTTACAAGTGCTTCGTTTGTGGGAGGACATTTAGATATTCAGGTAGTATGACGATACATATGAGGACCCATGCGGGGGCTGAAGATTTCACCAATGGATAGAAAAGGCTCATTGAAACATCTGAAAAGATCCCATGTAAATGCGTTATCAAGAATGCTTGGGAAATACAAATCCACCAGGTTTTACAATAATGAAGGTCGAAAAAAACTGAGCAAAAAGATACACCATTTTTTAAAGTATCTACTTACAAAGAGTGCAGGAAAGCCTCAGAGCCACAAGTATTTATGAAAACATGACTGTTTGATGTGATGTATTTATTTATTTTAATGTACCATACTCTTTACAGAGTGTTGGTGCTGCCAAAGCAGTTTCTTGGCAAGGGTTATACTGGGTGGTTTGCCATTGCCTTCCCAGCGTTGTTTGTCCATGCTCTATCCTTTTAAACGTCAAGCAAAGAAGCGGCACGTACCATTTTATAATATAATCTTTGGTATTACTTGGCAGAGGCTTGAACCAATGACTTCCCAAACTCAACGCAGATGCTCTAACCATTACACCACCGAGTCTGGTGATGTAATGTATACATTCCATAAAAAATGATGGATTATGCCATGACATTGTTCAATGTAATGCATGCATACAATAACCAGAACGGCACTCTTCGACGTCACGACGTCGACTGATATGCCTCTGCCCACATTATTACGTAATTATAATACTTGTATCAAGTTTGATTTAAATCGATTCAGCTGTGCCCAAGTTAGCACATTTTTACCTGACATGACCTCTGACCTCACCAAAATCACCTCACTCCTCACCTTTAATGCCAGTGACTGTCGGTGGAGGCATAAATAGTTTGGATGAATTTTAAGAATCATTTTTCTCTTGTTGTTTTGAAAATGAATACTGTATTTTTGTTAGTTTAAAGTTGTTACACCTTGAATTATCAAGAGAGTGATCTTGAAAGAGTATCGTAATTCCACAATAGAGCCGACCACACCATATTGACAGCAAGTCGATGATGTCTGAGATTCTGTTGAAATCTCAACTGGGCTCTCCTGTTTATGAAGGCATGTAGTGAAGAATATGGTAACATTGTGACTTGTTTAATTACATCCAACTGTTAAAGCGATTGTACTCTTGCAGGAAATCAGTTCCTACAAATGTATGGTTTGTGATAAAGCCTTAAAGCAGTTTAACATTAGGAATGGAGATGTATTTTGTTCATTGTTTCATAATGTCCTTGCAATTTGCTGTATAGTATATCTTTGCAATTATCCATGAACTGTAGACTGTCAAATAGCAATGAAATCAGACATTGAAAATATCTCTTTGAAATGTGTCAGACTTTGAATTCATATTATTTATTTCCTTGAACAATAATTATACACCCATTGTACGAAGAATGGTTCCAGTTAAGTTGGCAACTTGTGATAGCAATAACCAAAATAATTTGTGATTGTTTGAGTGGAGCAAGACTTTGTATGTACGGCCCTTCAATAATGCTACAGTCTAACGAGGGGAATCTCCTGGTAGTTCCTTAAACGAGGATGAAGACCTGTTGATCGAACATTCTTCAGTAATGTTTCTCAACTGTAGGATTTGCTTACCTTTTTAAATTTGCACAGCCACGCTTTTTAATCTCTCTTAAACCCCATCTCTTTACACTTGCTTTCTCTCAGTTTTATATTTTATTACCTCATCCTTCTTTGTAAATACCTTTGTCATTTTACTTCTAAATGAAATGTGCTTGATCAGAAATTGATTGATTGTAGGAAAGTTGTGTTTAATGAGATGGTACATTATGTTAAATGTTGGTAAATGTAGACCTGGTCTTTTGCTAATACCGGTATGTTACCAATAGAGCTTGCATTGGATGGCAGGGGTTTCACAGTCTAATTAACGAAAGAAAGATGTAAAATTTAGTAGAACACTAAACGTGAGGATTGTTTACACAAAACACGAAATTATTATATATGGGATCTTGCTTTTAATTTCAGTTCACATAGTAGTAAAACACTAAACATGAGGATTGTTTACACGAAACACGAAATCATTATGTATGGGATCTTGCTTTTAATTTCAGTTCACATATAATCTGGAATTTATCAGACGAGTAAGTAACATTGGGAATAAGGAGTGCAGTTTCAAGAAAAAGAGGGGAAAAAAAACAATGGAGACAACTGAGGTGGGGATGTTTCTAGTCACAGTCTCGGAATGCAGAACAGTATGCCAAGAGGTATGTTCATGGCAGATACAATGGAAAAGAAAAGAAAAGGAAACTGTAGTGGAACTGGGTGTATGTAGGCAGAATGTTGCATGACTTTTTTCCACTCATTATTTTTACATATCCTTTACACATCCTTAACAAACCACCCAGTATGACTTTGTGTATTATTATTTTTTTCATCAAACCTTTCCTACAAGTATAAATGCATGTTTTATCGACCTCCTTGGTAGATTCTGTAACTTCTCATTGGAAATGAAGTGCATTTTACCAGAGGGTGAGAATTACGTTCTCATACAGATATGTTATTTTCCTTTTTCTGTGTTTGATCAAATGAACTGTATAAACATATTGTCTCTGACTAGAAACAGAAAAATCTCTATGAAAACAATCTGATTGTGAGGAGGACGTTTAAGTGCATTACAACAGGACTTTTTCGAGCCCAGCACATTACAAGAGTGTAAGAACCAAGGCTAAATTTACAAAATGGCAAATCATTATGCATCCTTTATTGATAAAGTTTTCATCATGGAAAATATATTTGACTGTCACACATTTTTTACTGTCACGTTTTTTTACATTGACATTTTTTACTTTCTCAAAAACTCTTAGACTGTTCTCTTTTTTCACTTTTCATTTAATACAGCTTTTGTTTAAGCCTGGCCTTGATGAGGACTATATGTATGTGGGTGGGGTACTCCATGCATGGAGCCTTCAACACAAAAGAAAAAACACACAACTTTATGGAATATTTCTTAAACATTGGAACATGTTCATTCTGTTATCATTTCAAAACAATGAAATCCAGTAACATACTGAACAATAAATATTCTTCTCGATGACTATTTTTACTTTCCTTTACAAACACCTTTTAAAACGTTTTGTTATTGCAACCTGACTGACCTTGTAAAATAAAACCAGAAGTCCACTGGTGGTGTTTCATGGCCCAGGCAAGCCTCTTTTTCTTATTTTGCCATCTGAAGACTGGAAGACTGTCACACAGTCTTCATCGACCGATGAAGTCTTATGGACCGATGAATCAAAATTTGAAATATTTGGTTCATCACGCAGGGTTTGTGAACGCCGTCAAGTAGGTGAAAGGATGGTTCCTCAGTGTGTGACACCAACTGTCAAACATGGAGGAGGAAGCGTGATGGTCTGGGGCTCTTTTGCTGGATCCAGAGTCGGTGACTTGCACAGATTGACTGGCACCCTGAACCAAAAGGGCTACCACAGCATTTTGCAGAACCATGCAATACCCTCTGGTATATGCCTTGTTGGTCAGGGCATCCTACAGCAAGATAATGACCCTAAACACACCTCCAGGCTATGTCAAAACTACCTTCGAGGAGAAGAACAAGACTAGGCTTCAAATCATGGAATGGCCAGCACAGTCTCCAGACTTAAACCCGATTGAGCTGGTTTGGGATGAACTGGACAGAAAGGTGAAAGCAAAGCAACCTACAAGTGCAACACATTTGTGGGAACTTTTGCAACAGTGTTGGGAAGAACTTCCCGAACAATATTTGATTTCCATTGTAGAAAGAATGCCACGAATGTGTTCGGCGGTTATATCTGCAAAAGGTGGCTACTTTGCTGAGTCAAAAATTTAAATTCAATTTTGTTAAACAAAATGATTCTATGATTTCTTTTTTTTATCTCAAATTGTTTAGTTGTTCTATGCTTAATTTCAGAGTACATCGAGACATTAAACTGCGTAACTTTCAATAAAAACTGGAAAAATTGAGGTGTTCTAAAACTTTTGACCGGTAGTGTATTTTCTTTTGCCCATATCACGAACTTGATCTCGATTAATTAAGTCAAAGTAACAAAAAAGTAGCGCTGATGAATACAGGTAAGTCACGAATGTGCTTCTTAGGTTAGCTTTAAATATATAAACAACATGATGGAATTGTTTAATGAAAATTTGAAGAAGAAGACATTTTGGTCACAAATATACATGCATAACCACATACTTTGTTCCATTATAATAAAAAGATACCATTGAAACTTAAGTACGTCTGTTAATTACATACTGTCGCGCGACCGTCTTGGATTATTATCAGGCGGTCACGGATGCCGATCGCGAAGGCCTTAACCCCCGAGGCAAAAACTCGATGGTGGATTCCAAAACCAAAAGCTACACCAAGCGCGCGGGATAGAGGGCAGCGGCGAGAGCCCTGCAGCTTTACCTATCAAATCAATCACCCGGAAACTGCGTTCAAGTATGTACAGAAAATAATAGAAGGGTTTATTAAAGGAAAAAGGCAAGGACAGGAAAAAGCACGCGCCGGTAACAAATATCCTAATCGGCACGTCCCCACACAACAGATTTCGGATACGAGACAAGGGAGATGAATTAATAAAGAAAAACATTCGTTATGTTTGGGGGAATGGGTAATGGCCTTATCTGTCTTGTCGTCTTCCGTGTAACACGGCCCCGCTCGGCTGCCACCAGGCCTCGCTCCAAGCACCACAGCAACGCGAAAGCCCGAGCCAACGCCCACTCCGTTCGCACACGACGAGGCCCCACGCTCCAAACTCCAAAGCACCGAGCACGGCTAGAGACTGCCAGAGCACGAGCGTAGATGTCCACACGAAGCACCAAAAGACAGGAACGGAGAGAACGCAGGTGCGACTGCACGCTACCAGCCGAGCAAAAGGACGTCCAAGCGAAGCAAAGGAATGTGTCAAAAGCAGCGAACTCCACTCTCTCCACGAAAAGTCCAACTCTCCATCTAACCAACTGCGTCTCAAACCAACTACTCCGTCTCTCTACGAACTCAACTCTCTCCAACCAACTCCTCAAATGAACTCCTCAAACGAACTCAACTCTACTGCCCGAAATGGCGTTCGGCGCTCGTTAATATCTGCTGGCCGGTGATGTCAGCCTTGGCGCACTGCCAACCAATCGGTCTCCTCCACCGACTCGCCCAGGTGCACGCCCACTGCGTCACTCCCTGCTCCTGGTGTCATAGCGTGTGCTATTCGAGGTGGATAGGCCTGTCGGAGGTGTAAATGGCGGCGGCCATGCGGCGGTGTCCTGGCCTGGTTTCTTCCTAAGTCATGTCAGGGAAGGGCGTTATTTTGTGTTGCGCTAAGGATCCGTCGGAATGTCTATTTGGTGTGCGGTGCCAAAAGGGACAAAGGTTTGGCTAACCAGGTGAGGACACACAGGGGCGCTACTCCTTAATCCCTACACTGCTTATCACTCGAACCTCCTGGTAGATTCACAAGTATACATCTTAACCCGACAAACACCTACACATCAACTTATTACAGGTAGTTTTCCTTACCACGACACCTCGAAGCATGTTACCTACTCAGCTCTATCTGCTCTACATATTGCTCGACCACATCGACATAACAATACTATTGAAACCTGAATACGTCGAATAATTATTACAGGGCTTTTGGGTCGTGAGGGTGTTTTTGGTCCTCGGGGTGTTTTGGGTCCTCGGGGTGTTTTGGGTCCTCTGAGTCTTTAAGGGTCTGGGGTTTTTGGGATCTTCGGGGTCTATTAGGTCTTTTGGTTCCTCTGGGTTTTAAAGGGTCTTTTGGATCTTCAGGATGTTTTGAGTCTTTGGAGTGTTTTGAGTCTTCGGGGTCTTTAAGGGTATTGTGGGTCTTAAAGGGTAATTTTGGTCTTCAGAGTATTTTGGGTCTTTAGGAGTCTTGGTGGTCTTAAGGGTTTTGGGAGACTTAAAGGGTCGTCAAAGGTCTGAGAGGTCTCAGCAGTATAAAGAGTCAAAATATATATTCCAACAATTCATAATTATGAGTTCACAGACTGTGTTTTTGGGTGTTATTGTCCCCCGTCGCACAGCAGAGCGAAAGGGGGACTATGGTTTTCCCCTCCGTCCTTGTGTCCGTCCGTGTGTGCGTGCGTGTTTGCGTGCGTGCATGCATAAGCGAAGGACCGCATTCGAATTTGGTGTGCGGGTGCAACCCACGTCAAAATCCAAGATGGCCGCCGCCATGTATGTCTGATGCCATGTATGTCTGAACTTTGTGAGATGAATATCTTGAAAAATAAGCGAAGTACCAACTTCTAATCTGGTGTGTGGGTGTATCTAGGCACAAGCAAGAACGCTGTTTAAAATTGGGTCGCCACGTCAAAATCCAAGATGGCCGCCGCCATGTATGTCTGAACCTTGTGAGATGAATATCTTGAAAAATAAGCGAAGTACCAACTTCTAATTTGGTGTGTGGGTGTATCTCGGCATCAGGAAGAACGCTATTGAAAATTGGGTCGCCACGTCAACAACCAAGATGGCCGCCACCATATATATGTCTGAACCTTGTGAGCAAAATATCTCGAAAAATAAGCGAAGTACCAACTTCTAATCTGGTGTGTGGCTGTATCTAGGCACAAGGAATAACACTGTTTAAAATTGGGTCGCCACGTCAAAATCCAAGATGGCCGCCGCCATGTATGTCTGAACCTTGTGAGATGAATATCTTGAAAAATAAGCGAAGTACCAACTTCTAATTTGGTGTGTGGGTGTATCTCGGCAAAAGGAAGACCGCTATTGTAAATTGGGTCGCCACGTCAAACTCCAAGATGGCCACCTCCACATATGTCTTTTTTCTTTTTTTTTGTATACAAGATCGAGGCTCGTGAAAGAGCGAACATGAATCACACAGAAAGACAAACAGACACATAAAACAAATAACATCGGGAGCGGTAGACAAGATGGGGAGAGAGGGGGAAGGATACAAACAACATTTGAGAGCAGGGACCGAGAGACATGGAGACATCGAGAGAACTGTGGGAGGGAGAGGGCTTTGGGGGGAGGCATGGGAAGGGTGGGGGTGGGAGAGGTATAAAACATATGGACACTGCCAGGACTTCCAGGAAAGAAGTTGGAATTTCAAACAAGGTGGATCTGGGGTGAATTAGTGGGGGTAAAAAAGATCAACGTTTTCGATGGGGGAAGATAAGAGATGGTGGTGAACAGCGGTTTTAAAGACCTGGAGGGAGAAGTGTGATTGAAGTGAGTGTGGGAGTTTGTTCCAGAGGCGGGAGAAAAGAGGAATGAAAGAGTGAAGGTGAGCAGAGAGCCGAGATTTCGGCAGTTTAACTATCAGAGGGTGGCTGGCAGATCTTGTGCGACCTGTAGGAATATTTGGGGGACAGAGCACAGACAGAGCAGGGGGAGCTAGGCCGGAGAGGAGTCTGAAGAAGACAGAAAGACCACCTACCTGCCTGCGGTGAGCGAGTGAAAAGCCCTCGGAGTTAGCTTCATCGCGGGAGATTCCAATGATTCTGAAAGCTTTGGTTTCAACAGCGTGAAGACGAGCTAGGTGTGAGGCAGGAGCACCAGCCCAGAGGGGAGAACAGTATTCCATTGAGCTGCGGATGAAAGCTTTGTACGTGGTGAGGAGCTCTGGTGTGCCCAGAAAGGACTTTGCATGACGGAGGATGCCCAGTCGGCGACTGGCTTTGGAGGCCATCTTGGAAATGTGGTTTTCCCAGGAAAGATCATGGCAGATAGTGAGATCCCAAAGCTTGAGTGACAGAACTTCTTGGAGAGGATTGTTCAGAAAGTAGATGGGAGGGTTGTCCAGACGGTCTTTTCGGAGAGAAAAAGTGAGGGTGTGAGATTTGTCAGGATTGAAAGACATGTTCCACTTGTTTGCCCAGTCTGTGATTTTGTCCAGGTCTGCAGAGAGTGAAGAGGCTGCAGACTGCTGATCTGAGGGATGAGATATGGAGCGGCAGAGATGGAGTCATCAGCAAAGAGATAGAGAGGATAACACATGACATATTAACCCATACAAGGGGAAGGGACTAAGATAATGTTCTGCTATGAAATAACTATTCTCGAAGGGACCTGTATCGTGGTTGCCATTCTTTCGTAGCGGTTTCCCAAACCCCCATCAATATGTTCATATATACTGTATATCATGAGATGACTGTGCCATAAAGATTTTTGATCAGGGCATTTGCATCCACATTTTCATAATCAATCAATTCTTGGTACAAGGGCAATTTATATTTTCTTGGGTTTTCCAGAAACTGATTTATTGTTTCAAAATGATACATTGTTGACTATCCAATGCTAAAACCTGCATGCTCCAGGGTTGGCTGTTGTCCATTTAAATTGGCATTCAGGTAATCAAAATTATGGGAGAGCAGGCTAATTGGATGTAGTTCATCAAGTTAGGTGGATTTTTTTCATCTTCCAGGCACTTTGCAAATAGTTTTTCCAATTTATAGTGGAGTCGTTTACTGTCATCTTTTACAGTTGCATCTCTTCCAGGTGCCTTTACCTTTAATTGAAACTGTTTTTTTGTTTTTTTTTTAAACTGAATCTCATTGGTTGTCACAGGATGGATGGCTTCATTTGTAGTTTTACCTCTGCCACCGTAGGTGGATGCAGGTGATGTTTACACCCCTGTCTGTGTGTCTGTCTGTTTCTTTGTCTGTGAGCAATATATCTTAAAAAGTTATGGACCGATTCGGACGACACTTGGTGGACAAGTGAAGTTTGTGACAAGGACGAATTGATTCGATTTTGGTTCAGGTCCGAATCCAGATCCAGCCTATCAGTTGATACTGTAGCGGCTACCGCTGGGTATACACAATCGCCTTGCACCTACCGAGGACGCGGAGCGATCACCATGCCGGGCTCGCCCAGGACGCCCGGGCATGCCCGCTCTCGACTTGCCAGGCCTCGTCCGGGACGCCCGGGCATGCCCGCTCTCGACTTGCCAGGCCTCGTCCAGGATGCCCGGGCACGCCCCCTCTCGCCTTTCCCGGGCAAACGCTCCGGGATAATGTGTATATATATTGCTGCCCGATAAACGGGCTTTTCAGAGTACCCGAGTTGATTTGACACAATAAAGAAACTCGGACGAATTCCAGCTTTTTGTCGCGTCCATTCTTTCGATTTATGTTGGAGCATAGCTCCTACAATACAAAACATAAACTGCTCAGCCTGGCTGAGGTACCTGAGGATAGGGTATTGCATTTGAGTCCGTTTGTCTGTTTGTCTGTTTGTCCGCACAGAATAAATATGATTTTCTCTGCAACCGTTGGTCCGATTGATAGGAAATATTCACCGTAGCTGCAACGCCACCTGTGTAATTTTTTTAAATGATAATGATGACGTCATAGGTCACGTGGTTCGGCCGCCATCTTGGAAAAACAGAAAAACTTTGCACCTCTATATCTCCGAAAGCGATGAATAGAAAAAATTGAGACATGGCTCATTGCAAAGAACTCTCCATGCGGAATATAATATGTTAATGATGATGTCATGGGTGCCTCCATTATGACGTCATAATTCGACAAGTACAAAATTTCATCCGATCGAGATGAAATTTCTTGAGCATAATCGAGGAATAAATTGGTGGAGGCAAAAAAAATGACGTCGTCGGTCACGTGGTTCGGCCGCCATATTTGTTTCAACACAAAAGTCTTAAAAACCACTAAAAACACGTCCTTGCGAGGGTTTGCAATCTCTGATTGCTCCTTTTCTTGTTTTCTTTGTTAATCAAACGTATTCACATTTTATCTGCATTTTTTTAGCTTTATCACTTTGGAGTAGTTTGTGATGACTCTATTAAGGTTGATTTGAAAGCATCATGAAATAAGCTCAGGTGGCATCAAAATGTGAAAACTTTGGAGGGCGTGAATGGTTTTTCAGGCCACTATATGCTACTTGATCGTCTGGACTCATCCCCGTTGAGAGGTCCCCTGAGTACAAGTTTAGCATACTACTTGGAGGCGGCAAATGCAAAAAGCAGGTCTGGGACCCATTACTACATCCTACAGCATGCCACAATGTTTTGTCACCCCTTGTAAAAGTTGTGACATTGCCTTTTTTATCATATTAGCTGACAACACTGAAGGGTTTCACAAGTGATATCACATACATTTGCAGTACTCTTTTACTTTATTACACATTTTACAGCATATGTCACAAGCCTTAAGTGTCCAATGGACCAATGTCAAACTGCGACTCTAATTCTGCAACTGGACCAGACGGCATCAGCCCACGGGTCCTAAAATCCTGCTCTTCCGCTCTATCTCACCCTCTCTCTGTTCTCGTCACCCTGTAGCGGCTGCCGCTGGGGTTACACAATCGCCTTGCACCTATCAAGGACGCGGAGCGATCACCAGGCCGGGCTCGTCCAGGACGCCCGGGCAGGCCCGCGCTCGACTTGCCAGGCCTCGGTCGGGACGCCCGGGCAGGCTCGCCCTCGGCTTGCCAGGCCGCAGCCGGCCCGCGGGGCCACGCCCCCTGGCGCCAGGCCTGGGCAAACCCCCTGGCGGAATAGATATATATTGCCGACCGTAAAACGTTTTTCCCAGAGTGCCTGAGTGTTTGATTCTAATAAAGCAGCTCAGATGAATCCAAGCTTTTTGTCGCGTCCATTCTTTCGATCGACGTGGGAGCCACAGCTCCTTCATTGGTGACCTACCGACATGGACACGGCAGTCGCCCTTAAACTGCCTACCTTCTGGGAGGCTCACGCGGCGGTTTGGTTCGCACAAGCGGAGTCCCTGTTCGCCCTGCGGGGCATCACGGCGGACGACACCCGCTTCCACCACGTGGTCGCTGCGCTCGGTTCAGCCACCGCAGCCCGCGCCCTGAGCCTCCTCGAGAGCCCGCCAGCCGCGGACAAATACGGCGCGATTAAGAAGCTTCTACTCGATGCTTTCGCCCTCCCAGCGGCGGAACGCGCACGGCGCCTGCTCGATTTGCCGGAGCTCGGCGACACGCGCCCTTCCGAGCGAATGGACTACATGCTTTCGCTGCTCGGCGAGCACTCTCCGGCATTCCTGTTCCGGGAGCTGTTCCTCCGTCAGCTGCCTAACCCGGTACGCCTCGCCCTGGCAAGCACGACGATCACAGATCCCCGGGCCCTTGCCAGAGAAGCCGACAAAATCTCCGCCGCGGGACAGCGCATCGCAGCGGCGACATGGGACCCGCCGCCGCCTGATGCACCATCCATGGCGCCCGAGCACCCGGCGCGTTCGACGGCCGAACTGCCGACGCAATTGGCGGCCGCTATACCGAGCCGACCACGTTCAGCACGACGTCCGAAGCCTCCACCCGACCAAGCGTGGTGTTCCTATCATGCCAGGTTCGGACAGAAGGCCCGGACATGCCGACCCCCGTGCACCTTCGGCGGGTCGGGAAACGGCCAGGCCGGCGTTCATTACCTGCCATGAGCGCCGGCCACAGTCACACGGGCAACTTACTGTTCATCACGGATAAAGCGTCCGGACGGCGCTTCCTGTGCGACACCGGCGCCCAAGTGAGCGTCATGCCCGCCTCTGACCAGGACAGGCAATCCGCGGTTTGCGGCCCCTCCTTGGTTGCGGCCAACGGATCGACTATCCGCACCTTCGGCCCGCGCAACGTCACCCTCTGCTTCGGCGGCCAACGCTTCGCTTGGACGTTTGTAACCGCCAACGTGCCCATGGCTCTGCTCGGCGCCGACTTCCTCTGCGCACACGGACTGCTGGTGGACGTCCAACGGCGTCGTTTAATCAACGCTGAAACCTTCAGCTCCCTGGTATGCACATTGAGCAGCTCCGCGCCGACCGAGCTGGCATGCACCGTCCCGGCGGCGAACGAGTTTGCTCGCCTGCTCGCGGAGTTCCCGGCCCTCACGCGGCCGACGTTTTCGGCCGTCGCAGTACGGCATGGGATCGAGCACCACATACCAACCACGGGCCCGCCGGTCTACGCCAGGGCCCGCCGCCTCGACCCAGCCAAGCTTGCCGTTGCGAAGGCCGAATTCGACGCGTTGGAGCACCTCGGCATCGTGCGGCGCTCCGATAGCGCGTGGGCCTCGCCACTGCACATCGTGCCAAAGCCGGGGGGTGGATGGCGCCCGTGTGGCGACTACCGCCGTCTTAATGACGCTACAACACCCGACAGGTACCCGATCCCGCATATCCAAGACTTCTCCGCCCGTCTGGCGGGACGGGTCATTTTTTCAAAAATTGATCTCATACGGGGATATCACCAGGTACCTGTCAGGGCGGCCGACGTCCCTAAAACGGCAGTCATCACGCCGTTCGGCTTATTCGAGTTCTTGCGGATGCCGTTTGGTCTCAAGAACGCGGCTCAGGCGATCCAGCGCTTGATGGACGGCGTGCTGCGTGACCTGCCGTTCCTTTTCGTTTACCTGGACGACATCCTCGTCGCCAGCACGTCCCGGGCCGAGCACCTCCTCCACCTCCGAACACTGTTCGGGCGCCTCAGCGAGCACGGCCTCATCGTCAACCCGGCCAAATGCCACTTCGGCACGACGGCCGTTGATTTTTTGGGCCACCACATCACCAAGAACGGGGCTGTGCCGCTGCCAACCAAGGTCGAGGCCATCACCACTTTCCCGCGTCCCCGCACCATAAAGGCCCTGCAGGAATTCCTGGGAATGGTGAATTTTTATCACCGCTTCGTGCCCCGCGCTGCTCAACTCATGCGGCCCCTCTACGAAGCCCTCCGGGGCAAGCCGGCCAAGCACGACATCGCCTGGTCCGCAGCAATGGATGCGGCCTTCCAAAGCTCAAAGCGGGCCCTCGCCGACGCAACACTGCTCGCTCACCCGGTGCTCAACGCTCCCATCGCCCTCACCACGGATGCCTCCGACTACGCGGTGGGCGCCGTACATGAGCAATGGGTGAACGGGGTTTGGCAGCCACTCGCTTTTTTCAGCCGGCAGCTCCGGCCGAACGAGCTCAAATACAGCACGTTTGACCGGGAGCTCCTCGGTCTACACCTGGCCGTCCGCCATTTCCGCCACCTCCTGGAGGGCCGACCTTTCACGGCGTTCGTCGACCACAAGCCGTTGGTTTACGCCATGGCCAAGGTCACGGAGCCATGGTCGGCCCGCCAACAGCGCCACCTCTCCGCCGTGTCGGAGTTTACCACGGACATCCGGCACGTCGCCGGCAAAAACAACGCCGTGGCCGACTGTCTTTCCCGGGCCAGCGCGAACGCGGTCCACCTGGGCGTGGATTTTGCGCTCATGGCGGCGGACCAAACCACCGACACCACGGTGCAAGCCCTCCGGGCGGCGGACACGGGCCTCCGCCTGGCCGACATCCCCTGCGCGGACACTGTCCTGCTCTGCGACGTCTCCCAAGGCCGGCCTCTCCCCATCGTGCCCGTCACCTGGCAACGCCGCATCTTCGCCTCCCTCCACGGCCTTTCCCACCCGGGCCGGAAAGCTTCCCAGAAGCTGGTGTCGGCGCGTTTCGTCTGGCACGGCCTTCGTCGGGACGTCCGCGATTGGACCAGTGCCTGCACCGCCTGCCAACGGGCCAAGGTCCACCGACACACCCAGGCCCCGCTGGCACCTTTCACCGTGCCCGAACGACGTTTCGACCACGTCAACGTGGATCTGGTGGGCCCCCTTCCCCCATCACGAGGGTTCACACACCTGCTCACCATGGTGGACAGGACCACCAGGTGGCCGGAGGCCGTTCCCCTCGTCTCCACCACCACCGCCGACGTGGCGCAGGCCTTCATCGCCACCTGGGTCGCCCGCTTCGGCGCACCGGCGGACATCTCGTCAGACCGCGGACCACAGTTCACCTCCGAGCTGTGGGGCGCGGTCGCCCGCAACCTGGGGGTCAAGCTCCACCGTACTACGGCCTACCACCCCCAAGCAAACGGGTTGTGCGAGCGATTCCACCGCTCCATGAAGGCCGCGCTCATGGCCGGCCTTCAAGACGGCGGTTGGGCCGACCGGCTGCCGTGGGTCCTTTTGGGCCTTCGCACGGCCCCCAAGGAGGACCTCCAGGCATCCACCGCCGAGCTGGTCTATGGCCAGGTGCTACGCGTCCCGGGCGAATTCGTGCCCGACGCTACCAGCCCCTGGTCCGCAGCTCGCCAGCGCTCGGACCTCCAGGAGGCCGCCCGACGGTTTGCCCCCGTGCCGACATCCCACCACGGTGACCCCCAGTCCTACGTCCCCCCAGCACTCCGCACCGCGGAGTATGTTTTTGTGCGTCACGACGCACATCGGCGGCCACTCCAGCCGCCGTACGACGGGCCCTTCCGGGTGCTGCGACGGGACGACAAGTCGTTCGTCATCGACATCGGCGGCAGGTCGGACCGGATTGCAGTGGACCGCCTCAAGCCGGCGCACGTGGACGTCGACCACCCACCACGGGTGGCCCTCCCGCCGCGGCGAGGCCGCCCCCCGTCCACGGTGCCCCCCACTCGACCGCCCACCACCTCACCGGACCCCCTCCCACGACCCACCAGGGGTCGCTTCGGCCGGGTCATCAGGACCCCCCTCAAGTTGACCCTGCCGGTGCAAGTCGATTCTGGGGGGACGTGTGTAGCGGCTGCCGCTGGGGTTACACAATCGCCTTGCACCTATCAAGGACGCGGAGCGATCACCAGGCCGGGCTCGTCCAGGACGCCCGGGCAGGCCCGCGCTCGACTTGCCAGGCCTCGGTCGGGACGCCCGGGCAGGCTCGCCCTCGGCTTGCCAGGCCGCAGCCGGCCCGCGGGGCCACGCCCCCTGGCGCCAGGCCTGGGCAAACCCCCTGGCGGAATAGATATATATTGCCGACCGTAAAACGTTTTTCCCAGAGTGCCTGAGTGTTTGATTCTAATAAAGCAGCTCAGATGAATCCAAGCTTTTTGTCGCGTCCATTCTTTCGATCGACGTGGGAGCCACAGCTCCTTCAACCCTCTCTTTTGCTCAAGGTCATCTGCCAGCATCTTGGAAATCAACCAACATTACCGCTTTACACAAAAAATGTGCAAAAACAGATCCTTGTAATTACAGATCAATCAACCTGCTCCCACTAAATCAGCAAGGTCATGGAATCCATCATCACTTCGGATATCAAATCCTTCCTCTTCTCCAATAGCTTGATCTCAGATCATCAATTTGGATTTAGACCAGTTCACTCTACTCTGGACATCCTGATTATGCTGTCTCAACAATGGATGGAGGCCCTCAATGCCAAACAGGTAATCAGAGCTGTCTCCCTTGACTTCGATATGGTCTGGCACCCCACCCTGCTCTCTTATGGTATCCATGGAAATCTCCACGCATGACTCACGGACTTCCTCTCCTGTCGTAGTTAATGTGTGTGACTTTAAATAGAATTCTCTCATCTCTTCCTATCCAGGCTGGAGTTCCTCAAGTCAGTGCTATGAGCCCTGTGATTTTTCTGGTCTTCATTAATGATCTCTCCGACTCTCTGGAAAATTCTCTCCATCTCTTTGCTGATGATTCCACCCTCTGCCGCTCCACATGTCAACCCTCAGATTGGCAAGAGCAGCCTCTTCAATCTCTGCAGACCTGGATAAAATTCCAAGCTGGTCAAACAAGTGGAACATGTCTTTCAATCCTGACAAATCTCATACTCTCACTTTGTCTCTCCGAAAAGACCGTCTGGACAACCCTCCCATCAACTTTCTCAAAAATCCTCTTGTAGAAGTTCTGTCACTCAAGCTTTTGGGTCTCACTATCTGCCATGATCTTTCCTGGGAAAGCCACATTCCCAAGCTGGCCTCCAAAGCCAGTCGGCGACTGGGCATCCTCCATCGTGCGAAGTCCTCCCTTGGCACAATTGAGCTACTCACCACTCACAAAGCTTTCACCCACAGCTTGATGTAATACTACTCTCCCCTCTGGCCTGGTGCTTTTGCCTCACACCTAGCTTGGCTTCATGCTGTAGAAACCAAGGCTTTCAGGATCATTTGTATCTCCCGTGATGAAGCTGATGCTAAGGGCCTTTCACTCTCTCACCGCAGGCAGGTTGATGGTATTTCCTTCTTCTACCGACTCCTCTCCGGCCGTGCAACCCCTGCTCAGTCTGTGCTCTGTCCCCCAAATATTCCTGCAGGACGCACAAGGTTTGTCAGCAACCCTCGCCTGGTGAAACCACCATAAATCAAGACTCTCTGCTCACCTTCACTCTTTCATTCCTCTTTTTTCCTGCCTCTGGAACAAACTCCCTCACTCTCTTCAATCCCACTCCTCCCTCCAAGTCTTTAAAACAGCTGTTCACCACCATCTCATATCCTTCCCCATCCAAAACCTTGATCTTTTCTACCTCTGTTAATCCACCCCAAATCCACCTCCCTCAAATCCCGTTTTCTTTCCTGAAAGTCCAAGTAATGTCCATCTTGTTTATCCATTGTACCCTGTCCCAGCCCTCTCCCTTCCACAGATCTCCCGATGTTTCTGTTCTCCACTGTTGTTGTGCTGCCTTTATATGCACTTCCTTTGTTGTTGTGCTTCCTCCTTCCTCTCTCTGTCCTTGTTGTCTCCCGCTCCCTTTATTATATGTTCTATGTATTAGCTCTTACATGAGCCTCGACTTGGTATGCAAAAAAACAACCAAAAAAATAGGCATGTGCCGACGTAATCCTTCACACGTGCTGAAAATATGCATGTGACCAAGTAATCCCTCACATGCTGAAAACATGCACGTGCACACGTAATCCTTCACTTGTGCTGAAAATACACTCTTTTTTTTTTCGAAACAATATCGAGGCTCGTGTAAGAGCCAACATCAATCACAATAAAACCAAAAACACAAACAGACACACAAAACATACAATAAAGGGAGCGGGAGACAAGATGGGGAGAGAGAGGGAAGCACACAAGTACAACAGTCGAGAACAGGGACATCGGGAGATCTGTGGGAGGGAGAGGGCTTTGGGGTAGGAGGAATGGGAAGGGGGGGGGGGAGGTGGGAGAGGTATAAAACACATGGACACCGCTAGGACTTCCAGGAAAGAAGTCGGTATTTCAGAAAAGTGGATCTGGGGTGCCATTAGTGGGGGTAGAAAAGATCAAGGTTTTGGACGGGGGAAGATAAGAGATGGTGGTGAACAGCTGTTTTAAAGACCTGGAGGGAGGAGTGGGATTGAAGAGAGTGAGGGAGTTTGTTCCAGAGGTGGGATTAAAGAGGAATGAAAGAGTGAAGGTGAGCAGAGAGTCTTGATTTTGGCAATTTCACCAGAAGAGGGTTGCTGGCAGATCTTGTGTGACCTGTAGAAATATTTGGGGGACATAACACAGACAGAGCTGGGGGAGCTAGGCTGGATAGGAGTCGGTAGAAGACAAAAGCCACCGACCTGCCTGCGGTGAATGAGTGAAAGGCCCTCAGAATGAGTTTAATCGCGGGAGATTCCAATGATTCTGAGAGCTTTGGCTTTAACAGCATGAAGCCGAGCTCGGTGTGAGGCAGGAGCACCAGCCCAGAGGGGAGAGCATTATTCCATTGAACTGCGGATGAAAGCCTTGTATGTGGTGAGGAGCTCAGGTGTGCCAAGGAAGGACTTTGCATGATGGAGGATGCCCAGTCGACAACTGGCTTTGGAGGCCAGCTTGGAAATGTGGTTTTCCCAGGAAAGATCATGGCAGATAGTGAGACCTAAAAGCTTGAGTGACAGAACTTCTTCAAGAGGATTATTCAGAAAGTAGATGGGAGGGTTGCCCAGTCGGTCTTTTCGGAGAGACATAGTAAGAGTGTGAGATTTGTCATGATTGAAAAACATGTTCCACTTGTTTGACCAGTCTGTGATTATGTCCAGGTCTGCATAGAGTGAGGAGGCTGCAGACTGCCGATCTGAGGGATGAGGAATGGAGCTGCAGAGAGTGGAGTCATCAGCAAAGAGGTAGAGAGGATTTTAAAGAGAGTCAGAGAGATCATTGATGAAGACCAGAAAAAGCACAGGGCCCAGAACACTGCTCTAAGTTTGCCTCTAAATCTTGTGTCCCAAACCTATCCCTCTCTGTACCCACCATACCCAGTCGTACCCAGCTGCTCCTGGACTCTGTGTCCTTTCCTCCTGACAAGGTGGAAAAGTTTCTGTCAACCCTCGACTCTGATTCTGCAACTGGACCTGACGGCATCAGCCCACGGGTCCTAAAATCATGTTCTTCCGCTCTTTCACTCCCCCTCTCTGTTCTCTTCACCCTCTCTTTTGCTCAAGGGCATCTTCCATCTGCTTGGAAATCTGCCAACATCACCGCTTTGCACAAAAAAGGTGCAAAAACAGATCCCAGCAACTACAGACCAATCAGCCTTCTCCGCATTATCAGCAAAGTCATGGAATCCATCATTGCTTCAGATATGAAATCTTTCCTCTTCTCCAATGGCTTGATCTCTGATCATCAATTTGGTTTCAGACCTGGACACTCCACTCTGGACATGCTGCTTCTGCTTTCTCAACAATGGATGGAGGTCCTCAATGCCAAACAGGAAATTAGAGCAGTCTCCCTTGACATATCACGTGCCTTTGATACGGTCTGGCACCCCGCTCTGCTCACCAAACTCTCCTCTTTTGGTATCCATGGAAATCTCCACGCATGGCTGGCGGACTTCCTCTCTAGTCGTAGTCAACGTGTGGCCCTGAATGGGTTTCTCTCATCTCCTCTTCCTGTTCAGGCTGGAGTTCCCCAAGGCAGTGTTCTGGGCCCTGTGCTTTTTCTGGTCTTCATCAATGATCTCTCTGACTCTCTTGAAAATCCTCTCTATCTCTTTGCTGACGACTCTACTCTCTGTCGCTCCATTCTTCATCCCTCAGATCGGCAGTCTGCAGCCTCCTCACTCTCTGCAGACCTTGACAAAATCACAGACTGGGCAAACAAGTGGAACATGTCTTTCAATCCTGACAAATCTCACACTCTTACGATGTCTCTCCGAAAAGACCGACTGGACAACCCTCCCATCCACTTTCTGAATAATCCTCTCCAAGAAGTTCTGTCACTCAAGCTTTTGGGTCTCACTATCTGCCTTGATCTTTCCTGGAAAAACCACATTTCAAATCTGGCCTCCAAAGCCAGTCGCCGACTGGGCATCCTCCGTCGTGCGAAGTCCTTCCTTTGCACACCTGAGCTCCTCACCACATACAAGGCTTTCATCCGCAGCTCAATGGAATACTGCTCTCCCCTCTGGGCTGGTGCTCCTGCCTCACACCTAGCTCGCCTTCACGCTGTTGAAACCAAAGCATTCAGAATCATTGGAATCTCCCGCGATGAAGCTAACTCCAAGGGCCTCTCACTCACTCACCGCAGGCAGGTTGGTGGTCTTTCCGTCTTCTACCGACTCCTCTCCGGCCTTGCCCCCCCAGCTCTCTCTGGGCTCTGTCCCGCAAATATTCCTACAGGTCGCACAAGATCTGCCTACAACCCTCTTTTGGTTAAACTGCCAAAATCAAGACTCTCTGCTCACCTTCACTCCTTCATTCCTCTTTTCTCCCACCTCTGGAACAAACTCCCTCACTCTCTTCAATCCCACTCCACCCTCCAAGTCTTTAAAACAGCTGTTCACCACCATCTCTTATCTTCCCCCATCCAAAACCTTGATCTTTTCTACCCCCGCTAATTTCACCCCAATTCCACTTTTTGAAATACCAACTTTTGTCCTGGAAGACCTTGGTGTCCTTGTGCTTTATACTTCTCCCCCCCCCCCCCCCCCTTCCCACGCCTCCTCCCCCCGGGCCCTCTCCCTTCCACACATCTCCCTGCTCTCGGATGTTGTGTGTGTGTGCTTCCCCTTTTCTCCCCATCTTGTCTTCCGCTCCCTCTTTTTGTGTATTTTGTTTGTCTGGTCGATTTGTTTGTGAAGTTAATGTTAGCTCTTTCACGAGGCTCGATTCAGTATACAAAAAAAATAAAAAAAAATAAACTGCCTTGGGGAACTCCAGCCTGAACAGGAAGGGGGAGATGAGAGAAATCCATTCAGGACCACACGTTGACCACGATCAGAGAGGAAGTCCGCAAGCCATGCATCGAGATTTCCATGCATACAATACGAGGAGAGCTTGGTGAGCAGAGCAGGGTGCCAGACCGTATCGAAGGCACCTGGTATGTCAAGGGACACAGCTCTGATTTCCTGTTTGGCATTGAGGACCTACAGTCCTACATCCATTGTTGAGACAACAGAAGCAGCATGTCCAGAGTAGAATGACCTGGTCTGAAACCAAATTGATGATCAGAGATCAAGCCATTGAAGAATAGGAAGGATTTCCGAAGCAATGATGGATTCCATGACTTTGCTGATAATTGGGAGCAGGCTGATTGGTCTGTAGTTGCAAGGATCTGTTTTTGCACCTTTTTGTGTAAAGCAGTCATGTTGGCTGATTTCCAAACTGATGGCAGATGACCTTGAGCAGAAGAGAGGGTGAAGAGAAAAGTGATTGGGTGTGAAAGAGCGGCAGAGCAGGATTTTAGGACCCGTGGGCTGATGCCATCTCGTCCAGTTGCAGAATCAGAGTTGTGGTTTGACAGAAACTTCTCCACCTTGTCAGGAGAGGACACAGAGTCCAGGAACAGTTGGGTTCGACTGGGTAAGGTGGGTACAGAGAGAGATGGGTTTGGGACACAAGATTTTGAGGCAAACACAGAGTTGAGGCATTCGGCTTTGTGACGTGCGGTGTCAACTGTTTAGCCATTTGAGGTAAGGGAGGGGATGGAAGGGGAACAAACACCAGAAACAGATTTGACCAGATGCCACCAGGATTTGGAAGGAGACAGGTTTGAGAGTTCAGTCTTGAGAGTGGAGAGATATTATTTCCTGGCTCTCCCGAGAGTAGACACACAC
Organism: Myxine glutinosa; assembly: GCF_964187855.1. Lineage (NCBI taxonomy): Eukaryota > Metazoa > Chordata > Myxini > Myxiniformes > Myxinidae > Myxine > Myxine glutinosa. The sequence continues at coordinate 276,294,396 of NC_136261.1, forward strand.
TTGTTCCGAGCTTTGTAAAAGGAACTGAGATTGCCTTCAGTTGGATTAGCCTTCCAAGAGGCAAAGGCAAGTTGTTTCAGGGGAACTGCTTCACCACAAGATACTGTGTACCATGGACGGAGGAAGTGTCTGACAGCTGAAGACTAGATGGGATAAATCTGTGCATGAGAGAGAGCAGTTTACTTTCGAAGAATTCCCAGGAAGAGTTGATGTCAGAGGAAGTGGAGATGGGAGACCAGTCCAGATGATTGATGGCTGCTTGAAGACCATGCCAATGGGCTTGAGTGCAATGCCAGACTCGTCGACGCTGAGGAGGCTCTCTGAGAATGGCCAGAGAGATGTCCACTTTAACAAGCACATGATCAGAAGAACCGATTTGAGCAGAAGAAGAGCAGCAGACATTTGCAGGGAAGTTAGTCATAACCAAGTCTAGAAGAGAGGATGGTCCATTGACTGAGATCCGGGTTGGGAAATTTGACAGATTGTGTCAGTCCCAATGAGTCGCAGAAGTCCTTTGCTGAGATGCCATGGCTGGTGAGAGAGGTACCCACACCCAGCCGGCTGGCATGATGACAGTTGAAATCCCCACTTATGAGGAAGAGAGAGTTAGGATGAGTGGATAAAAGTTGGTCCATGTTGTCAGAGATCGAAATGTAAATTGAGTCATCACTGTTTGGAGGACGGTACAGAACACATTTGAACAAAAGGTGGGAGCGGAGAGGAAGCTGTAGCCAGAGGTACTCCAGGGGGTCGGATGAGAGAGAGGGCAGTGCAAGGAGAGTGAGGAAGAGAGTTTTTGATAAAGATAGCAACCCCACCACTAGGACGAGGCTCAGGTCTATCATACCAGAGGAGGGAGTAACCAGGAAGAGATATTAAGGAATCAGAGACATCTTGAAGGAGGAAAGTTTCTGTAAAGCAGATTACATCTTGTTTGTCAGAAGCAACCTGTATGGCGAGATCAATCAGGTTTGAGCGAAGGCCCCGTATGTTTGAGGTCCATACCGTTAAGGAAGAGGGAGGGGGAGCATCGGGTGCAGGACAGGGGTGGGGTAAGATGAAAGGTGAGAAGGGGAGGTAGGGAGAGCTGTTGATAGTGTGTCAGAGATTGCAGAAGAGTTAGGTGAAAGGGAAGGATTAGGAGGGCAAAAGGTTTGATGGTGATGGGATGAGGCACAGTGAGTGGTTGTTTGAGGAGGGGGCAGAGCAACATAGAAGGTTGGAGGTGGAGGTATGAGATAGAAGGGAGACGAAGTGAGGAGGAGGCAGCTTTGAGGAGGAGGAGGGGGGAAGGGGAGAATCGGAGTAAGATGGTAGGGGGGAAGATTTGAAGGGGAGGGGTTGGGGGGAGTTTTGAAAGGGAGGAGCGAGGGTGGAGTTTTGAAAGGGAGGGGGGAGAATTGAAAGGGAGGGTGGAGAGGGGTGAGTTTAGGAGGGGAGGTGTGAGGGGGTAGTTTAGAAAGTGGATGATTAATGAAAAACGAACATTTATGACAAACTGGGTTTATTGTGATTTTCAAGTCAGAGATCTGTTTAAAAACGATAGAGGAGGGGTGGAATGAAGGTGAGTTTAGAGAATGTATGGAGGAGAAACTGTAATCGATTGAATTTTTTTTTGAAGTTGAATGAATTGAAGAGGAAATTGAAAAAAGCCTTTTAAGTAGGAAGAAAAAGGGCATGTTGTGATAAACCACTGAATAAAACACTGCAGGGGAAAGTTTAAACATATTTAAATAATATTTAAACAAAACCGTGAAAAATAATCTGGGAAAAGTCCCTAAGTGAGGACGTGGATTTGAGAAAGAAGGAGAAAGGGTTGAGTGAGTATGGAGGAAACTAGAGTTGGAAAGGCTGGAGAAAAAGGAGATATAGGGGGCGGGGCACAAGGCGAGACAAGTGGGCGGGGCACAAGGCGAGACGAGGGGGTGAGAGAACAAACATGTGTCAACGAGGACAAAGTATTTATAAAGTTTTTTTTTGGGGGGGGGGGATTTAAAACGTTTGATAAAGGATAAGATGTACGTCGGAGGTAGGGGGGAGAAAAGAAAATCAAAGAAACAAACAAATATAGCGAAGGAAAGAACTTATATTCACAATATACCGACAGGGGGAGGGAGCCGAGATAGACCAGGCTGCGCACGAGGTGCGAACAAAAAACGACGAATTACACACAAGTTTGCATCAATTACGAAACCAAAACTAACTAGAAACATACAATAACACATTCGCAATAAAATAACCAGTGGAAATTTGACAAAGACACGAATGGGAAAATACTCAAACTTCGATGTCTTGGAGAGATAGAAGCAAGCCTCCTTGCTGGAGGGACCGGAAGCGGAGACTGCTATTAGAACATGGGCCGAACATGTGCATACTTAATCCTTCACATATGCTGAAAACATGCATATGCATACGTAATCCTTAATTTTTTTCTATTTTAATTAAATGTCTCATTAACCATGTCCTAGACCATGTTATTAACCATGTTATTAACCAATGTTAACTGCAACACTTGGACTAATTCAAATAAATAAACAACCTTACGTTACAGACAACACAAGTGACGTGTTACCTACAACAACTTTGCCAGGATGTTCTTGAAATGTTATAAATAATAGACGTTTCCATGATGATTGATGTGTTTACGAGTGATGCCCAACTGCTATTAGACCATGGGCCGAACAGGCAAAATGTGTCTAGTTTTTTACTTTTGTGACCCACCTCTGGTATCTGGTTGAAATTTTGCATATATTTATTTAGTTTTAAAATCACTTATAAAGAATTCATCTCATCAGTGCAAAAAGTTGCACATTAATTAGCTATGCCAATTAGCAACAACTATAGCGCCATCTTGTGCCATTATTATATAGCTGTGTATAAGTGAATGGGAATTCTAAATATAAAGTATGTAGTCTATGTACAAATGGGGAAACTGTCCAGGATTGTGGGTGATCGAGTTCCGACACCCCCCCCCCCCCCCCCCCCCCCACACACACACACATGCAACACACACACCACACACAAGACATAGACAGACAGATAGAGACATAGACACACAGAGACATACACACACAGACACACACATTCGCACACATCCAAATCCACATCCACACATATATACACATATACACCACCGGTCAAAAGTTTTACAACACCTCAATTTTTCCAGTTTTTATTGAAATTTACGCAGTTTAATGTCCAGTGGAGAACCTGAAATTGTACAAAGGTAAGCAGTAAACTGCTCGAGGATTTTAAAAAGTTTAGGTTTGCAAAAACGGGAAAATAATGTAAATTGCACAGTTATATTGTAAAAAAAAAGGCCTTCTTCAGGGAACAAGTAGTGGGTTAACAACTTACAGCTGTTCTGCAGCAATGTAAGTAAATTAAGCCTTGAAAGTTGATGCAAACAAATCCTACCCAACCTACTTTTTCAAATCCTACTTTTTCCACATGCGAAATTTGCATTTATGTTTATTTAAATTATACAATGGACGACAAAATGTAAATGTTTCATGATATTTGTTATATTATATCACCTTTATCTGTCAATATTGTTGAAATGAAGATCAAATAGCTGTATGTTGAAATATGTTGAAAAAGTCAAAACTTTATATGGGGTGTACTTACTTTTTCACGTGACTGTATCTAGTGTTTAAAACTGTCGCACACAGGGTGTTAGGTTAAATGTAGCTGTATACCTGTCTGTATACCTTGTCAGCAATGGGTGCGGCTGAAATAGCCGAATCCACTAATTAGAAGGGATGTCCGCATACCTATATATATATATATATATATAGGGGAGGGGGAGGGGAGAAGGGGAGGGGGGTAGGGTGGAGGTGGGAGGGGAGGGGGAGGGAGGAGTCAAGTCGGAAGTCATTGTCATCAATTGAATGTCGCATTTATTTTTTATTCCCTGTCAAATGGCATTGGTCCCGCATTCCGAACCCGGAAGTCGGAACGTCAAAGTTGAAAAAATTAACGTTACGAAATACGCTGATGACGTCATAATTTTAAAACCCGAAGGTTTTTAAATTTTAAGATGTGCTGTAGTTTCTCTAGGACGTACTGATTCCGAATATGAAGTTGAAAAATTAACGTTCCGAAATACGCTGATGACGTCATAATTTTAAAACGCGAAGTTTTTTTAAATTTTAAGGTGTGCTGTAGTTGCTCTGAGACGTACTGATTCCGAATATGCCTTTGGGTTTTTCTCTGCGATGAGTAGTTCTCGAGTTATAAGAGGACAAACAAACAAACATACTTTACTGCTTTATATATACTAGGGCATGCCCGTACTATATATATATCTAAAATTATATCCCCCCCCCCTATTTACATGAAATGGTTTGGTCCAAAGCGAACGGCTTGCGAGTGGTGACAATCCCCCCCCTCTATTTACATGCAATGGTTCGGTCCAAAGCGAACGGCTTCCGGAGTTTGGTAAAGAAATCGCCATCGCGTACACAAACGCGCAGGAAAGCGAATGAATCGCAAATTCGTTTTTATTAGTTGTAAAACATAATGCCCCAATTATTCAATTAGCGCCAACGTATTTTGGCTGTTTGCAATTTAATCGCAAGGCAAAGTAGAAAGAGAAGAGGGAAAAAAAGAAAAGCCTTGCCTTGCTGCAAACAGCTGCTGCAAACAACAACAACAGGGAAGGCTGCACTGTCCGGAAGTTGGCATATCGCAGTTACGATTATTTTAGTGTTAATGGCCAATTATTCAATTAGCGCCAACGTATTTTGGCTGTTTGCAATTTAATCGCAAGGAAAAGTAGAAAGAGAAGAGGGAAAAAAAGAAAAGCCTTGCATTAACGCATTAACGCTTGCATTGCATTAACGGTTCGGCACACGTGATAGCTCGCTGCTCTCTGATTGGTTGAAGCGTTTTTTGGACATAGCTCGGTAGGTACTTGTCCGATTAATTTCAAACCTTGAAAAGGCACATCCTCGGGTCCCCAGCAATATACCTGGCAAGTTTCAAGTATATCGGACCCGTGGTTGTCGAGAAACAGCGGTCACAGACAAACACACAGACACACAGACACACAGACACACAGACACACAGACACACAGACACACAGACACACAGACACACAGACACACAGACACACAGAGATTACTGGAATTATAGATAGATATATATATATATATATATATATATATATACATATATATAATAGTATATATATATATATATATATATATATATATATAATATAATATATATCTATCTATCTATCTATATATATATAGTATATATATATAATATATTATATATATTATATATATATATATATATATATACATACAGTATTATATATATATATATATATATATACTATATATATATATATATATATATATATATATATATATATATAATATATATATATATTATAATATATATATATATATATATAGTATATATATATATATATATAATATATATATATATATATATATATATATATATATATACTATATACATATATATATATTATATATATATATTGTTGTGGATATGAGGATTGTGTTTTTTTATTGTGTTTTTTATTATTATTGCTTTATTCTGGACCCTCCTTACTCCAGTTATGTATAAAGGTCAAAGGGCGTCCCATAATTAGGTCATAAACAATCACGTCAGCCAATCATAGATTTCCCCCTTGTTGATAGTTATATCTTTATTATGTGTATTAGGGTAAGGCCTTGTCTTCCATTAAGATGACACTCCATTGCACCAAGTGAAATAAGATAGATTCCCTTCATTCCCCATTCCCACTCCCAAAACTTCCATTGCCAAGCCTCGATTGTCAGCTACATCCCCTCCAAGCCTCCATTGCCAACTGCACTGGGCAGTTTGCCAGGTTTGCTACAGCTGTGGGTTGTTGATTTCGCCCCAAAGCCGCCATTAAGCATGTGCTCAGCTCGGGGAAGAAGGGCGTGCCCGCCCATCGTCATCAAGGGCGGAGCCAGAGGGCCGTGCCGACCAATCAGGGCCGAGGCGAGCTGACCGATGGGCGTGTCCTGAAGGCCGGCGGCTTGATCGCTTGAGGGGCTATAAAAGCGCGCGCGCAAGAAAGAGAAAGAGTGGTTGGACCAAGAGAGAAAGAGTGGTTGGACAGGGAGACGTGCAAGTGGTTGAGTTGTTGAGTTAAGTGGTTGGACTAAGAGAGAAAGAAGTGGTTGGACCAGATGAGTCAGACGAGTCCTGGAGAAAGCACGCGACGTCCACGCAGCAGCAGCAGCAGCCACAGCAGCAACAGCGGCAGCTTCAACAGCAGCAACAGCGGCGGCTTCAGCAGCAGCCACAGCAGCTTCAGACACAGCAGCTTGGGGCCTTGACGGCAGTTTTGAGCCGGGCCGCGAAGGAACGGCGGCTGCCAAACGCGCCGATCGTGCTGCAGTATCCGTGGACCTTCCTCTCTCTCCAGCCATCCACCTCCTGCCAGTCCTATCATCATTCCCCGCGTGAGTCTGTCCTTGTTTGTTCTGTCCCTGGGTTAATTAAGACTGTAGGTAAGCTAGCGTTGCACTGTGTCTATAATATCTTCTGTGAATTATTTTCTTATCTTTCCTTCTTCCTTGGTTACTTTTGAGCATGCAAATAGTAGGAATAAATTTAGTAGTATTTCCAACCTTTTTGTCTTCGTCTTCTTCTTCTTCACATCCGTGTCGCTTTTGTCTTTTCCATATTGAATATCTGTGGCGCGATCCGGCCAACGTTCGGGAATCGGGTTAGTCGGGGTAACTGTTCGGCCACGGTGCCATCCGCTCGGCAAACCAACATCCTTATCCGCGGTCCGTGACAATTGGTGTCAGGAGTGGGATCGGACCCGAAGCGCGCTTAACGCGCTCAAAATTACAAGCTGCTGAAATTTGTTTTAAAGAAAAACCCAAATTTTTAAATCGCGCCATGGCTAGTCAAGGCGATCGGATGCCGGTGGGGGAACTAGAGGAGGGGTTAGGGGTAACCCAGGATCAGAGGGAAGAAATGGAGGAGGGCAATGAGGAGGTGGTTGAGGAGGTTTCAGGCGCGCAAGATGGCGCTCTCGCGCACGAGGTTACGGGCGCGCAAAATGGCGCCTCGCACATGGCTACGGCGGCCGCGCCCGCCCCACAAGTGGGAGGGATTGATGTGCGGGACCTCATGGCGCAGATTAATGCAGCCATACTAATGGCGAATATGGGGCTAGAAGCCAAAATGGGGGCAATGAGGGACGAAGCGAGGGCTGATAGTGAGCGATTAGAGGGCCAAATGGGGGCAATGAGGGACGGAGCGAGGGCTGATAGTGAGCGATTAGAGAGCCAAATGGGGGCAATGAGGGACGAAGCGAGGAGTACCAGTGAACAGTTGGGAAATAAATTTGAGGGTCTCGGAAGCAAATTGGAGGGACTCGGAAGCAAATTTGAGGGATTCGGAAGCAGATTAGGGGACAAACTGGGGGGCATGGTTGGCCAAGCCAAATAAATTAATGAGGGGTTGGAGAGGGACAGAGACCGCGGGTTGAGCAAGCAGGTCCCAGGGGTGCACGAGGAGGTAACGCGGGTCGAGAAGCGCTGGTTGAGCGAGGCGGAGGAAAGCGCGGGTAAAATGACGGGGGTAGAAATCGCGACACGGGGTTTGGGGCAGCTGGCGACCGCTGAGGTAGAGGGGATTTTATTAAAGCCAGCGGTCGTCGAGGTGAACAAAGAAATTGTGGGGAAAGTTGAAATTGGAGAGACCGGGGACTTAAAAGAGCAACAATCGGAGGAAGGAATGGAAATTGCTCAAAGTCTAAATGCACATCCTGATGCTGTACTTGCTAATCCTTATAAAGATTTGCAGGTTTTGGTGCAGGGAGGAAGAAGAACCCCGAAGGTGAGATGGGCTGCATGTGGTGCCGGGAGATTTTGTAAGAGGGGGTTTGGCGCGAAGAGAATTGTCGCGCGATTGGGATCGATATGGCACCCGGGCGTTGGTGAAGGGTCCCGTGTGAGTAAAAATGGCACGCGTGTGAGGAAAAAGTGTGCGTCAAAGAGTGAGCGTGTTATAAAGTGTGGGAGTGATACCGAGTGCGAGCGAGAATGCACGTCGTGGTGTACGGAGTGTGACACAGGGAGTGAGAGCGATACGGAGTGTACGTGCGAGGGTGAGTGTGACACGGAGAGTAAGGTGGTGGTGGAACGTGTGCGAGGAAGCACAGCTGAGTTGGTCGTGGCGCGGGTGTGGGAGAGCCCATCTGAGCGCGTTAGTGGGTGGATGCAAGGGTGCATGCCCATGGTGAGTGGTACGGAGTATGTACCGAGGGAGAGTGCGCAAGACGGTGCGCGAGGTGTGTTAAGGGAGTGTGCGAACGGCGAGTGTGCACGAGAGGTGTGGTGTGTAACAGGGAGTGCGTTGGTGGAATGTACGGACAGCGTTGGAACGCCGGGTTTTGTGAGTGTAAAAAGGGTCGCGTGTGCGTGTGGGCATGAGAGTAGAGCAGCGACATTGGACGGGTTAGCGTTTAGGGCGACGGATAGCCGATGCGAGCACTCGGGGCGCGGTGCGCTTTGTTGGATGCCAGGCCCGGCGCGGATCGATGCTGCGTCGCTTCTCTTCAAAGCGTCGTTGCCGATTCGGGCTTGGCCCCGCCCTGCACGGTCGAGTCCGGACCTTGTCAGGCGAGGCGACCGGTCCGGTTCAAGGGCGAGTGGGAGGAAGCGGGACGGTGCCCCCTCGTGGGGACGGGGTTCCGCCCGGGCGAGCCTCAGCCATCGGGCCCGGGACCGCAAGGTACTGAGCCGCGATGATGCGTGGAACCTCGGCCCGAGCATGCCTCCTCCCCAGAGTCGTGAATGCCGGACGGATCCAACCAAGGCGACCAAACCACCCGAATTCATTGCTCGGCTTTGCGAACCCGAGTTTTAATGATGTGACGACGCACCGAGGCTCAGATAAAGCGGACTGTGATGATGATGATGATACTGATAGTGTTTTGGACCCGAAATTAGAAAAACAAAATTTGATGATTGGCAGAGTGATGATTGGTAATGGTAGAGTGATTGGCAGATGATTGGCAAATTTTTGATTGGCTGGAATTTGGTGTGCAAAATTGGTAGTGGAAGATACCCGATGTGATGGGATGGCAACTCTGCCATCTCTCACAGAGGGGGCAAAGGAGCACTAGTTATGGGGTTTATGGCAGTGAAAACTAGCCCGGGAGGGTTTGGATAATGTGTAGGGATCTAGAGAAGATGACAATAGGTAACGTTAAGATTAGTAAGTGACAATAATACCTGCAGTGGGGACGCAGGTAGATTAGTGTGGATGATAATGACGTGGTATGTGCTTAGTTTAAAGGGAAGACGGGGAGCACTAAGTTAGCAGGGCAACAGGTAGATTAGATGATGCCGTGTGTGAGGAACAGGTGTGATTGCACAGGTGTGCAACTGAACAGGTGTATGGAGCAGTGTATGAGTGAGTGATGGTGATGTGTGTTGTGTTGACCAAATGGTCCAGGAAGGAAGGAGGGTGCAGGTGGCACCAGGTGTGATTGCACAGGTGTGCAACAACAGGTGTATGGAGAATGGTTGTGTGAAATACATGGAGTGTGGAACACATGGAGTGTGGAATATATGGAGTATTGGAATGGATGGTCGTGGAGTGAGTATGGTGGAAACTATGGAGTGGAGTGGATGGTGCGGAGGTGTGAATGGGGGAAGAGTGGACCCCCATCACGAATACCCGGGGAGGGTAGTTTAAGTGTTAGGTAGAGGGTACAGGTAAATTGTGGTTGGATATTGGCATCTGTGGTGCATGGTGGAAGAATGGTGATTGAATGGGTGCATTAGTGTTGTGGAAATGGCTGGGCGTGTAGCCTGTTAGTGTGTATAGTTGGTTGGGCACTCCACCACTGTGAGGATGTCGGCCAGGTGAGGCCGCAGGTGGGCTCTGGGAGCCGGTAGAGTTGTTGTGGATGGGGCCCGAGGATCCAGAGGACGGACCCGAGTAGCCCAGTGCCAGAGGGCACCAAGGGGTGACAGAGCCAGGAGGGGCCTTCCACAATTAGATAGGTTAGGGTGAGGAGCTAGGTAAGCTCGGGTGGCAACTACAGTGGTGGAGGTGTGCAGGTGGGTAGACCTGCTGGGAGAGCTACACGTCTCAGCCCTGAAATTGTGCAAGGGCACAGGGAGTTGAATCGGGGGAGTGAGACCCCAAATTGAGAAGCACCACAGTTTGGTCAATGGGAATTGGTTTTTAGAACCCATAGTGTAAGTTGGCCAATGGATTGGCAGGGAAAGACCCCGGGTAGTGTAAAGTGTGTTAATGTCATTTAGAGGATAGTTTGGATGAAAATCTCCTTGCACCATCTACATCCACTCACCTGAGGTGACGTAACTCCACACCATGCCATGTTTTATTATTTTTATTGTGCAGCTGTTTGGAATGTGAGACGCATCATGACGTGGGTATGACATTGTGCTGATATTCCATCTCTTCCTTCTTATGAGGATTGATGATGAATTGGGTGATGGCAAATTTTGAAGTAGAGGGAGTGAAGACGAATTTGGTATAGGGGAAATATGGGGAAGACGTGACATTAGCGACAAATTTGTAAAGGTGTAGATTTTGTAAATATGGGGTAAGGGCAAGGGTAGAGTAGGTGACAGGGGGGGGGGGTGACGTACGGTAGGGACGAGCTTTCTGACTTCGCTCTCCGTACGCACTTCGCCTTGCATTGCCTTATTGATGTGTACCCTTGTGACCTTACCCCTCGCTCATCTGTCTTTTCCCCCCTTTTGTCTCCCACATGAGGACCTGTGCGCCATTGGGCGCCGAGGGGAGCGTGCGGGAGTCCGCCATTGTGCGCCCGGAACTCCCAGAACCAGCTGTCTGCATCGATGCACCACCTTATGGACCACATGTCAGTGGCTGAGCACCACTTATGGACCCCATGGGTTGGGGCATGGCCCCTCTGCTGGAACCGGCCATGAAGGCCCGAGATCTTGCTGGCGGACCTTGGCCACAGGGCACCGATGCCCCACAGGTGAACCACACTAGTCGGCCCTGTGGGCCATAAATAAATAAAAATGGACACGTTGGGTGCAAGTTTTATTGCAAATAGGCCGCCAGCAAAGAAGATGACAACAGGAAAGCAATAGCCAGCAGAGGGAGCCGAAGAGCAAGAGACCACCAGCAGGGTTTGTTTAGTTTTTTTTTTTTTATTGAGAATTGTAGTGACTGTGCACCGATTGGTGCTTGAGGGTGCTTTGGTGCGTTTTTGGGTGCTTTCATGGTGCATCGATGCAGAGCAGACTGTCTCCCCCCCCCAAAAAGAACAATCACAGGTCCTGGGTTAGTATTGTAAATAAAAGCAGAGTCATTGTAAATAATGCGCTCCCCACCGTAAATGTATAGCTTGAAGACCATTCCGCAATTCGGTTAGCTGTGGGCGTGAGTCTGTTAGGCAGGGTGCAATGGAGCAGCGGGACATATTTATTTATGTTTTAAAACTGTCTCACTCAGGGTCAGGTTAAAAGTAGAGGGAATTACACCTACGTGTCACACTAAGTTAAAGTTATAGGCCTGGGACGTGCCTAAGAGGAGGAGGGTGCAGTGTTGTGGATATGAGGATTGTGTTTTTTTATTGTGTTTTTTATTATTATTGCTTTATTCTGGACCCTCCTTACTCCAGTTATGTATAAAGGTCAAAGGGCGTCCCATAATTAGGTCATAAACAATCACGTCAGCCAATCATAGATTTCCCCCTTGTTGATAGTTATATCTTTATTATGTGTATTAGGGTAAGGCCTTGTCTTCCATTAAGATGACACTCCATTGCACCAAGTGAAATAAGATAGATTCCCTTCATTCCCCATTCCCACTCCCAAAACTTCCATTGCCAAGCCTCGATTGCCAGCTACATCCCCTCCACGCCTCCATTGCCAACTGCACTGGGCAGTTTGCCAGGTTTGCTACAGCTGTGGGTTGTTGATTTCGCCCCAAAGCCGCCATTAAGCATGTGCCCAGCTCGGGGAAGAAGGGCGTGCCCGCCCATTGTCATCAAGGGCGGAGCCAGAGGGCCATGCCGACCAATCAGGGCCGAGGCGAGCTGACCGATGGGCGTGTCCTGAAGGCCGGCGGCTTGATCGCCTGAGGCGCTATAAAAGCGCGCGCGCAAGAAAGAGAAAGAGTGGTTGGACCAAGAGAGAAAGAGTGGTTGGACAGGGAGACGTGCAAGTGGTTGGACAGGGAGACGTGCAAGTGGTTGAGTTGTTGAGTTAAGTGGTTGGTCTAAGAGAGAAAGAAGTGGTTGGATCAGACGAGTCAGACGAGTCCTGGAGAAAGCATGCGACGTCCACGCAGCAGCAGCAGCAGCCACAGCAGCAGCAGCGGCAGCTTCAACAGCAGCAACAGCGGCGGCTTCAGCAGCAGCCACAGCAGCTTCAGACACAGCAGCTTGGGGCCTTGACGGCAGTTTTGAGCGGGGCCGCGAAGGAACAGCGGCTGCCAAACGCGCCGATCGTGCTGCAGTATCCGTGGACCTTCCTCTCCCTCCAGCCATCCACCTCCTGCCAGTCCTATCATCATTCCCCGCGTGAGTCTGTCCTTGTTTGTTCTGTTCCTGGGTTAATTAAGACTGTAGGTAAGCTAGCGTTGCACTGTGTCTCTAATATCTTCTGTAAATTATTTTCTTATCTTTCCTTCTTCCTTGGTTACTTTTGAGCGTGTAAATAGTAGGAATAAATTTAGTAGTATTTCCAACCTTTTTGTCTTCGTCTTCTTCTTCTTCACATCCGTGTCGCTTTTGTCTTTTCCATATTGAATATCTATGGCGCCATCCGGCCAACGTTCGGGAATCGGGTTAGTCGGGGTAACTGTTCGGCCGCGGTGCCATCCGCTCGGCAAACCACCATCCTTATCCGCGGTCCGTAACAATATATATATCTCTTATTATTAATAGAGCAAACGTATATGGTTCGCTATGTATGTTTATATGCGACGACAACGTCTTCTTCTTCTTCTTCAAATAAAATAACCACCCTCTAAAATAACCCTCTTAATTGCGTTAAGACTGCTGAGACCCCTCAGACCTTTGACGACCCTTTAATTCCCCCAAGACCCTTCAGACCACCAATACCCCAAAAACCCAAAAGACCCCGAAGACCCAAAACACCCCAAAGACCCAAAATACCCTTCAATGCCCTGAGGCTCAAAAAGACCCTGAATACCCAAAAACCCAAAATACCCCGAAGACCCGAAACACACCGAAGACCCAAAACACCCTGAAGACCCAAAGCACCCCGAAGACCCAAAACACCATGAAGACCCAAAAGACACCGAAATGGTCAAAGATGCCGACACCTCAAACGACGTGTGGTGAGGCGCACGGGGCGCGCCGAGTCACGCTAGTATATATAAATAAATCAAGCACCCTTCCTTCACCCATATATGGGTACTATATATATCCACACTTTTCAGTACAACATTAAATTTAAAAAACTCAAAACTATTTTTACATTTTTTTATTTCATGTTAAATTGCACATTCATCCAATAACCTGAAACACTACTTTTCCTTTTCCCATTTTCAAAGTGGAGGCATTCTAGTGGAGCTAAATTGTGCAATCAATAAAGATAAATTTATTACAATTAATAACTTGTATCATGTCGTTCAGCTTGATAACACGTTCCAGGTTGCCATTAATAATTCTCCACAACATCAGCACTTCTTGGCGTTTAGTACTTTTAAAAATGATCTTTATCGAATATTGAAATGCATCGTTTGGAAACAAGGAAACTTCAAAAGTGCAAACAAAAAGGTGCTTCGGCATTTGCTATTGTGACGATGTGACGACTTGCGTACCATAATTTATTGATCATTTGATCATTCGTTCATTCATTCATTCATGTAAAGCTCTTCACAAAATGCAAACACCACAAATAGAAAACTACCCGGAATGGAAAAAAGAAAAACTTCATTTGAGGAAAAAAAAAAGATTCACCACCCACCATGTTTCATGGATACCTGGGGTGATATATCCATTGCACATGTCACATTCATTGCGTCACTGGAATGTTATTATACAAGTAAAAACAAAAACTCATCATTCTCTGCACACATGATTTTTTCATGAATAATCTTTGCTCTCTTATGAGGAAATGTTAAAGGTACTATTTGTTTGCAATGACTGCAGCTTTAAAACTATTTCAGGAGGTTGTAACAAATAACCCTTCGTGAATGGAGCGACCATATTGGGGAAGAAGGAACAGTATGGGGGAGGACAAGAAAAATGGACGGGTGAGCGGGGGGAAAGCCCAAGCATTTTAACTTTGAAGGTAACGAAATAAAAAGGTAACAGTTCGGTTAATGCCTTTTTTCCTCAATTCTTCTTGAAGACGAAAATGTTTTGAACAACCGTTGTTCAAGAATCACACGTCAAACAACAATCATAACATCGACGTATTCATGATGTATAAATCACTGAATGAGGTGCATTTCATTTTTCGATTTCGATCGGTGGATGAGCATGAACACCAGGCATCGTGTCCAGTTCCACATCACCGGTCCTGGCACTGCCAAAATGAATCGATCACCCCGAAGGTAATCGAGATCAGGCCTCAATTCAAGCTACTTCACCGCAGCACTGTTCTTGCCCAACCTGAAAGGAAGAGAAGGACAACAACAATATTTCAGAAAATATTGCATCATTTTCCTGAAATATCATTTAGCAACATTCAGAAAATGACTTATGGGTTCGATCCATTTGCAAACTCCAATGCCGTAGGCACCACAAAGACAAGATCGAAAGAGGTTCTTGGGATCCAGCCCGTGAATGGATCGTACAAAAACAAGCTGCTGCTGTTGTACAAGTTTGGCATCTGCTGGTCAGGTCTTTATAGCAGGGTCGATTTTAAACCCGAATTGCTGTGAATGCAAAGAAAAAGAAAACCATGACTATTTTTGCTAAAGCGTCATAGGAATTCTATTCAGTGATTATAACGATATAATTTGTCAAATATATTCAGTGATATACTTAAATAGTTCCATAATTAACAAGGTGTAGTAAAGTAAGTAATTTACATTTGATTTAGTTCAAAAACTTAATTAAACAGAGCATTTCATTGAATCTCTAATTTTATTACTTAAGTTGAATGCCTAAAGCAAGTAAACAGTGATGCACACACAGTATTTACATTACATTAGCAATGTACAATGGTGAACATTAATAACAATGCTTTATTAACAAATATTTCCCTCCCCAAGTACAATATTGACATTTGTATGATGTGGTTGTTACCTGTAATGAATGGCCTTTTCTTCCTCTGCCTGCTGTGTATATACAGTCACGTGAAAAAGTAAGTACACCCCATGTAAAGTTTTCACTTTTTCAACATATTTCAACATACAGCTATTTGATCTTCATTTCAACAATATTGATAGATAAAGGTGATATAATATAACAAATATCATGAAACATTTACATTTTATAGTCCATTGTATAATTTAAATAAACATAAATGCAAATTTTGCATGTGGAAAAAGTAAGTACGCAAATTGTGCAACTTTAATTTAAATTAAAGAAGAGATCATGCCATGATCTTTCTTGGGAAAACCACATTTCCAAGCTGGCCTCCAAAGCCAGTCGCCGATTGGGCATCCTCCGTCGTGCGAAGTCATCTGAAAACATTCGCTAGTTCGGTAACACGTCAACACATTATTGACACTCCCATTAAAAACATTAGGGGGGGCTCAGCGTTTGCCGTTTCCGCATTATCAATGTATAGATTTTTCCCATCAACATCACAACACGTTCACTTGAGACCTTTTGCTATTTTCCTGAAGTAACCCATTTCTTTCATCATGGCACATAATAAACAATCCCTCACCCTCCTTCGCAGCCAACACCATCGCCATAGTCTTCAGCTTCGTCATCATTAAAGGTGCATTGATTTTACACAGTACTATCCCCACAGTTTTGGGGCCGGCCCCACCAAATTTTCTGTTCAGCTTTTGGGTCCCAGCACGTGTCCTAAAAGGGTTGGAAGTTTTCATAAAATTTCTCAAAACGTTTTTGGTTTTGTTTTTGTTTTTTTGAGATTTTGGTCTCCCACCCTTGCGTAGCCAAACCCAACTTCAACAGCAAGGACTGTATGCTGCAACGAGGTGCCCGTGTTGTCTTGGAGTAAAATCAGGCCAATCCCAGGAATTACAATTGCTTCCAACAGCAATGGGTGCAATTTTGTTTCATGGAGTAGCTTCACATAAATATGCACCATTCACAGTAAGGTCAAGACTACGGCTACCATGCATGGGAGAACATGATGCTGGCTGTTCAATTCCAGTACTGGTGTCAATCTTCTGAACGTGCTCCTTGTCGGTCGCAGTGGTTGGCAGGCCTTAAAGTACAGCGTCTTCAAAGTCCTCATGACCAGCCTCGATGGCTTTATTTTAATTATTTCATTTGGCTTATGCAATAATTCTCAAAGCAATAACACGAAGGAAACAAAAAACAGACAATGGAGATGACACTTACCGGAAGCAAATACTTCTTAACCTCCTCCACTGCCTGACCCATTCTGCAATAAGCCTCTGCTAGTGGTGCATCAACATCAATGTGGATGTGCAACTCATCATTGAGGTGGTCATACTTAGCCTCAGTACTATTCCTCATCTCTTCCTCCTGTAAGAATACAAAAGCCAAAAATAAACAATTGGGCAATCTGTGGAGATCATATAAACTTCACAAAATGTACCTGCACAAACACACACACATACACACGTATACAAGTTGCGCAATACACTGACATTAGTTGCGTCAGATAGCTTCCGTGAACACGGGCTGTCTGCGCAAGGACCTTTTATCGAAACGTCTCGAACTATTGCTACCGGTATTGCTATTGCTACCGGCTACCGGTAAAGTATTCAAAAAGGTTTATTGATAAGGAGTGCGGGGAGAAAGGTGGACGGAACGTCCGAAATGGAACAAATCTAGCGAGCCAGACACGAGCAGAGGGAAAGGAATATATGCAACTTTTGTACAGGGAAATAAATAAAACTTAACCCCGTATTTGGCACGTCACAGCACACTCTTACTGACCATGGGGCAGGCTATGGCTTGAACCCGCCCCCCCCCCCCCCCCCCCACTGGAGTCAGGGCTTACACAGCGCCATGTGTCTTCCACTTCAGTCCGATCCTCTCGGTATTTGGAACCACCTCCCCAAGCGCTGGGACCCGTAATTCGCCGCCGGCCAGCGTGGAAGGCACCTTGCACTTGCCGCCACACCAAGGAATTACTGTCATTTCACTCCATCAATTGCTCTCCAGGCTGGCAGACTTTTGTTTGCCTCCCAATCGGCCTGAGCTGTCTCGAGGCGCCGCTCATGGGTTGAACCGAGCTCCTGCCGATCAGGGAGGGGCCGTCGGTGGCTGGGGATTTTATGGAGTTTTTTAAAATGAATTTGATGAATCTGTGCATAACGTTTTGAGATATCCTGCTCACAGACAAAAGGACAGACAAACAGGGGTGAAAAAACAACCTTCGGTGGTGGAGATAAGCTGTTCACAATCACTTGAGCGGCAATACCACGGAATTTCCGCAAGACATGTCTCGTGAGATTGTGAATTGGACGTTGTTTCGAATGGCTTCACTCACAGTATACATTGGCAAGACTTTGTTGGAGACCAGTAATCTCCAAAGGATGGCGCGGCCAGACTACCAGGAACCAAAAGACAGTGCGACAATCAACCAGGAAGCGTCAACGGCAGAGCTGATCATGTCAAGTGAACGCACTGTCCAAAGAAACAGGCAAGTTCTAAACAATGAATACTTTTATGCATAATTTCAAAGTGTACCTGCTGGTATAATATATAATTATAATATAATATACTATCGGAGGTACGCACACCTTGTTTCGAAGGAATTTAGGGTTTAGAAAAAGAGAGCCAGGTACTATGTATAATTCCAATTAATTCATCAATGATTTGTAATACCGGCTATCACTGGGTGGTGCTTGTAGTAAGTTCAGGAATCTCCTTCAATCAAGTGGTTTATTTAAGACGATACCAAGCTCTCACAGAGCACACGGCATCATGACGAGCCGCCATCAACCACCGAAGCCACGCCCCTAGACGTCACGACCCAGTACGTAATACCAATAACAACAGTGCTATACGATACGCATTCACATTCACATAAAGAAAAATGAAATGTTTTCTTGCATCTCGATTTACCAAGAGGATTTCAACAGTGCGGCCGTACAATAAGATAGATAGGGTTACGACTGGTGGGGCCGATTCTACCGATGGACAGGCAGACAGAAAATACAACTATATATATATTGTTATGGATCCGGGGGACGGCACTCCCGTTAGCATGGGGGGGCGGGGGGGGGTAATCCCCTTGTCTTGTTAAGCTGGCCGTCCGACCGGTCCTGGGGGTATGATGTCACTCCCGGTCAGCGCTGAATCGGGTAGTAAGCCAATTCTTCCTATGACCTGAGTACCAGCGCCTTCCGGTAAGCGAGGAAATACTCCCGCCCGGGCCGCAGCGTGATAGATGAATTGCGCCGAGTGAAGCGAGCTGCGACGCGGGCCGTTAACAAAGGACTAAACCCGATTATAAGCGGTTCTGCCAAAATCGCGCCACAGGTACTCAATCGGGAAATCACTAAGACGATCGGACGAGAAAGAAACCAGAGTAAGAGGAGGAACAGGTATTTATTAATTACTATACAAAACCAAAGAAAGAGAAGGAACGAAAGCAATATACAAAAGAAGAAGAAGAAGAAGAAGAGGAAGAAGAAGAAGAAGACACAGCGCAAATCCTTAAACAGTTTTACTTATACCCCGGACAACACAAACAGCACAAACTCACGTACACAAATGGGAATTTCAGGCAGGAATGGCTGGAGGAGATGGTTCAGGTATGGCGTCCAGGTAGCTCATTCTCCAGTCCCAAACTCACACCGCGAAGCAGAGGAACGAAACGGCAGGAGCTCTCCGCGTGTCGTTTGGCATGTGCGGGACTATCACAGGGCAACGGTAGGCTGGCTTCAGCGGTTACCCTCGCAGCTCAGCCGCGTACGTAATAAGCGAACAGTTCAATTAACCGCGAACAATGCGCTCTTCAGTCGCTCAATGCGTTCTCTCAATACCATTCGCTCGCGATGCGTGAGCCCCTTCTCATCTCAAGTGAACTCGCCGAGTGCCTCTTCCTTCTTATCTGATCGCCTCTCCTCACTCATCTGCATAAGCAGTCCCTCGCAGTCCCTTTTATTGGCCTTGGCCGTATCAAGCCGCCGGCCCCGCTGACACGCCTACCGGTGGGCTCACCTCGGCGATGGTTGGTTGGCAAGGGCTCTCTGACTCCACCTTTGATGACGAGGTAGTGCCACGCCCGTGATTTGGCGGCTCCTCCCCCCCCTTCTTCTCCGAGACAGAGCACATGCCCAATGGCATCTTGCGGGATAGAAAACCACTCGCACCGCTAGGATAGAAAACCACTCGCACCGCTGGGATAGAAAATGAAAGGGGGCCTATCTTATTTGATCGATGCAACGTAGAGTCAACTATTGGAAACACAGCCTTACCTGGAACACATAATAATGACATAACTATAGAGAGGTCCTAAAGTGTCCTACGTGTTGTGCATGGACTAGCTAAGGTGCAATCTTGAATTAACAGCCAATTAAGGGGACATGTACACAGGGGTCATTTATAAGGGAATTTACTACTAAATTTACATGTGAAGGTTCTAAAAACCGTAAAACAGCACCCTCATTCCTCACGGGACGTCCCGGCCCGAAAACTTTACTTAATGTGACACTCAGGTGTGGTAACCCTCTACTATTATCTTCTCCCCTGAGTGCGACATTTTAAAAAGAGTTAAATATGTCCCGCCTGCTACGTTGCACCCTACCTAACAGATTCACACCCACAGAATAACCGTATTGCGGAATTATTCTCAAGCTACACATTTACGGTGGGGAGCATTATTTACAAGACACTATTTGTATTTACATTGCAACCCAGGACCTGTCATTTGTTTTGGGAAACAAAAAGAACCCTGCGGGAGGGAGGAAAAGCATGCACTGCACCGATACACCACCTCCACATGCCCGGGGATGCAGAATTGATATTGCAATGCATCCCTGAGCATGCAAGCACCAAAGCACCAATAAGCACCATCAATAAGCACCATCAAGCACCATACAGTGCTACATTGCACACACACAATAAAAACAAACTGATGGTCTTGTTCTTCTTGCTGCTCCCTCTGCTGGCCGACGTTTCTTCCAGATGTTGTCGTTCTTGATGTTCACTCTTCTTTGCTTGCGGCCTATTTGAGGATCATTAAAAAAAGACACACAACGCGTCCAATTTTTTTTATTTACGACCAACAGGGGCCAACTAAGGGTGGTCCACCTGTATGGCAAAGGGGCCACCTCACCGTGGTCCGCAAACAAACTTTCCTGGGCCATCGTGGCGGGTCCCAGCAGAGGGGCCAGGCCCCAACACGTGGGGTCCATCAGTGGTGCTCGGCCACAGTACCGTGGTCCATATGGGTGTGGTGCTTAGCCACAAATGTGTGGTCCAGAAGGTGGTGCATAGATCCAGGCAGCTGGCAGCGGCGGCTAGGGCACACAGATGCGGCTCCCGCCTGCTCTCCCTCAGTGCCCAGAGAGCACGGTCCATGGGTGGGGAGGAAGACAAAGCAGAGTCAGCGATGGGTAAGGGCGCAAGGGTACACATCAACACAGGCAATGCAGAGGTGAGGTGCACATGGAGAGCGAGCAGAGAAAGCTCGTCCCTAACGTACGTCACCGCCCCCCCCCCCCCCCCCCGTCACCTACTCTACCCTTGCCTCTTACCCCGTATTTACACAACAACACATTTACCAATTCGTTACTACGTCCTGTCTTCCCCATATCTCCCCTAATTCCAAATTCGTCCACAATCCCTCTAAACCAAATTTGCCACCAATCAATTCATCATCAATCCCTCCTGAGGAGGAAGAGATGGAACAACCAGCACAATGTCTCACACACGTCATGATGCGTCTCACATTCCCAAAAACATTTGCACAAAAAGATAATCAAACCATGGCGTGGTGAGCACTATCATCGCCTCAGGTTAGTGGATGTCGATGGTGCGAGGAGATTTCAATCCTAACTACCCTCTAAATGACTTTAACACTTTTACACTACCCGGGGTCTTTCCCTGCAAAACCTTTGGCCGTCTTACTCGATGCGGTTCTAAAAACCGAACTCCCATTGACCAAACTGTGGTGCTCATCAATTTGGAGTCTCACTCCCCCGATTCAACTCCCTGTGCCTTTGCACAATTTCAGGACTGGGTCGTGTGGCGCTCCCAGCAGGTCCGCTCACCTGCACACCCCCGCCACTGCAGTTGCCTCCGAGCTTACCTGCTCCTTACCCTAACCTATCTACCTGGGGAAGGCCCTCTGGCGCTCTCCCCACTCGGTGCCCTCTCTGGCAGTGGGCTACCCGGGTCCGTCCTCCGGATCCTCGGGCCCCATTCACAACTCTACCGGCTCCCAGAGCCCACCTGCGGCCTCACCTGGCCGACATCCTTACAGTGGCGGAGTGCCCATTTAACCATTCACACCAACAGGCCACACGCCCAGCCATTTCCACGTCACTAATGCACCCATCCAAACACCATTCTTCCACACGCACCACAGATGCCAATATCCACCACAATTTACCTACACCCTCTACCTACTTTTAAACTACCCTTCCCGGGTATTCGTGATAGGGGTCCATCCTCCCCCATCCACTCCCTTCGCACCAACCACTCCACTCCACGTTTTCCACCATACTCACTCCACACCATCCATTCCATACTCCATGTATCCCAGACCATTCATTTCATCCAACCATTCTCCACACACCTGTGCTTCACTTGCACACCTGTTCAATCACACCTGGTGCTCCCTGCACCCTCCTTCCTCCAGGACCATTCGCTCAATACAACTCACAATCACCTCACACTTTTCACAATATGCTGCTCAATACACTTTCAATTCTCCAAACCATTGCCTCCGGCACTCAGATTTTCCCACGCTCACACACACATCTTTCCCGAGCATTGCCTCTCAATTCCTCATTTCAACATGTTCACCAGCAAGAACTTCCATACGCAATGCCTCTTTCAAAAAAACCACAAACACACTGCATCATCTGATCTACCTGGTGCCCTTCTAACTTAGTGCATACCCAGTCATCCTTTACACGATTGCACATACCACGTCCTTATCATCCACTAATCTATTCTACGTCCCCTACTACTTGTACATGTCGCTACTTAACTCTCCAGTTACCTATTGTCATTTCTCTAGATCCTTAATAATTATCCAAACCCTCCCCGGCTTGGTTTGCCCCGCCAAAACCCCATAACTATTGCTCATGTGCCCGGGTGGATGTGAGGGATGGTGGATTTGCCATCCCTCCACCTCGGACATCTCCCACTATCAATTTCGCCCATCCAATTCTTGTCAATCAAAATTTGCCAATCTTTACTGCCAATCATCTTCGCCAATCAAATTTACCAATCCAATTTGCCAATCATCAATTTCCTACTCCTACCAAATGTCCATTAAACTTCGAGCCTCGGTGCGTCATTACATTCTCAAAGCGCGGCTTCGCAAAGCCGAGAAATGAATGCGGATGGTTTGTCTACCGCGGTTGGGTCCGTCCGGCACTCGGTTCAGGGGAGGAGGTTTACTCGGCCCGAGATTCCAAGGTCCACCTCGGCGCGGAGCCTTTCGGTCTCCCGCCCGATGGCCCAATCTCGCCTGGCCGGAACGCCGCAACCACAAGGGGGCGCCGCCCCGACCCTTCCTACCTTCCCTCGCATCGGGCCGCCCGCTCCGCTTAGCAGAGCGCGGACACGACCGTGCAGGGCGAGGCCTGGCGCGGATCGCGCACGGCGGTTCTTTTGAAACCGCCGTGATTACGACCCCCGCCGGTTCCCACAGTACCCAAAGCCCGGCATGGACCGAGGGCTCGCGTCGGCTAAACGTCGGTCTAACCGCTGCTCCGTTTAACGTCGATGGCTTACTCGCATGCTCACACGCATACGCGACCCCTTTCGCACTCTCCAAACCCGGCGCTCCAACGCCGCTCGTATATCCCACACACTTTGTCACAGCACTCGCTCGTGCATTCTCCCCTCGCACAAACTCAGGTCTACTCATAACGCTCACATACTTCGTTACACACCTGACCACCGCACACCTTGGCACATGCTCGTCGTTCGCACACTCCATCAGCACACCTCCTCGCGCCCACTCCTCGGTCACATCCTCTGTGACAACCATGGGTGTGCACTCTTTTGCACACCAATCACGCGCTTCAATGTGCCCTCCCGCACCCGAGCCACCACCAACTCACTCTCCGTGTCACTCTCACCACCACACTCTGTCGTGCATTCCTTCTCACTCTTGACAGCACACTCACTCCTCGGCGCCCACTTTTTCCTCACACACACCTCCGTTCCACACCTTTCTCGCACACCTTCTTGCGCCCCCTCTCTCGGTACATACTCCGTACCACTCATGGGGGTGCATTCTTGCACACACCCGATCACCGCCGCACACCCTGGCTCACCAATACCCCTCGCCCTCCCCATAGTCGGACATCCTTGCCCACATCCTCTTTCCACGCACTCTGCCCCAGTCGCACACCTCACCAGCGGCCTCTCACGAACACCCGGGTCTAGATCAACACCCAAGCTCACTGAATCTCCCCTCACACCATATACATTTCCGAGCATATCGCCACTCACCTCGGCACCTGTTCTCTTTCGCTCCTCCTCCGCCACCTGCAAACTCTTTATTTGGTCAGTAAGTACATCATCACGCTGTGAGCACAGACCTTGCACCAATTCCATCACCTCCTCCTTTATCTCCTTCTTAGTCTCCCTCTGTCTCTTCTTAATTTCACTTACCCCCTCTGCCACTTCCTCTAATTTTTGTCTCACCTCCTTTATTTCCCGGTGCGCCCCTTCAATTTCTCCCTCTAAGGCCACCTTGGTCGTTTCTATGTGCGTCCTGACTTCCCATTCTTTTGTCTCCATTGCCTCTACCACCTCTTCTAACCTCTTCATCAGTCCCTCATGTACTGTCTGACATTCCTTCTTTGTCGCTATTAGTTCTTTCTTGATCTCTTTTTGCGTCGCTTTGAACCCCCCTATTACCGCCGTGTTCTTTTCCACCTGCTCCCCTAACTCCTTTTGTCCCACTGTCAGCTGCTCTACTCCCCGCGTCAGGTCTTCTATTCCCCCCTGTAACCTAGCCGTGCTGTTCCTCACCTCTTTCTCCATGCGCTTCTCACCCCGCTTTACCTCCTCGCGTACCCCCGCGACCTCTTCGCCCACTCCGCGCCTTATATCCTCCCCCATCTCTCCCATCTCTTTGGCAGATGCCGCCCTCATCTGCTCCAAATCGTTCCTTTGGGCATCCAATTTGGTTTCCAGCCCGATTTTTACTTCCTCTATCTGCTCCCCCATTTGTTTGACCTCCCGGGCGAATTGCTCCCCCATCTCCCTCAATTTGCCTCCCATCTTGTCTTCCAGCCCCGTTAACCCATTCTTCACCCCTTCCATCTGGTTCTCCTGGGCGGCCATTCGATTTTCCAACCCCGCTAACTCATCCTTCATTTCCCCGATTTGGCTACCCACGTCCTCCAGTTGGCCCCCCAATTTACCTTCCAGCCCTTCCAACCTGTTGTCTAACCCCTCAAATTTGTTGTCTAAACCCTCCAATTTGCTAGCTAACTTCCCAATTTGGTCACTGGTACCTCTTGCTTCGTCCCTCATTTATCCAATTTGGCCTCCCAATTGCTCATTATCGGCCCTCATTTCCCCCATATCCTTCCTCAATCCCACAAGTTGGTTTCCCATTTCATTTCTCATTGCCCCCATTTGGTTGCCCATCTCATTTCTCATTCCCCCAATTTGGTTGCCCATCTGCTCACTCATTCTGCTTTCCATTCCCTCCGTTTTGACTATGAAGGCCTGCATTTGCACCATGAATAGGTCCCAGTTCATCGGCGCCGCGGGCGTGGCTGCCGCAGCCACGTGCGAGGTGCCATTTTGTGCGCCTCTAACCTCGTGCGAAGCGCCGCCATCTTGTGCGCCTGACACCCCCTCTACCGCATTCGTATTGCTCTCCTCCTCTCTCTCTCCCAATTCCTCCCTGGGGTCCTGGGTTACCTCCAAACCCTCTTCTTCTACCCCCACCGGCATCCGACCGCCTTGATCATCCATGGCACGATTTAATTTAGATCTTACTACGATTTCGGCCACTCGTAATTTCGAGTGCGTTAAGCGCACTTCAGGTCAAATCCCACTCCCAGACACCAATTGTTACGGCCAATAGCACAATTGGTGTCAAAAATTGGGCTAAAAATATTTAGTCCCAGGTTCCAGATCCCAACTCCTGACTAACAATTGTTACGGATCCGGGGGACGGCACTCCCGTTAGCAGGGGGGTAGGGGGGGGGGTCAATCCCCTTGTCTTGTTAAGCTGGCCGTCCGACCGGTCCTGGGGGTATGACGTCACTCCCGGTCAGCACTGAATAGGGTAGTAGGCCAATTCTTCCTATGACCTAAGTACCAGCGCCTTCCGGTAAGTGAGGAAATACTCCCGCCCGGGCCACAGCGTGATAGATGGATTGCGCCAAGCGAAGCGAGCTGCGACGCGGGCCGTTAACAAAGGACTAAACCCGATTATAAGCGGTTCTGCCGAAATCACGCCACAGGTACTCAATCGGGAAATCACGAAGACGATCGGACGAGAAAGAAACCAGAGTAAGAGGAGGAACAGGTATTTATTAATTACTATACAAAACCAAAGAAAGAGAAGGAACGAAAGCAATATACAGAAGAAGAAGATGAAGAAGAAGACACAGCGCAAATCCTTAAACAGTCTTACTTATACCCCGGACAACACGAACAGCACAAACTCACGTACACAAATGGGAATTTCAGGCAGGAATGGCTGGAGGAGATGGTTCAGGTATGGCGTCCAGGTAGCTCGTTCTCCAGTCCCCAACTCGCACCGCGAAGCAGAGGAACCAAACGGCAGGAGCTCTCCGCGTGTCGTTTGGCATGTGCGGGACTATCACAGGGCAATGGTAGGCTGGCTTCGGCAGTTACCCTCGCGGCTCAGCCACGTACGTAATAAGTGAACAGTTCAATTAACCACGAACAATGCGCTCTTCAGTCGCTCAATGCGTTCTCTCAATACCATTCGCTCACGATGCGTGACCCCCTTCTCATCTCAAGTGAACTCGCCGAGTGCCTCTTCCTTCTTATCTGATCGCCTCTCCTCACTCATCTGCATAAGCAGTCCCTCGCAGTCCCTTTTATTGGCCTTGGCCGTATCAAGCCGCCGGCCCCACTGACACGCATACCGGTGGGCTCACCTCGGCGATGGTTGGTTGGCAAGGGCTCTCTGACTCCACCTTTGATGACGAGGTGGTGCCACGCCCGTGATTTGGCGGCTCCTCCCCCCTTCTTCTCCGAGACAGAGCACATGGCCAATGGCGTATTGCGGGATGGAAAACCACTCGCACCGCTGAGATAGAAAACCACTCGCACCGCTGGGATAGAAAACCACTTGCACCGCTGGGATAGAAAACGAAAGGGGGCCTATCTTATTTGATCGATGCAACGTAGAGTCAACTATTGGAAACACAGCCT
This sequence comes from Myxine glutinosa, assembly GCF_964187855.1. NCBI lineage: Eukaryota > Metazoa > Chordata > Myxini > Myxiniformes > Myxinidae > Myxine > Myxine glutinosa. The sequence goes on from NC_136261.1 coordinate 276,321,094, forward strand.
TACCTGGAATACATAATAATGACATAACTATAGAGAGGTCCTAAAGTGTCCTACGTGTTGTACATGGACTAACTAAGGTGCAATCTTTAATTAACAGCCAATTAAGGGGACATGTACACAGGGGTCATTTATAAGGGAATTTACTACTAAATTTACATGTGAAGGTTCGAAAAACCATAACAATATACATATAAAAAAAATTTCCCCTGTATATTATAATATAGTATTGTAGCGGCTACCGCTGCGTTTTCACAATCGCCTTGCACCTATCAAGGACGCGAAGCGATCACCATGCCGGGCTCGTCCAGGACGCCCGGGCAGGCCCGCGCTCAACTTGCCAGGCCTCGGTCGGGACGCCCGGGCAGGCTCGCCCTCAACTTGCCAGGCCGCAGCCAGGACGCTCGGCCACACCCCCTCTCGCCTTTCCTGGGCAAACGCTCCGGGATAAGGTGTGTATATATATTGCTGCCCGATAAATGGGCTTTTCAGAGTACCTGAGTGTTTTGTTTGAATAAAGCAACTCGGACGAATTCCAGCTTTTTGTCGCGTCCATTCTTCCGATAGACGTGGGAGCCCGAGCTCCTTCATTGGTGACCCCGACGTGATCACGGCAGTGGCCCTTAAACTGCCTACCTTCTGGGAGGCTCACGCGGCGGTTTGGTTCGCACAGGCGGACTCCCTGTTCGCCCTGCGAGGCATCACGGCCGACGACACCCGCTCCCACCATGTGGTAGCAGCGCTCGGTTCAGCCACCGCGGCCCGCGCCCTGAGCCTCCTCGAGAGCCCGCCAGCCGCTAACAAATACGGCGCGATTAAAAAGCTCCTCCTCGACGCTTTCGCCCTCCCATCGGCGGGACGCGCACGGCGCCTGCTCGACCTGCCCGAGCTCGGTGACACGCGCCCTTCCGAGAGAATGGACTACATGCTTTCACTGCTCGGCGAGCACTCTCCGGCATTCCTGTTCCGGGAGCTGTTCCTCCGTCAGCTGCCTAGCCTGGTACGCCTCGCCCTGGCAAGCACCACGATCACGGATCCTCCGACGATCACGGAGCCGACAAGATCTCCGCCGCAGGCCAGCGCATCGCAGCAGCGAACTGGGGCCCACCGCTGTCCGACGCAACACCCATGGTGCCTGAGCACCCGGCACGGTCGACGACCGAACTGCCTACGCAATTGGCGGCCGCTACACCGAGCCGACCACCTCCAGCACGACGACCGGGGCCTCCACCTGACCAAGCGTGGTGTTACTATCATGCCAGGTTCGGACAGAAGGCCCGGACATGCCGACCCCCATGCACCTTCGGCAGGCCGGGAAACGGCCGGGCCGGCGTTCATTACCAGCCATGAGCGCCGGCCACACGGGCAACTTACTGTTCATCATGGATAAAGCGTCCGGACGGCACTTCCTGTGCGACACCGGCGCCCAACTGAGCGTCATACCCGCCTCTGACCAGGACAGGCAGTCCGCAGTTTGCGGCCCCTCCTTGGTTGGGGCCAACGGATCGGCCATCCGCACCTTCGGCCCACGCAACGTCACCCTCTGCTTCGGCGGCCAACGCTTTGCTTGGACGTTTGTAACCGCAAACGTGCCCATGGCTCTGCTAGGCGCCAACTTCCGCTGCGCACACGGACTGCTGGTGGACGTCCAACGGCGTCGTTTAATCAACGCCGAAACCTTCAGCTCCCTGGTATGCACATTGAGCAGCTCCGCGCCGACCGAGCTGGCATGCGCCCTCCCGGCGGCGAACGAGTTTGCTCGCCTGCTCACGGAGTTCGCGGCCCTCACGCGGCCGATGTTTTCAGCCGTCGCAGTACGGCATGGGATCGAGCACCACATACCAACCACGGGCCCGCCGGTCTACGCCAGGGCCCGCCGCCTCGACCCAGCCAAGCTCGCCATGGCCAAAGCCGAGTTCGACGCTTTAGAACACCTCGGCATCGTGCGGCGCTCCGATAGCGCGTGGGCTTCGCCACTACACATCGTCCCAAAGCCAGGGGGCGGCTGGCGCCCATGTGGCGACTACCGCCGCCTTAACGACGCTACCACCCCTGACAGGTATCCGATCCCGCACATCCAAGACTTCTCCGCCCATCTGGTGGGACGGGTCATTTTTTCGAAAATTGATCTCATACGGGGATATCACCAGGTACCTGTCAGGGCGGCCGACGTCCCTAAAAATGGCAGTCATCACGCCGTTCGGCTTATTCGAATTCTTATGGATGCCGTTTGGTTTCAAGAACGCGGCTCAGGTGTTCCAGCGCTTGATGGACGGCGTGCTGCGTGACCTGCCGTTCCTTTTCGTTTACCTGGACGACATCCTCGTCGCCAGCACGTCCCGGGCCGAGCACCTCCTCCACCTCCGAACACTGTTCGGGCGCCTCAGCGAGCACGGCCTCATCGTCAACCCGGCCAAATGCCACTTCGGCACGACGGCCATTGATTTTTTGGGCCACCACATCACCAAGAACGGGGCCGTGCCGCTGCCAACCAAGGTCGAGGCCATCACCACGTTCCCGCGTCCCCGCACTATAAAGGCCCTGCAGGAATTCCTTTCCTAGGAATGGTGAATTTTTATCACCGCTTCATGCCCGCGCTGCTCAACTCATGCGGCCCCTCTACGAAGCCCTCCGGGGCAAGCCGGCCAAGCACGACATCGCCTGGTTCGCAGCAATGGACGCGGCCTTCCAAAGCTCAAAGCGGGCCCTCGCCGACGCAACACTGCTCGCTCACCCGGTGCTCAACGCTCCCATCGCCCTCACCACGGATGCCTCCGACTACGCGGTGGGCGCCGTACATGAGCAATGGGTGAACGGGGTTTGGCAGCCACTCGCTTTTTTCAGCCGGCAGCTCCGGCCGAACGAGCTCAAATACAGCACGTTTGACCGTGAGCTCCTCGGTCTAAACCTGGCCGTCCGCCATTTCCGCCACCTCCTGGAGGGCCGACCTTTCACGGCGTTCGTCGACCACAAGCCGTTGGTTTACGCAATGGCCAAGGTCACGGAGCCGTGGTCGGCCCGCCAACAGCGCCACCTCTCCGCCGTGTCGGAGTTTACCACGGACATCCGGCACGTCGCCGGCAAAAACAACGCCGTGGCCGACTGTCTTTCCCGGGCCAGCGCGAACGCGGTCCACCTGGGCGTGGACTTCGCGCTTATGGCGGCGGACCAAACCACCAAAACCACGGTGCAAGCCCTCCGGGCGGCGGACACGGGCCTCCACCTGGCCGACATCCCCTTCGCGGACACTATCCTGCTCTGCGACGTCTCCCAAGGCCAGCCTCGCCCCATCGTGCCCGTCACCTGGCAACACCGCATCTTTGCCTCCCTCCACGGCCTTTCCCACCCGGGCCGGAAAGCTTCCCAGAAGCTGGTGTCGGCGCGATTCGTCTGGCACGGCCTTCGTCGGGACGTCCGCGATTGGACCAGCACCTGCACAGCCTGCCAACGGGCCAAGGTCCACCGATACACCCAGGCCCCGCTGGCACCTTTCACCGTGCCCGAACGACGTTTTGACCACGTCAACGTGGATCTGGTGGGCCCCCTCCCCCCATCACGGGGGTTCACACACCTGCTCACCATGGTGGACAGGACCACCAGGTGGCCGGAGGCCGTTCCCCTCGTCTCCACCACCACCGCCGACGTGGCGCAGGCTTTCATCGCCACCTGGGTCGCCCGCTTCGGCGCACCGGCGGACATCTCATCAGACCGCGGACCACAGTTCACCTCCGAGCTGTGGGGCGCAGTCGCCCGCAACCTGGGGGTCAAGCTCCACCGTACTACGGCCTACCACCCCCAAGCAAACGGGTTGTGCGAGCGATTCCACCGCTCCATGAAGGCCGCGCTCATGGCCGGCCTTCAAGACGGCGGTTGGGCTGACCGGCTGCCGTGGGTCCTTTTGGGCCTCCGCACGGCCCCAAGGAGGACCTCCAGGTATCCACCGCCGAGCTTGTCTACGGCCAGGCGCTACGCGTCCCGGGCGAATTCGTGCCCGACGCTACCAGTCCCTGGTCCGCAGCTCACCAGCGCTCGGACCTCCAGGAGGCCGCCCGACGGTTTGCCCCCGTGCCAACATCCCACCACGGTGACCCCCAGTCCTACGTCCCCCCAGCACTTCGCACAGCGGAGTATGTTTTTGTGCGTCACGACGCACATCGGGGGCCACTCCGGCCGCCGTACGACGGGCCCTTCCGGGTGCTGCGACGGGACGACAAGTCGTTCGTCATCGACTTCGGCGGCAGGTCGGACCGGATTGCGGTGGACCGCCTCAAGCCGGCGCACGTGGACGTCGACCAACCACCACGGGTGGCCCTTCCGCCGCGGCGAGGCCGCCCCCCGTCCACGGTGCCCCCCACTCGACCGCCCACCACCACACCGGACCCCCCCCCCCCCCACGACCCGCCAGGGGTCGCTTCGGCCGGGTCATCAGGACCCCCCTCAAATTGACCCTGCCGGTGCAAGTCGATTCTGGGGGTACGTGTGTAGCAGCTACCGCTGGGTTTTCACAATCGCCTTGCATCTATCAAGGACGCGGAGCGATCACCATGCCGGGCTCGTCGAGGACGCCCGGGCAGGCCCGTGCTCAACTTGCCAGGCCTCGGTCGGGACGCTCGGCCACGCCCCCTCTCGCCTTTCCTGGGCAAACGCTCCGGGATAAGGTGTGTATATATATATTGCTGCCCGATAAACGGGCTTTTCAGAGTACCTGAGTGTTTTGTTTGAATAAAGCAACTCGGACGAATTCCAGCTTTTTGTCGCGTCCATTCTTCCGATCGACGTGGGAGCCCGAGCTCCTTCAGTATCATATAATATAACATTATACAATATGATGGCCCCTCATGTGAATTTCATGGCAGTCTCCAGGCAAATGTCCAGGCACGCTCAAATTCTCATGGTATTATCGTCATTTGATTGGCAACAAAAAGGCTTGTGCATGAATGGTACCTTCGCTTTGTCTTTCATGCAACCCCTTCCAAGTATGGCTATCCTGGTTCCAGTTTCCGTCTGCAGACGCTTCAACGTGTTGCCCATCGGACCGAGAAGTTTTCCTCCAAAATTGAACTGAAAAAGAAAACATATAATCAGGCTGGCATATAAAAATACTTCAATGACATTACGTTGAACAATTACCCCACCAGCAAAATATTATATGTATAGGTATATAATTTAACACACAATTACGACTACTTGAACGGCCTCAAATTTTCCTACCATCATGTGGGGTTGGCCAGGAATGTATTTTGGCAACAGTCTTTGAAGAATAACTCCATTACTCTTCCTGAAAGACACCATAGGATCTTTCATAGCCACCATATCACACCAGCAGATGGTGAATTTTTGATTAAATGTCCTGCCTGCGGAACATCTACCCGACAGTTTGCAGTCAAGCGTAGAATCGAACCCAGACCCCATCCCTAAATATAAACATGTTTTTGGCCCCATATCTCAATGGTGACGAATCACTGGAAACATTGTCAGATCCAGATCGTCAGCAAAATCAAAACAATTTATTAGTCCTTGTCACACACCCAACCTGTCCAACAAATTTTGTCCGAATCCGTCCATAATCATTTGAGATTTTGTTTTTGAGACAAACATAGACAGACAGTGGTGAAAACATAACCTCAGTCCACCTTGGGGGTGGAGGTAATAATATTCTGTACAAAAACAATGGCGTACCGTTCAGTATCCTCAAAAATAAACCTGTCCTGGAGCCAAAATATTCAACAAGTGCGTTTGACCGGTCAATTGGAATCACATGTGACACCACACTTTGGTGCATGGCGCCTCTCATGTGACTCCTCAGCGCTTTCCCCCATATTTGCGATATCAAATGTCTCCTCAGACCCTGCATCTGGCCTGATGAATGGTCTACTTCATGAGCCAAGATAAATTAAAACAGCAAAGCTTTGCCATTCTTCAATTCTCTTCTCCCTTTACACTCTGCATTAGACAAACCTGGTGTTACTTCCTGCTTAATCGAGTTTCCATAAACATGTGCATAATCGATGCATGACGAGTGAGAAACCATTTTGGCTCGGCATTGGTACATCTCTGGGAAGAGTTAAAATTGGTATCGTTCTCAAAAAAACCGGCGCAGAAGTAACTAGAACGGCACTCAGCAGAGAGCATACCTCCGCCTGGTTGGCCATATCACTCAATGGTGAAGAATCATTTAAAATTATACCAGCTGTATCCAGATCCGAATCTTCACCAAAATTGAATTGATTTTTCCTTGTCACACACAACCTGTCCAACAAGTTTCGTCCAAATCCATCCGTAACTTTTTGAGATATCCTGCTATGTATTCTGGGCCCTGTGCTTTTTTCTGATCTTCATCAATGATCTCTCTGACTCTCTTGAAAATCTTCTCTATCTCTTTGCTGATGACTCCACTCTCTGCCGTTCCATTCCTCATCCCTCAGATCGGCAGTCTGCAGCCTCCTCACTCTCTGCAGACCTGGACAAAATCACAGACTGGGCAAACAAGTGGAACATGATTTAATTTACATTTTTGACTCGGCAAAGTAGCCACCTTTTGCAGATATAACCGCCGAACAGACTCGTGGCATTCTTTCTACAATGGAAATCGAATATTGTTCGGGAAGTTCTTCCCAACACTGTTGCAGAAGTTCCCACATTTGTGTTGCACTTGTAGGTTGCTTTGCTTTCACCCTTCTGTCCAGTTCATCCCAAACCAGCTCGATGGGGTTTAAGTCTGGAGACTGTGCTGGCCCATTCCATGATTTGAAGCCGACCGTCTTGTTCTTTTCCTCGAAGGTAATTTTGACATAGCCTGGAGGTGTGTTTAGGGTCATTATCTTGCTGTAGGATGAACCCCTGACCAACTAGGCGTATACCAGAGGGTATTGCATGGCACTGCAAAATGCTGTGGTAGCCCTTTTGGTTCAGGGTGCCAGTCACTCTGTGCAAGTCGCCGACTCTGGATCCAGCAAAAGAGCCCCAGACCATCACGCTTTCTCCTCCATGTTTGACAGTTGGTGTCACACACTGAGGAACCATCCTTTCGCCAACTCGACGGCGTACAAAAACCCTGCGTGATGAACCAAAGGTTACAAATTCTGATTAATCGGTCCATAAGACCTTCTTCCAGTCTTCAGTAGTCCACTGGCGGTGTTTCATGGCCCAGGCAAGCCTCTTTTTCTTATTTTGCCATCTTAGCAATGGCTTTCTTACTGCCACTCGACCTGTCAAACCTGCAGCTCGAAGTCTTCTCTTCACAGTTGAAACTGAGACTTGTTTACTTCGACCAGTGTTAAGCTGTGCTTGAAGCTGTTGTCCTGTGAGCCGCCTATCACGCAAGCTGTTGACTCTCAGAAACTTGTCTTCTGATTCTGTTGTGGCTTTTGGTCTGCCAGACCTCTTCCTGTCAGACTTTCCTCCAGTTTCCAAGTGCCTTTTGATGGTGTAGGAAACTGTACTCACTGACACCTTGGCTTTCTTTGCAATTTCTCTAAAGGAAAGACCTACACTTTTAAGGGTTATAATGGTCTGTCTGTCTTCCTTTGTTAATTGCCTTTTCTCGCCATTATGATAGCAATATACTACTTCCTGCAGTGCAATATTGTCCAAATAATGCTTCAGAGGGTGGAATAACAGTCTGTTCCAATACTGCTTTTATACAGACAGGGGGTTTGTAATCAAGTAATCAGCAGAGGTTGGGACACCTGTAGGAATTGTTTGCATTAACTTTCAAGGCTTAATTTACTTATATTGCTGCAGAACAGCTGTAAGTTGTTCACCCATTACTTGTTCCCTGAAGAAGGTCATTTTTTTTTTTAACAATATAACTGTGCAATTCACATTATTTTCCCGTTTTTGCTAACCTAAACTTTTTTTTAACCTCGAGCAGTTTACTGCTTACCTTTCTACCATTTCAGGTTCTTCACTGGACTTGAATTGCTTAAATTTCAATGAAAAAAAAACTGGAAAAATTGAGGTGTTCTAAAAATTTGACCAGCTCTAAAAAAAAATAAAAAAAAAATATATATATATATATATATATATATATATATATATATATATATATATATATATATATATATAGATATTGTTACGGTCCGCGGATTAGATGTTATTTACCGAGCGGAGGCACCGCGGCCGAACAGTTTTTCCCCGACTCACCCGATTCACCCAGACGTTGGCCGTATCGCGCCACAGCTATTCAATGTGGAAAACTCTAAAGCGACCGAATGCAAAGAGGTAGAAGAAGAATACGTACGGAGGAATAACAGGTTTTATTAATTATTTTCACAAGCCAAAGCAAAGAGAGCAGTTGGTTATATACAGAAAATGGAAGGAGCAGGCACACAGTGAAATCTTTAGCTTACCTATACAAGCTTAATTAATAAACCCCAGGACAACGTTAAAGACAGACGGACGATCACACTTACACGGGGAAATGCAGGCAGGAATGAATGGCTTGGAGATGGGTGGCTTTTAGAGGCAAGGAAGGTTCAGCGGGTACTGGGCACGGTCGGGCCAGAAGGCACCGCCGTCAAGAAGCCGAGCTTTGGTCCCAAACTGCGCGGGCGAAGTTCCTTTCTCTGTACTGCTGCCTCGTGCGCTCCTTGCGTTGCCCCGGTCCGCTTTTCCTGCAGCGCGGCACGTCTCACGGCGGCTCGGTCACACCTGCTCGTCTCCAGCGCATCTCCTGGACCCATCTCCGTAAAAGCTCATCTCTGTTAAAGCTCATCACGTATATCTTGGGAGCGTCCCGCGGCGGGTTATATAGGCCCCGCCCTTCACCCTTTTCGAACCTTCCCCAAACGTTCTCTCTCCGCCCTCTCAAGCCAAACCCCTTGTTCTGGGTTGGATGAGCGGGGCCGACTTACTCCTCCCCTCTATGACGAGGTGGAGACCCGCCTTTCTTCTTCGGCGTTACCTCGTGCGTAATGGAGTCAAATGCAGCAAAGTGGACGGCAGATGAAAATGCAGTAAAGTGCCTAAAGAGGCAATTGCAGCAAAGTGGCGAACCTGGCACTTGGAAGCTGCCATGGGGCGTCAGAGGGCCTACTCTTATTTAATTCGGTGCAATGAAGAGTCAAACTAGTGGGAAACACATCCTTAGCCTACAGAGAGAATAAGGGACTAACTATTTAAAAGGATATATCGTGTCCTGTGTGTAGGTTTATGGAATTAACTAAGAGGACGAGCTGCGACCATTCTTTACATTACGAGGGTCAGTTACACACAACAAAACCATACTTTTCATATTCGTTGCACTTTCTCAAAATTGTTACACTTCTCAAATCCGTTACACTTCTCAAATGCGTTACACTGCACCCTCCGTTCTTCAGGCCCGCCCTCGGGCCTACAAAACTTTAACTTAGTGTGACATGTAGGTGTAATTCCCTTTACAATTAACCTGACCCTGAGTGTGACAATTTTAAAACACAAATAAATATGTCCCCCTGCTGCATTGCACCCTGCCTAACAGATTTGCGCCCACAGGATAACCGAATTACGGAATTGTTTTCAAGCTATACATTTACGGTGGGGAGAATTATTTACAGTGATGTTCTTTCTTATTTACAACGCAACCTAGGACCTGTGTTTTTTTTTCTTTTCTTTTTAGGGAAACAAAGAGAAGGAAATTCCTGTTGGGAGGGAGGAGACAGCACGCATTGCATCGATGCACCAGTACCAATAACACTGAAGCACCCAAAAGCACCAACCAGTGCACAGTCATTACTGTTTGTAATAAACACACACAAAAAAAACAACTGGTGGTGGTCTTCTTCTTCTCTGCTGGGCCGATGTTCTTCCCGATGTCTTCTTGCTTCATGCGGCCTACTTAGACATATAAAAAGCACAAACCGTGTCCATTTTTATTTAGGGCCACAGGGGCCAACTAAGGGTGGTCCACCTGTTTGGCATAGGTGCCACCTTACCGAGGTCCGCAAGCAAGATTCCCTGGCCACTATGGCCGGTCTCCAACAGAGGTGCCCTGCCCCAGAACCTGGGGTCCATCAAGTGGTACTTGGCCGCAGAACAGCGGTCCATAAAGTGGTACATCAATGCAATGCATGCTGGTTGAGAGGGTCCTGGCACACAAGACGACCTCCGCACGCTCCCCTCAACACCCAGTGGCGCACAGTCCTCAGGTGGGAGACAAAAGGGGGGGAAACACAGATGAGCGAGGGGTAAGGTCACAAGGGTACACATCAATCAAGGCAATGCAAGGCGAAGTGCGTACGGAGAGCGAAGTGAGAAAGCTCGTCCCTACCGTACGTCACCCCCCCTGTCACCTACACTACCCTTGCCCTTACCCCATATGTACAAAAATCTACACCTTTACAAATCCGTCGCTACCGTCACATCTTCCCCATATTTCCCCTACACCAAATTCGTCTCCACAAGCCCTCTATCCAAAATTTGCCATCACCCAATTCATCATCAACCCTCATAAGGAGGAAGAGATGGAACATCAAGGCACAATGTCACACCCACGTCATGATGCGTCTCACATTCCAAACATTTGCATCAATAAAAATAATAAAAACCACCTGGCATGGTGTGGAGAACCTGTCACCTCAGGTGAGTGGATGCAGATGGTGCAAGGAGATTTTCATCCTAACTACTTTCTAAATGACATTAACACGCTTTACACTACCCGGGGTCTTTCCCTGCCAATCCATTGGCCAACTTACACTATGGGTTCTAAAAACCAATTCCCATTGACCAAACTGTGGTGCTTCTCCATTTTGGGGTCTCACTCCCCCGATTCATCTCCCGGTGCCCTTGCACAATTTCTGGGCTGAGACGTGTAGCTCTCCCAGCAGGTCTACCCACCTGCACACCTCCACCACTGTAGTTGCCACCCGAGCTTACTTAGCTCCTCACCCTAACCTAACTAACTGGGGAAGGCCCCTCCTGGCTCTGTCACCCCACTCGGTGCCCTCTGGCACTGGGCTACCCGGGTCCGTCCTCCGGATCCTCGGGCCCCATCCACAACTACCGGCTCCCAGAGCCCACCTGCGGCCTCACCTGGCCGACATCCTCACAGTGGTGGAGTGCCCAAACCAACTACACACACTAACAGGCTACACGCCCAGCCATTTCCACAATACTAATGCACCCATCCAAATATCATTCTTCCACCACGCACAACAGATGCCAATATCCAAACCACAATTTACCTATACCCTCTACCTAACACTTACACTACCCTCCCCGGGTATTCGTGATGGGGGTCCATCCTTCCCCCACTCACACCTTCGCACCATCCACTCCACTCCATAGTTTCCACCATACTCACTCCACGACCATCCATTTCAATACTCCATATACTCCACACTCCATGTATTCCACATTTCATGTATTTCACACAACCATTTATTCCATACACCTGTTGGTGCACACCTGTGCACTCACACCTGGTGCCACCTGCACCCTCCTTCCTTCCTGGACCATTTGGTCAACACCACACGCAATCACCACTACTCCCTCATACACTGCTCCATACACCTGTTCAGTTGCACACCTGTGCAATCACACCTGGTGCCACCTGCACCCTCCTTCCTTCCTGGACCATTTGGTCAACACCACACGCAATCACCACTACTCCCTCATACACTGCTCCATACACCTGTTCAGTTGCACACCTGTGCAATCACACCTGGTGCCACCTGCACCCTCCTTCCTTCCTGGACCATTTGGTCAACACCACACGCAATCACCACTACTCCCTCATACACTGCTCCATACACCTGTTCAGTTGCACACCTGTGCAATCACACCTGTTCACCATACACACGGCATCATCTAATCTACCTGGTGCCCTGCTAACTTAGTGCTCCCCGTCTTCCCTTTAAACTAAGCACATACCACGTCATTATCATCCACACTACCCTCTCTGCGTCCCCACTACAGGTGTCATTGTCACTACCTAATCTTAACGTCACCTAAGGTCATCTTCTAGGTCCCTACACATTATCCAAACCCTCCCTCGGCGAGCTTACACTGCCATAACCCCATAAACTAGTGCTCCTTTGCCCCCGCTGTGAGGGATGGTGGATTGGCCATCCCATCACATGGGGCATCTCTTACTATAAATTTTGCTCGTCCAATTTCCACAAATCAAAAATTTTCCAATTACTGCCAATTCTACTCACTATTCTAAATTTCGTATCAAATCACTATCACTATTACCATCATCACAGTCCACTCACTAGTGCCTCTCGGTGCGCCAATTCACTTCCACAGCCCGGCTTCGTAAAGCCGAGCAATGAATGCGGGTTGTTTGGTGCCGGCGGCTGGATGCGTCCGGCACTCGGTGCAGGGAAGGACGCTTACCCGGGCCGAGATCCCACGCACCACCTCGGCACGGAGCCATCACATGGCCCGATCTCGACCTGCCGGAATGCCTCAACAAAACGGGGTCGCCATGACGACCCTTCCTATTGGGCTGCCCGTTCCGCCTAGCGGAGCACGGACGCGGCCGTTCCAAGCGCGGCCCAGCATGGATCACGTATGGCGGTCCTTTCGAACCCAAAGTGGTTCGGATCCCCGCTGGTCCTCGCGGCACGCGAAACCCGGCACGCACCGAGGGCCCGATTCGGCTATAAGTCGCTCTAACCGCTAACCCGGTTACCGTCGATGCCTCACCTGCATGCTTACACCCCGCAGCCTGTTCCTTGCTCATACATCCAGCTGTTCCCATGCTCCTCGTCATTGCACCTTCTCTTACACACCCAGGTACACTCATTCCGCTCACAGACCTGGCCACACACCTGACCACCGAACACCTTGGCACACACTCGTCGTTCGCACACCTCACCAACACACCTCTTCGCGCCCCCTCCTCGGTCAACTCCTCTGTGACAATCACAGGTGTGCTCTCACTCGCACACCCAACCACGTGCCTCACTACCAACTCAAGTGTGCATTCCCACACACGCTCTACCATTCCAGGTGTGCATCCTTCCATTCCAGGTGTACATCCTTTCCCACCCGTCACAACCAACAAACGCTCCGTGTCACTCGCACTACTCTCACCTCCACTCTTGACAACGCACTCACCCTTACTCTCGACAGCGCACTCTTTCCTCATGCACCTGTCCGTTACACACCTTTCTCGCGCACACTCTTGCGCACACTCTCTCGTTACATCCTCTGTAACACTCACCACAGGCGTGCATTCTCCCTTACTCTTGACAGCGCACTCTTTCCCCATGCACCCGTCCGTTACACACCTTTCTCACGCATCCTCTTACGCACACTCTCTCGTTACTTCCTCCGTAACACTCCCCACTCCGCGCTTCCATGTGCCCCCTCGCACACGCGCAACAACCAACTCACTCTCGACGGCACACACTCTCCTCGGCGTGCACTTTTTCCTCACACACCCCAGAGTCGGACATTCTCGCACACCTCCTCTTTCGCACACCGTACCTGTCGCACACTTCACCAACGGCCTCTCACGAACACCCGGATCCAAATCAACCCCCAAGCCGACTGAAGCTCCCCTCACATCATGTACATTTCCTCGTATATCGCCACTCACCTTGGCACCTCGTCTCCGCACCTCCTTCACCACCTGCAAACTCTTTATTTGGTTAGTGAGCACAACATCACGATTTGAGCACCGACCTTGCACATATTCCATCACCTCCTCCTGTATTTCTCTCTTAGTTTCTGTCCGTCTCTTCTTAATTTCACTCACCCCCTCTTCCACCTCCTTTAACTTTTGCTTCACCTCTTTTATTTCCCGGTGCGTCTCCTCAATTTCGTCCTCTAAGGCTACCTTGACCGTTTCTATGTGCGTCCTCACCTCTCGGTCCTTCGTCTCCATTACTTCTGTCACCTCTTCCAACCTCGTTGTCAGTCCCTCACGTACCATCTGACATTGCCTCTGTGTCGCTATCAAGTCATTTTTCATGTCGTTTTGTGTCGCTTTTAACCCTCCTAGTACCGCAGTGTTCCTTTGAACCTGCTCCGTTAGTTCTGTTTGTCCCTCCGTCAGCTGTTCCACCTCCTCCGTCAGGTCCTCTATTCCCCCCTGTAACCTTGCCGTCCCATTTCTCACCTCTTTCTCCATACGCTTTTCACCTCGCTTTACCTCCTCGCGTACCCTGAGACCTCCTCACTTACACCTCGTCGTATCTCCTCTTTCATCTCCTCCCTCTCTTTTGTAGATGCCACCCTCATCTGTCCCAATTCATCCCTCTGAGCATCCAGTTTGGTTTCTACCCCGATTTTCACCTCCTCTATCTGCTCTCCCATTTGTTTAATTTCTCGGGCGGATTGCTCCCCTATTTCCCGCAATTTGTCTTCCATCCTATTTTCTAACCCCATTAACCCATTTTTCACCTCTTTTATCCCGTTGTCTAACCCCTCAATTTTATTGTCTAAACCCTCAATTTTATTGTCTAAACCCTCAAATTTATTGTCTAAACCCTCAAATTTATTGTCTAAACCCTCAAATTTATTGTCTAAACCCTCAAATTTATTTCCCAACATTTGTTCCATTTCCCTGCTGGATTTTTCAGCCATCTTTTTCATATACCCCATCATCTACGCCGCGAAGAGGTCCAATTTCCCCAGCGCTGCGGTCTCGGTTGTCGCAGCGCCGCCATTTTGTGCCTCCTCAACCTCGTGCGCGATGGTGCCATTTTGCGCACCTGATACCCCCTCAACCACATTGCCAATGTTCTCCTCCTCCCTTTCCTCCACATACATTTCCCCGAGGTCCTGGGTCGATTCTACCCCGTCTATCTCTCTCACCGGCATCCCGTCGCCTTGACCAGCCATGGCGCGATTTCAAAATTCGGGTTTTGTAAAACAAAAGCAAATTTCGGTATTTTGTAATTTTGAGCACGTTAAACGCTTCAGGTCCGAATCCGACACTCCTGACACCAATTGTTACGCCAATTGTACAATTGTGTCCAAAATTTGGGCTAAATGAATTTAGTCCCAGGTCCGAATCCGACACTCCTGACACCAATTGTTACGGTCCGCGGATTAGATGTTATTTACCGAGCAGAGGCACCGCGGCCGAACAGTTTTTCCCCGACTCACCCGATTCACCCAGACGTTGGCCGTATCGCGCCACAGCTATTCAATGTGGAAAACTCTAAAGCGACCGAATGCAAAGAGGAAGAAGAAGAAGACGTACGGAGGAATAACAGGTTTTATTAATTATTTTCACAAGCCAAAGCAAAGAGAGCAGTTGGTTATATACAGAAAATGGAAGGAGCAGGCACACAGTGAAATCTTTAGCTTACACACACTTAATTAATAAACCCCAGGACAACGTTAAAGACAGACGGACGATCACACTTACACGGGGAAATGCAGGCAGGAATGAATGGCTTGGAGATGGGTGGCTTTTAGAGGCAAGGAAGATTCAGCGGGTACTGGGCACGGTCGGGCCAGAAGGCACCGCCGTCAAGAAGCCGAGCTTTGGTCCCAAACTGCGTGGGCGAAGTTCCCTTCTCTGTACTGCTGCCTCGTGCGCTCCTTGCGTTGCCCCGGTCCGCTTTTCCTGCAGCGCGGCACGTTTCACGGCGGCTCGGTCACACCTGCTCGTCTCCAGCGCATCTCCTGGACCCATCTCCGTAAAAGCTCATCTCTGTAAAAGCTCATCACGTATATCTTGGGAGCGTCCCGCGGCGGGTTATATAGGCCCCGCCCTTCACCCTTTTCGAACCTTCCCCAAACGTTCTCTCTCCGCCCTCTCAAGCCAAACCCCTTGTTCTGGGTTGGATGAGCGGGGCCGACTTACTCCTCCCCTCTATGACGAGGTGGAGACCCGCCTTTCTTCTTCGGCGTTACCTCGTGCGTAATGGAGTCAAATGCAGCAAAGTGGACGGCAGATGAAACTGCAGTAAAGTGCCTAAAGAGGCAATTGCAGCAAAGTGGCGAACCTGGCACTTGGAAGCTGCCATGGGGCGTCAGAGGGCCTACTCTTATTTAATTCGGTGCAATGAAGAGTCAAACTAGTGGGAAACACATCCTTAGCCTACACAGAGAATAAGGGACTAACTATTTAAAAGGATATATCGTGTCCTGTGTGTAGGTTTATGGAATTAACTAAGAGGACGAGCTGCGACCATTCTTTACATTACGAGGGTCAGTTACACACAACAAAACCATACTTTTCACATTCGTTACACTTTCTCAAAATTGTTACACTTCTCAAATCCGTTACACTTCTCAAATCCGTTACAATATATAGATATATATATATAGATATATATTGTTGAGGTTTTGAGAATTGTACATATAACATCATTGAAGATTAAAGGTTTGCCCCCCATAGTTAGTCCACAAGCAACACGTAGGCCCATTAGAATTAGTTATGTCATAGTATGTGTAAGAGTAGGCCATTTCACTAGTAACATCTGCGTTGTGTAAAGAAATAATAAGCTTAGGTCCTTTCATTTTGCGGCTGCCCTTCATTTCCATCTATGGGCAAACTCGATCCCGCGCCCCAGTTGGCATCCCTCAATTTGTTACGCTTTGGGCTACCACAGCAGTTTGTTACGCTTTGGCCGCCAGCAGCGTTCGCTGCCCTTGGTTTCGCTTGAAACAAGTCAAATGACACGAGGTAGGCCTGGAAAGAGGGAGGAGTGCGAGGTCGAGGTGTGGCCGCGTCAAGCAGCACGTCAAAGGTGGTGACGGTAAGGGCAACAGCCAACCAGAGCTCGGTGGGCATGGCCTGCTAGGGCGTGGCAAGAAATGTCTGGTAAGTTCGAGAGGGTTCCAAGGGCGTGGCAATAAAACCCTTGGCGCGAGGCCCCCACCTCAGATGAGACAGGGATGCGCGGTGTTGGAGGACTTGATGAGGACTGGAACCAAGCGCTGGTATCAAGAGGACTGGTTGTAAAAGGACACGGAATTGAGAAGGGAGAAGCGCATTGCTCGCGTTTATTGAACCAGTACGAACTATTCGCTTATTACGTACACGGCTGAGCCGCGAGTGTAACCGCAAAAGCCAGCCCTACCGATTCGCTCGATAATAATCTCGTGCGCAAGAACGACACGTGGAGAGCTCCTGGTCGCTGCCGTCTGTTCATCTGCTTCGCGGTGCGAGTTGGGGACCGGAGGAAGAGCTGCCTGGACGCCATCCCTGGACCATCGACCTGTTCGTCTGCAACCCCGTGTGAGTGTGTCTGAGTGTGACGGGCCCGTTTGTCCAGGGATAAGTTAAGACTGTATAAGGCTGCACTGTGTATTCTTCTTCTCCTTTATTGTACAAAGTGTAAATAAATTCTGTTATTCCTTTCTTCCAAATTCGACCGTTGCAGTCATTTCCTCCATTGGGTAAGCGTGGCACGATTACGAACCGCTTGGATCGGGTTTAGTCATTGCTAACGGCTCGGGTCACGGGTCTCTACCGCTCGGCATTTCCACTAACACCTGTGATTCGGGCGGGGCATATTTCCTCGTTTC
The DNA here is from genome assembly GCF_964187855.1 of Myxine glutinosa. NCBI lineage: Eukaryota > Metazoa > Chordata > Myxini > Myxiniformes > Myxinidae > Myxine > Myxine glutinosa. Next base: position 276,338,509 of record NC_136261.1, read on the forward strand.
CAGTCAGCGTTAGTACTTAGGTAATAGCGAATTCATAGTCCTAAAACCCTATTTAACGCTGTCCGGGAAGGACGTCATAGGTCCCGGGTCCCGTCGGCTAGTAAAAGACAAGGGGACTAATCCCCCCTTGGTAACGGGAAAGGCCGGTGCTGAGATCCGCAACAATATATTGTTACGGTTCTGAGAGTGTAAATATAACATCATTAAAGGTTAAAGGTTTGCTCCCATAGTTAGTCCACAAGCAACACGTTGGCCACCTTAGAACATTACTTATTTCATAGTATGTGTGAGGATAAGGCCATTTCCACTAGTGATACCTGCATTGTCTAAAATAAATAAGCTTAGGTCCCATTCATTTTGCGGCCACCCTCCAATCTACCTCGTTGGGCAGCATCCATCCCGCGCCCCGATTCGGCTAATCCACCTCGTTTGCCAGCAGCGTACGCTGCCCTTGGGTTTTGCTCGAAACCAGTCAAATGCCACGAGGTAGGCCTGGGAAGGGGGAGGAGCGCGAGGAAGAGGTGTGGCCACATCAAGCAGCACGTCAGAAGGCGGTGACGGTAAGAGCCACCAACCAACCAGGGCTCGGTCGGCATGGCTTAAGAGGGCGTGGTAAGGGCGCATCTAGCAAGTGCTGGAAGGTTCACTGAAAAGGCTATATAAGCGTGCGCACAAAGCCCTTGAACAGGACTTCTGCAGGAGGATTTATGCAAAAGGACTGGCACAATTCACGCATGTATGAGGACTGAGAGCTGTAAAGGACTGATGAGTGAGGGGCTTTGTGAGAGGACTGCAAGGAATTGCGCTTTGTGAAGAGAACTTGCAGAGGATACGGGCACTGTAAGAGGACTTGGCCGATTTGTGCTCTGTGAGAGGACTTCTGCGGGAGAGGTGCTTTGCCATTGAACTGTATTGGGAGCGCATATAGCGCCGGTTCTTCTATTACGTACACGGCCGTGACCGCAAGTATAACCGCCAAGCCCGGTTCATCTATTACATACGTGACCGTGGTCGCAAGTAACCGCCCAGCCAGCCTTACCTTTCGCCACACATTTAACCCCGTAATTGTCCGATCCGCGTCAACCCCCGTGGGGACCTTTTGCTGCCCTGACCATCTTCTTCGTGGTGCGAGTCGGGGACCGGAGCTGACTGCCTGGACGCCATCATCCCGGGACCATCACCCTGACCATCTGCAATCCCCGTGTGAGTGTCTGAGTGTGAAACGGGCCCATGTCCTGGGATAAGTTAAGACTGTAATAAGGCTGCACTGTGTGTTCTTCTTCTCCTTCCTGAACAAATTGTAATAAACCAATCTGTTCTTCCTGTCTTTCCTGATTCGACCGTATCAGTGATTTCCTCCATTGGGTAAGCATGGCACGATTAGAACCGCTCGGATCGGGATCTAGTCCTGGATAACGGCCCGGATCACGGTTCGCTACTGCTCGGCGTTTCCACCTATAACCGTGATTTGGGCGGGGCTCATTTCCTTGCTTCCTGGGCGGCGTTGGTACTTAGGTAATAGCGAATCCCTAGTCCTAAAACCCTACCTAACGCCATCCGGAAGGAACGTCATAGCCCCAGATCCCGTTGGCTAGTAAAAGACAAGGGGACTAACCCCCCCTTGGTAAGGGGAAAGGCCGACGAGGAGATCACAACAATATATACTGGAGTTTCTCTATTTTCCAGGAGTTTAAAGAACATGAACAAATTTCCCACAACCTTCTAACACTGGAAAATGCTTACTCATTGTACTGCTGAGGAAATACAATCATTCTGGTGATGTCAAACTTCATCCATAGAGGGAATTATCAAACATTATCAAAACATCATCTTATTTGTTATTGAGATACAAATCGTTCATTATTGGCATTTTTGCTTACCTGCTGAGGACATCGATAGCTTTTTAAAAGGAGGGGGGTGGGGCTTCAATTTTAAACTGAAGGGAGAGGTTGAAGCTGCACTATTGACGACAAGATGGTCAAAATAAGCATGTAGTCGATTATGCGTGGAGCATAATGTACAAGTCGTGCTCACAGAATTCACAGGTAATCAGATATATTTTTCCGATTATCATTGCCAAAGTTCAAGTATTATTTTATCCTTTCACAACGCTCAAAGATTTTCTGAAAATTGAAAATGAGAAAAAAGGGGGTTCCATCAATCAGGCACGTGAACCAAACACAACCAATTGCAGAATCAGAGTCAACGCTACCCAGAAACTTGTCCACCTTCTCGGGTGCAAAAGACACAATAGTCCAGGAGCAGTTGGGTGCGACTGGGTAAGGTGGGTACGGAGAGTGAGGGGTTGGGGACAATATTTGGAGGCAAACACAGAATTAACATTCAGCGTTGTCACGAGTGAAGTCAGCTGTGTTGCTATTTGAAGAAAGGAAAGGGATGGAGGAGCAGCATACTCCGGAGTCAGATTTAAGAAGACACCACCAGGTTTTAGAGGAGGGAACCAAGTTTCAAAAATTAAATCTTGAGGTTGGAAAAATGTTGTTTTCTCGCTCTCCCAAGAGTTATTTTCTGACACTTGTTGCGGGTTTTGTGGAATAAGATGAGATTGCCTTCAGTTTGGTTTCCAAAAATGTAACCGAGAAACTACTACAGTCGTAATAATTTACATGGCCTTTTCCACCAACACGGGTGTAGCCGGGGCTGGAAATTTTTTACCTAAATTCAAATTGACTTTAGACAGCAAGTTGCTGTGAGGAAAGATGCCATCCTGTACAGCGTATGGATGTACGAACTGGGATGAGCGCGGGAAAAGAAGAGAAAAAGGATGAACCTTTCACAGGTAAGTTAAAATGTTCATGATGGAGGATGTAGTCCCATGCCTTAAGATGTGTGTAATGATGAAAGCGCGTTAATTGTAAGTGTAACTAGTCTAGTTAGCAAACTGAACTCCCCTCAAACCAATTAAAGGCCCAACATCACCACTGCAAGCACGGCCACGGGCTTACTGCCTCATCACACACAACTAAGCAACGCTGCGTAGCTCGCCAGTAGTGCCCCTATGCCCCGGCTACACTGACTTTGCAATATTAACATTTCTTGCTATAATTTCGTAATTTATGAAATATCAATGAAATATATATGTTATATATGTTAGCTTACCTTACAAGTAGGTGTCTGGAGCAAAAACACAATGTATCTATTATACACTATTACAAGTTAGATCTGGAGTCTACATGATAATGATAGTATTGAAATATATTTTTGTATTTTTGAAAGGTTATTATTCAGTTTACGTAGGAGGATTTTTTTTGGTAAAAAAAACGAGTCGTTTCCTTTCTCTTTGATATGAACAAGCAAAACAATGCAGTTTTCAGCTCTTTTATATTATGGGAGAAATGTGCTGAAAAATATGACCACTGACTCCCAGCTGTATTGTATTGAGTAGCGTCGCTACTAATTTATCTTCCACTTTCATGAAGTGTTCCCTGGAGAAATATTAGGGCACATCATGCCCTTTCTTATGGTACACCATTTGTACTGATTTGTATTTGGGATCACATAGCGGAAATGCGGTAAATGAAAAAATTACGATAAGCTATATAAATTACGATAAATTACGATATTATAAATTATAAATTACGATAGCTATATAAATGGCTGTGTTTCTGCAACCTTAACTTCCACAAACTGTTTAGTATGTTACACAATTAATTAGGACATCAATCATAAAGCTTGAAGAATGTTATATACGAGTAATTTTTTATGTGAGATTATTGATATTCCTTCTTTCTTTGTATTTTCCATCAGATTTCCAAATTGTGATAAAGAGAGACTACGAAGATGGGTGGTCAACATCAGGCGGGTCAACTGGACACCCACAGCCAGATCTCATCTCTGCTCTGCACATTTCACAGAAGACTGCTTCGACAGGACTGGTCAAACTGTTCGTCTCCGGCCTTCTGCAACACCAACGATATTTGCGTTTCCAGAACATCTCCAAAAAGTATTAATTAGTGTGGGGATGTCATAAGATGTATGTTAACTTATTTTTTGAAATTTTCAGAATAACTGTAGTTCGTGTAGTAGATACCAACGTTTCTCTTAAAACTGATTGTGACCACCAAGGGGCAAATTTTGAGGACTAAGAACACTATACATCAGTCCCTTTAAAGTAAACATCTTCTCTTGTCATCTGAAATGTTAGCCATGGCCCAATAAGTTAAAGGAATAAAAGAGCAGTTTTACAGTTCCCTAAGATTTGTGTAAATGGTAACTAACAAAATCATATTTTCATTTGTTTCAAGTCATCTGTTTAAAAAGAACTTCCGTATTATGGGGAAGGAAGTGAGGAGAATATAGTGAAATAAAATGGAATGGAGGATTAGTGTTGTTTTTTGTTACATTGACAATTTGCAGTTTGCACTCTGTTCCTAAAATGTGCTTATAACTCTCCTATGGGCTAATGCCTTCAACTTTTCTTTGTCAGAAATTAAGTTATCAAAATGTTGATACTGAAGGAGCTGCGCTCCAACGCGAGTCGAAAGAATTGACGCGACCAAAGACGGAATTCGTCCGAGTTGCTTTATTGAAACAAAACAGCTCAGGTATTCTCAAAAGCCCGTTTATCGGGCAGCAATATATATACACATTTATGCCCGGGCGTTTGCCCGGGAAAACCGAGACCGGGCATGCCCGGGTGTCAAGGGCGAGTCCTGGAAAGGCGAGTCTGGACATGCCCGGGCGTCCTGGACGCGGCCTGGCAAGTCGAGGCTGGGCGTGCCCGAGCGCTCTGGGCGAGCCCTGGAAAGGCGAGTCTGGACATGCCCGGGCGTCCTGGACGCGGCCTGGAAAGTCGAGGCTGGGCGTGCCCGGGCGCTCTGGGCGAGCCCTGGAAAGGCGAGAGCGGGCATGCCCGGGAAAGACGAGACCGGGCGTGCCCGGGAGGTTCGGGCGTGCCCGGGAACAGCGAGTCCGGGCATGCCCAGGAGAGGCGCGTCTGGGCCCGTCCGGACGAGCCCGGCATGGCGATCGCGCCCTGGCCGTGTCCTGGCAGGTGCAAGGCGATTGTGTACATTCAGCGGGAACCGCTACAATACCACATTTAGGTATACAAAATATTGCTACCGTGGCCAAAAAAATATTTATGTTTGTCCAAATTGTTAACTTTTCCAAGTTTCTGTTAGGTATATCTAACAATGAAAATAGCAAGAATATCTTCATAAAAAGATATAAGATCTCTATGCATATTTAAGTAAACGTCAAAATTAAGTAAACGTCCTATGGCTCGTCAATTTCAGTCAACCTGCAAGCGCCCCCTAATGCGACATCATGTAAAAAATGGTACTGGAAACCGTTCCCTCTTAGATCATCACACTGACATTCTTCCAGTTCAGAACATTACACAATCGACAATCAACATTGCACGCAAATATGACATCATCGACAGACAACCATCACAAGATGACCATAACTACGCTGACACGCCAAACTTTGAAACAGTTTCACAATACAAAGAGGCGGCTGTTAGCTACATCGCTGGCTATGTAGTTCGCATGATGAAGAAGAGAATCGACTGCGTGTCTTGTGCGATAGCACTTACTACTTCAGATGGTAGTTGCCATAATTTCTTGAGGATGAAAGACCACGGGGGCCTCCAGAATGCATCATCAAGCGTCATTGCCTCATGCTTGGAAACAGAGAAATGTTTTCAACGACAACTGAAGACGAAAAATGGGAATCTTCCTCAAGGATCCGGAATTTCAGCTGCAGTATCCATGGCTGTTATGAGCAATACTGTTCATATGGACTTATTTCCTGAACTGCACTCACACCAGTTTGAAACTGCAGTGGAATATAATCATATTCACAACCTAGTGAAGATAGCAGCTTCTTGTTATTGTCGAATCAAACTCTTTCATCTTGGGAAAAAGGAGACGGAAGCCATCACCGGAGAGAATGTCAGGAAGCAGATGTCCAAACTGATTTTGTTCAATCACAAGTGAGATTATAGAACACACATGATACAGTGTACACATGTTGCTATTTTATATTCTGTAATTATAATTTATCATAATTTGGCAATATCCTGACATGTCTTGGAGGAGAATAACAAAAATATTTACTATGACCATCATGTTTCTCTGCCCAGAAGTATAACTCTAAAGTTTGTTTTCACTAATCTGATTCTGATTCTTTGATAAATGGATGCAATTTATTTTAATGGTACTCACTTCAGTAAGAATATAGTGCCATGTGGAATGAAAAAAACAAAACAAAACAAAACCAACACTTGACCACAAATATGGTATACAAGGTATTAACATACCAATTTATTTTGCAGATCCATGTGATATTAATATCTGCCGCTTCCGGTCCGCTCGAGCAAGGAGGCTTGCTTCGATCTCTCCACAGCATCGAAGTCCTTTCCAAGGGTGTGGTGCTGACCGGGCCGCCGTGGTGTTCGCATTACAGCCCGACCGAATATCGTCGCTTCGTGGCTGCTTTCCGCCGCCGAAATCCAGCGCGGCTTGGGCGATTCTGCCCCTGTTTGGAGAACACCCAGCGAGGCCTTCATCGGGGCCGAGCGAGCAAGGCTTCCGCTGCCGAAATCCAGCGCGGCTTGGGCGATTTTGCCCCTGTTTGGAGAACACACAGCGAGGCCTTCATCGGGGCCAAGCGAGCAAGGGCGTGTCAGGAACTGGTTCGCGCCATTGACCGAGTGGTTCGCACCAACCGGAGCTGTTTTCGGATGACGTGCTGATGTCCTTGGACTTCGCGCCAGGCTCTGGGCCGACCGGGCCGACGTGCATCAAAGTCTTTTCCAAGGGTGTGGTGCTGACCGGGCCACCGTGGTGCTGACCGGGCAAACGTGGCGTGGTGCTGACGGGGCCCCCGCAGCCGTGATGCCCCCCCCCCACCACCCCCAGAATTTCCATGTTTTAAACGTTTCCCAGTGTGTACCCTGGATTAGAATAGGTACACCGTATCCCTGCGTGTCGTAACAGATGACTAAGAGGGTTGGCGTCAGGAAGGGCATCCAGCCATAAAAACATTGCCTCAAAAAGAGAACCATGACAATTACAACTACATATGGGCAGGGTACAGCCCGAAGTGGAGATCGGTTTCTGAGGTATGGGACATGGAATGTAGGGACAATGACAGGGAGATCAGGAGAAGTGGTGGAAGTATTGGTCAGAAGAAGAGTGGACATATGTTGTGTGCAAGAGACGAGATGGAAGGGAAGTGGTGTGAGAATGGTGAAGGGTAGGCAGGGACAGAAATACAAGTTTGTGTGGCAAGGGTGCCTGGAGGGCATGAATGGTGTTGGTGTCCTGTTTTCTGAGGAGTTTGTAGACAGTGTGGTTAGTGTGAATAGAGTGAGTGATAGGTTGATGATGGTGAAAATGATGATTGGAAAGCTATTGGTGAACGTCATCTCGGGATATGCTCCGCAGGTTGGTCGGAGCGATGAAGAGAAGGACAAGTTCTGGTGTACGATAGAGAAGCTGATGGAAAACGTGAAAGATGAGGAAGTTGCTGTGGTAGGAGGAGACCTAAATGGACATGTGGGAAGGAGTATGGATGGTTTTGAGGGAGTTCATGGGGGTTACGGATATGGTGTGAGAAATGGAGAAGGTGAAAGGATTTTGGAGTTTGCTGATGGAGCTGATTTGTTGATTTGTAATACTCAGTTCCAGAAAGAGGATAATAAGCTTGTTACATACGTCAGGTGGGTCCACGACAACCGTTGACTACCTGATGGTGCGTAGGCGAGATAGGGGGCACCTCCGGGACACAAAGGTGATCCCGAGGGAGGAGGCTGTTTCACAGCACCACTTGGTTGTCTGCGACATAAGGGTGAAAGGTGCGAGGACAGCTCGGCGGGTGAAGTACCAACCGAGAATGAAGGTGTGGAGGTTGAAAGAAGTGACAGTAAGGGAGGCATTAAAAGAGAGGCTGAGTAGGGTAGAGGTTGATGTGGGTGAGCTTGAAAGTGGTTGGATGTCAATGAAAGCGAGTCTGTTGGGAGCCGTTGGTGAGGTATGTGGATGGATAAAAGGACCACCGAGGCACTCGGATACATGGTGGTGGGATGATGAAGTTGGAAAGAGGATTGACGAGAAGAGGAAGAAGTTCAAGGAGTGGCAGAATGCGAAGGGTACGGGAGCAGAAACAGCAGAGCATGAAAGTTATAAGGCAGCCAAGAAGGCTGCAAAGAAAGAGGTAGCAAAGGCGCAGGAGGCATGTAGGAAAATGTTCGGAGAACGCTTGGATTCGGATGAGGGTCAGAGAGCAGTATTCAGGATTGCAAAGCAGATAGCGAAAGAGAGGTGTGATGTGATGGGGGTGAGTTGCTTGAAGGATGAAGTGGGACAAATCGTTGTGGACCCAGATGGAATTAAAGGAAGATGGAAAAGATATATGGAAATGCTGTTGAATACAGAGAATGAATCGGATGGCAACATAGAGAGTAACCCAGTTTTAGGACTGGCAGAGAAGATACCTGAGAAGGAAGTTGAGGAAGCGATAAAAGCAATGAAGAGTAGAAAAGCGGGAGGGCCGACGGGAGTTGTGGAAGATATGTTGAAGGCAGCAGGAAGTTGGGGTGTGAAGAGAAGGACAGAGATCTGTAATCTGGCGGTGAAAGAAGGCCACATTCCAGTGGATTGGGAACTGACTACCCTCGTCCCTCTATACAAGGGGAAAGGTGACGCTCTAGAGTGTGGCTCGTACCGAGCGATAAAGTTATTGGAGCATGGAATGAAGGTATTGGAAAGGGTGTTGGAGAGGAGGATAAGGAAGAAAGTGAAGATCGACGAAATGCAGTTTGGATTTATGCCAGGAAGAGGAACGACAGACGCGCTTTTTATTGTGAGGCAGTTGCAGGAGAAGTACATGATGAAGAGGAAGAAGTTGTTTCTTGGGTTTGTTGATCTGGAGAAAGCATTCGATAGGGTTCCACGCAAAGTATTGACATGGGCAATGAGGAAGTTAGGAGTGGAGGAATGGTTGATCAGAGTACTGATGGCAATGTACAAAAGAGCGTGCACAGCTGTAAGGACGAAGGACGGGAACAGTGGTGAGTTTGAGGTGAAGGTGGGAGTGCATCAGGGGTCGGTACTAAGTCCACTACTATTTGCAGCTGTGATGGAGGTGCTGGCTCAGAACGTAAAGGAGGGTTTACCGTGGGAGTTGTTGTATGCAGATGATCTAGTGTTGATTGCGGAAAGTAAGGATGGACTGAAGGAAAAGATGAACAAGTGGAAGGAATGTATGGAGACAAAAGGTCTGAAGGTGAATATCGGAAAGACGAAGGTGATGGCAAGTGGTAAAGCATGTGGTGACGTGGAAAGAACTGGGAAGTGGCCCTGTACTGTGTGCAGGAAGGGTGTCGGAGTGAACTCCATTCAACATACAATGTGCGCTGAGTGGGTTCATCAAACATGTCGTGGTCTGAGAGGGTCATTAACCAGTGTGGCAGCTACATTCAAATGTAAGGTGTGCACAGAGGGAGCTGCAGATGGAGGAAATGTTGAGTTGGAAATGTGAAAACATTTTGCTACCTCGGAGACCTGCTGAATGGAGAAGGTGGATCAGACTCGGCAACGGTTGCTCGAGTGAGATGTGCATGGAAGAAGTTTCGGGAACTGAGTGGTATGCTGATGAGGAGGGGAGTGTCGTTGAAGCTGAAGGGAAAGGTGTATGCTGCATGTGTGAGAAGTATTATGATTTATGGGAGCGAGACATGGGTAATGAACATAGAGCAGCAACGAAGGTTGGAAAGGGTGGAAATGCGAATGGTTCGATGGATGTGCGGAGTATCGTTGAGAGAGAGGAAGACAAATGATGAATTGCGAAAAATGATGGGAATAGAGCCTGTGATTGATGCTGTGAAGAGGAACAGGTTGAGATGGTTTGGTCATGTGTTGAGGAAGGATGAAAGTGACTGGTTGAGAAGAGTGATGGAAATGAATGTAGAAGGAAGTAGAGGACGGGGAAGACCGAGAAAGACTTGGCTAAAGATGGTGGAAGAAGAAATGCCGGCAAGGGGGTTAACAAGGAGAAATGCAGAAAATAGGGCAAGATGGAGAAGATTGTCATGGGGACCGCAAGGCTAACCCCAGCTCTCGCAGGGAAAATGGCCTTAAAATGCATGTTGTTGTTGTTGTTGTCGTTGTATCCATGTTATATTATCAGCCATGAAAAAGTAAACGCAGTCCTATTTTCCTATTCTTTAAATTTTTAAAGAATATTTAATTACAATTAATATTTAATATTAATATTAATATTATTTAATATTTAATTTAATTTATTTATTTATATTTAATTAATTAATTATTTAATATTTAATATTATTATTTATTATTAGAATATTTAATTTATTTAATATTTTGTGGCGGACACAAAAGCCCACTGGCGTGGTGACATCATTCCACGCACCAAGTGGGCGGTGGCCACGCCCAAGGGGTAGGCGTGGCCTCATGATATACACCGGGCGACCAGCCCGGAGCATTTGAGTGTTACAGTGTGCTCTTACAATAAAGACGTTTATATGTTACCGCTTGTCCGCTTCCTCCTTGCTCACAAGCAGCGCGCGTAACGCCGCGCTTTACTGGTGACCCTCGACGTTGGATCTGCCGTAGCGATCCTTCCGAACACGACGCCAAGGCAATGGCGATTAAACTTCCCGAATTTTGGGAGGCCCAGGCCGAAGTCTGGTTCGTTCAAGCCGAAGCCCAATTTCAGCTTCGGCGCCTCACCAACGACGACCTGCGCTACTGCCATGTCGTCGCCTCCCTCGGGCCCGGCACGGCCGCTCGAGTTGTGTCCGTCCTTCGCCACCCACCGGACGGCCACAAATACGAGGCACTCAAGCGGCTACTCCTAGCCACGTTCGGCCTCACGGACGACGCACGGGCCGACCGCCTCCTGGATCTCCCCGAGCTCGGTGAGACGCGCCCGTCGGTCCGAATGGACCATATGCTGTCACTGTTGGGCGACGAAGCCCCCGGTTCGCTATTCCGGGCGCTTTTCCGGCGCCAACTTCCAGCGCAGGTTCGCCTCGCGTTGGCCGGGACCGAGCGAACGGAACCCCGAGCATTGGCAGCCGAGGCGGACAGGTACTTCGCCGCTTCGGACACGCGGGCGAGCGTCGGCGTGGCCGTCATGGCCCTCGACGCTGATGTTCAGCAGCATGTTCCACAGCATCAGCTTCTACAGCACGCTGATGTTCAGCAGCATGCTGATACGCGCCTCGTGAGCACCGCCACGCCCCGCCCACCGCCGCGGCGAAAACCGCCACCGCGGGGAAACCCGCCAACTCCACCGGCCTGGCGGAGCCAGCCGCGCTCCTCCAGCTCCACCACCTGGTGCTGGTTCCACGCCAAGTTCGGCCACGAAGCTCGGCGGTGTCATCCGCCGTGCTCCTTCAACGGGTCGGGAAACGCCCGGGCCGGTGCTCAATAGTGGCGATGAGCACCGGCCGTTCGAGCAGCCTGCTGTTCATAACGGACACCTTCTCCGGGCGCCGTTACCTGTGCGACACGGGAGCGCAGGTGAGTGTCATTCCCGCCGGCACGTCAGACAAGCACGCCGCGGGTGGGGGCCCCGTGCTGCTTGCCGCGAACGGGACGCCCATCCGTACGTACGGAAAACGCTGCCTCTCTCTGCGGTTTGGAGGGCAGGTTTTCCGATGGACGTTCGTCACCGCCGACGTGCCCATGGCACTGCTTGGCGCGGACTTCCTGTGCGCTAATGGGCTCCTGGTCGACGTCAAGCGCAGACGGCTTGTCCAGGCCGAGACGTTCAGCTCGCTCGCTTGTGCGTTGCCCAGCTCAACGGGTGGCTTGCCAAGCGGCTTGCCGAACGATTCGGTTCCGGCCACGTTGGTCTGTACGCTTCCGGCAGCGGACGCATTCACCCGCCTCCTCGCCGGCTTCCCGGCCCTCACGCGGCCCACCTTCTCGGCGGGGGCCGTCAAGCACGGGGTGGCCCATCACATCCCCACCGTCGGGCCACCGGTCTACGCCCGGGCACGCCGCCTCGAGCCGACGAAGCTGGCGGTGGCAAAAGCGGGGTTCGCTACCCTGGAGCGACTCGGCATCGTTCGGCGCTCAGAGAGCGCTTGGGCGTCGCCGCTGCACATCGTGCCGAAGCCCGGCGGGGGATGGCGACCGAGCGGGGACTATCGCCGTCTCAATGACGCCACGACTCCCGACCGCGACCCCGTCCCCCACATTCAGGACTTTTCCGCCCGTTTGACGGGCAGGTCCTTCTTCTCGAAGGTGGACCTCATACGCGGCTACCATCAGGTCCCCGTCAGGCCGGAGGACATCCCGAAGACGGCGGTCATCACGCCATTCGGACTCTTCGAGTTCCTGCGCATGCCCTTCGGTCTAAAGAATGCGGCTCAGGCGTTCCAGCGACTGATGGACAGCATCCTGCGCGACTTGGACTTTGTCTACGTCTACCTGGACGATATCCTCGTCGCCAGCGCGTCCCGCGAAGAGCACCTACGCCACCTCCGCACGCTCTTCGAACGCCTGGGCCAGCATGGCCTGATTGTGAACCCTGCAAAGTGCCGGTTCGGCGCCGCCACAATCGATTTTCTGGGGCACCGTGTCACCAGGCACGGAGCCGTCCCCCTGCCGGCCAAGGTGGAGGCGGTGAAGGGGTTTTTGCGCCCCCGCACGATCAGAGGGCTGCAGGAGTTCCTGGGCATGGTGAACTTTTACCATCGGTTCCTGCCCCGTATCGCCCAGCTCCTGCGCCCCCTGCACGAAGCTCTCCGAGGTAAGCCGGGCAAAGGCGACGTTACCTGGACCGAGCAGATGGACACGGCATTCACGGGCGCGAAGCTCGCCTTGGCTGACGCCACCATGCTCGCGCACCCGGCGCCCGATGCACCGATCGCCCTCACCACCGATGCCTCGGACTACGCGGTGGGCGCGGTGCACGAGCAATGGGTGCATGGAGCTTGGCAACCGCTGGCGTTCTTTAGCCGGCAGCTTCACCCGCCCGAACGCCGTTACAGTACCTTCGACCGCGAGTTGCTCGGACTTCACTTGGCGGTCAGGCACTTCCGCCATCTGCTCGAGGGCCGGGCGTTCACTGCCTTCGTCGACCACAAGCCGCTGATCTTCGCGATGGGCAAGGTCACCGAGCCGTGGTCGGCCCGGCAGCAGCGTCACCTCTCGGCCGTGTCCGAGTACACGACGGACATCCAGCACGTCGCGGGGAAGGACAACCCGGTGGCGGATTGCCTTTCCCGGGCCGTCGCCCACGCAGTCCACCTCGGCATCGACTATCGCCCGGATGGCAGCGGACCAGGCCGCTGACCCCGACGTCCAGGCCTTGCGGACCGCCGTCACGGGCCTCCGCGTCACCGAGGTGCCGTTCGACGGCGCGGGCGCGGCCCTCTTGTGCGACGTCTCCCTCGGGCGTCCTCGCCCCATCGTGCCCGCGGGCTGGCAGCGCCAGGTGTTTGACGCCATCCACGGCCTGTCCCACCCGGGCGCGAGGGCCTCCCAAAGGCTGATCGCCGACAAGTTCGTCTGGCATGGCCTCCGGAAGGCCGTCCACGGCTGGGCCAGGACGTGCCTCGCGTGCCAGCGCGCCAAGGTGCACCGGCACACCCAGGCCCCGTTGGCCCCGTTCACGGTGCCGGAACGCCGGTTTGACCACGTCCACGTGGACCTGGTGGGACCTCTGCCCCCCTCGCAGGGTTTCACCTACGTCCTCACCATGGTGGACCGCACCACCCGGTGGCCGGAGGCCGTGCCCTTGGCGTCGACAACGGCGGCCGATGTCGCGCAGGCTTTCATCGCCACCTGGGTCGCCCGGTTCGGCGCCCCCTCAGACATCTCATCCGACCGCGGCCCCCAGTTCACCTCGGAGCTCTGGGGGACGGTTGCGCAGGGGCTCGGGGTCCGGCTGCACCGAACCACGGCCTACCACCCCCAGGCTAACGGCCTGTGTGAGCGATTTCACCGCTCATTGAAGGCCGCGCTCCGGGCCACCCTCCGCGACGGCGGCTGGGTCGACAGGCTCCCCTGGGTCCTGCTGGGCCTCCGGACGGCGCCCAAGGAGGACCTGCGCGCATCCGCGGCGGAGTTGGTCTTCGGGCAACCGCTGCGGGTGCCGAGCGAGTTCCTCCCCGACTCCACGGCACCATGGTCCGCGGCACAGCAGCGCTCCGCTCTGCAAGAGACCGCCCAGAGGTTCGCCCCAGTGCCAACGGCATGCCACGGGCACCCACCGACGCACGTCGCCCCGGAGCTTCGCACGGCGGAGTACGTCTTCGTCCGCCACGATGCCCATCGGACACCACTGCGGCCCCCGTACGACGGGCCTTTCCGCGTGCTGGAGACCGGGGCGAAGCACTTCACCCTGGACATCGGCGGTACTCCTGACCGCGTTTCGGTTGACCGCCTCAAGCCGGCCCACCTCGATGTGGACCATCCACCGCCAGTGGCCCGACCCCCACGTCGGGGCCGCCCTCCTGCAGGCGGACCCCCGGCACCGCCCAGCCCCGCCGCCACGCCGCCCCCCGGTCCTGCACCCATCCCAGGGGCAGCCAGGGGCATCCCACCTGGCATCCCTGCACCCCGGACGCCGCCGATCGCCAGGGGGCGCTTTGGCCGGGTCATTCGTCTGCCCCGCAAACTGGCCCTCCAGGTGCGCGGGAATTCTGGGGGGGCGCGTGTGGCGGACACAAAAGCCCACTGGCGTGGTGACATCATTCCACGCACCAAGTGGGCGGTGGCCACGCCCGAGGGGTAGGCGTGGCCTCTTGATATACACCGGGCGACCAGCCCGGAGCATTTGAGTGTTACAGTGTGCTCTTACAATAAAGACGTTTATATGTTACCGCTTGTCCGCTTCCTCCTTGCTCACAAGCAGCGCGCGTAACGCTGCGCTTTAATTTAATATTTAATTAGAGGGAATTTAAAGAATTTAATATTTAATTATCAGCAATTTCCTACGAAAATTCCTCCTTCCCACTTAATTTTATTCCATTCCGAATTGATTTTAATCCTTTCCAGGGTTGAAAAAGCATTATTACAGGATTTATGAAATGCCATCGTACGCTGCTTACGGTTATAAAAACCGCGGCAGGCGATTTGAATGAAGAAGAGGAATCACATCACGTCGGTAAATGACATTCGTTTTGGGGATTCGTGGGGGAGCAAAGATGGCGGACAAACGGCTTCAAAAAATGAGCTTCCCTTCCAATCCAGTTAGTGTAGAGATCAGTGGCAAGTGGCCATGACAGCTGCGCCAGTCCTGTATGTCCATTCAGTCTTAACGAAGCTCACGATTGGCTGATTGCCGCTCACGGCCGTCGTGGCCTATGTTACACGTGCTGTGATTGGACAATATTTATTGAAAAGATCGACATTTTGGGTGTTTTTTCACATTTTTAAAATACACGCAATTTTGGTGATTGACGGGTTTTAGATATGAATTCTGTAATATTTTTACACAACATCTATCTATAATTCCAGTAATCTCTGTACGTTTGTACGTTTGTACGTCTGTACGTCTGTACGTTTGTCTGTGACCGCTGTTTCTCGACAACTACCGGTCCGATATACTTGAAACTTGCCAGGTATATTGCTGGGGACCCGAGGATGTGCCTTTTCAAGGTTTGAAATTAATCGGACAAGTACTTACCGAGCTATGGCGATTTAGCCGTTCGCACTTCGCCGTTCGCTTTGCCGTTGCGAATGGACCAAACCATTCATGTAAATAGAGGGGGGGGGGGTTCTGTGGTCGTTCGCTTTGGCTTTGCGAATGGACCAAACCATTCATGTAAATAGAGGGGGGGTGTTCTGTGGTCGTTCGCTTTGGCTTTGCGAATGGACCAAACCATTCATGTAAATAGAGGGGGGGGGGGGGTTCTGTGGTCGTTGCGAATGGACCAAACCATTGTTTTTTTTTTGCAGTTTTTTTTTTTTTTGCAGTTTTTTTTTTTTTTGCAGTTTTTTTTTTTTTGCAAGGAACGGGTACCCACGTACGGGCACGTCCTAGCTTATATATAGTACGGGCATGCCCTAGTATTATAAATGCAGGTAGATATGCGAGGTGGGTCACGAAAGTAAACAAAACAGGAGCTATACTCCATGTTCCCCACCACCACAAACAAAATGTGCAATGCTTCACGAATTTGTGTGTCACTATTGCTCTTTCACTTTTTTCTTCTCTACATCTTCGATAACCTGATTTGTGAACGGCTGTTTGTTCGGTTGTGCCCCATGGACAGCCTTGACCCTTGAGCCTAAGGAAATTATTTGGAGAGGGAAGAGGGCGTCGTGGGCGCATCCGATTTAGACTATTGACGTGCCCAGCGGGCGTGCCAAAGGGGCGTGGCTTCTTCTGACGATCAAAAGCCCACTCCAGTCTCCACACACGTGACTAACTATTTCTTTTCTGGGCAACGCCGGGTAACTCTGCTAGTATGGAATATGTTGAACATTAATATTAGGAGTTTTTGAAACTTATGTACTGTACCCCTTGGACGTAACGTGTTGACGTCATCGATGCCGTAGCCACGCCCTCCTATCCATTTTTTATTATAAAATAGTCGCCATTTTGTTATTTTTGCATATACCACGTCGGCATCGTGTGGCATCGTGTGGCGTTGGGTTTTCCGCTGGCGGCCTTGCAAGGTGAAAGTATTTTTGGTGATCTGCATATGTAAGCCTCACATCTTTTATATAGTCTTTTATATATAGTCTTCATCTATAGGATAGTAAGGTCTTGTCGAGATTCGTGTTCATAAAATGTTGAAGTCGATTTTCAATGTTTGCGATTAAAATTAAAATAAGCTTTTCTCCTCACGATGTGCGTGCTTCATAAGATAAACTGTTATTTTCGGGTTCTCTCCGTTATTCTTCATCATCCGTCCACGAATCTACGCTTTTATTGCTCCTTTTCATGTTACCATTACACACGTCATGTCGGTTTAATAAATATAAGGAATGTTGTGGTATCGGGTGCTGTACACACCTTGCGGCCTGGAATAGGCGCGAGTATGATGATTATGTTTTATACAGCAGAAGGTGGCGAACCCCTCCTAGAGGGCAGTAACGACTATTGTTGAATTTGGTGCTGCCCGGGTCACACTAAATACCGACTGGAGATGCCCGGAGAGTTATGGGGAAGGAAAGGGTTATCATTATTAAATATTATTATTCCATGGAATTTTTTTGGTGCCCTACACGTTAGTCGTAGGAACTTGAAAGTTTGACCATTTATGGGATACCACTTCGCTCGGTCCGACGAATTACCCAAATGTACCCAAATGTAAGTGAATTTACCCAAATGAAAGCACAATGTACCCAAATGTAAGTCGTACTACGTAAAGGAAGGTTATTTTATGCAGTAAAACGTTACGGCGTCACAAGAAAACGAATGCGAACAGAATTAGGGTTAGGGTTGTTAGGGTTCGTTTTCTTGGACGTCAAGAAGCACACCGTCACGTTTTGCTGCATAAAATAACCTTCCTTTACGTAGTACGACTTACATTTGGGTACATGTGCTTTCATTTGGGTACATTCACTTACATTTGGGTACATTTGGGTAATTCGTCGGACCCACTTCACCTTTTCCATATCCTAAATGGTGTCCGCCCGATGGTCTGAAAAAGGAAAAAAGTTTTAGGGTTAGGTACAATCATACTCCTTACTACATGTACTATTTTGGGTCCTTCCTCCATTTCTTTATTTCTTTTTAATTTACGTCATGTATGAATGTCTGAATGCAAAAATCATTTTAAGTGAATGCGATCTTATTTTAACTGAAGATTAATACTGTGGTTTGTCCCTGGACTATGAAAATTTCATTTTTTTTCTTTTCTTTTTGTCAGAAATTTATAATATTGTTGCAAACACATTGGATGATAATTTTAGTGTTTCGAAACGATTATAATTGTTGTTTTTTATTGTCTGAAATAAACTTAGGATAAAATGACAAAAAAAAAACAAACAAAAAAAACCACCTTTAGAGGCCATTTTTCCCCGCAAGTGGGGGTTGGCCATTTCGGGGAACGTGGTTGTTGTTTTTTTGGGCCCCTTTTTGAAGCAGTTTTACGGCCGGATGCCCTTCCTGCCGCCAACCCTTTTGTTGCCTTTTTTACGACAAACAGGGAATTACCAGTGAACTGGTACTCAATTAGCCGACCTAGGAAGGATGACGGGCTGAGTCAACCCCCCTGGCGTTAATTCAGCGATCGACCGGGATTCGAACCCAGGATCCTAGGGTCCTAAGCTGGCACCCTAGCCGCTAGCCCAACACCAGGCTATTAAAAAGGCTATTAGGATAAATTGACATGAACCCGATAATGCACTCTATGGGCCTCGGAGGCCCTGCAGCTTTTTCTTTAGCAACAACTTTATTATGAAAACGTTGATCTGCATGACCTTTCCTGGAAGCTCCTATAAAGTGGTGACACATATTCCTGTGTTTGTATAAAAAATAAAAAAAGTTGAATTTATAACACGACCTCTGATTCACACCTGATTCGTTCTCGGCGTTATTTTCGTCTCCCTCATTTGCATGACAATAGTACTCGTTCCCGTGAATGTTGTAAACACCGAATCCTGTTCATGAGTCATCTGTGACGTCTTCTCGACAGTGCAGCTTCCAGTTATCTTGTGCTTTGAGTTTTTCTTGAATTTGCGTTGTTTTGCCACCTTGACTTTTCGATTCATAGAACTTCAATTCCTTTGAACAAAGATTTGGTTGAATTCGAACCATCGGGCTGGCACCATCCTAACTATGACGTCATACATGACCGGGGGGCCATATTGGATTTATTGCAAATCTCCATTTTTCGACCTATTGAGTTGAATCTTGGCATACATATGATTAATAGTCCACCTCGTAAAGAACCCTCTTTTCTCCGATTTTTTTTTGATTTTTGATATATATATATATATAATATATATATATTTTTGCTAATCGGTCTATGGCGGGCCAATTAAAAAAAGTGCTGACTTTTTTTTTTTTTTGGTTCATATTGTGATTCCATGAATTTTGTATCAACCTACAGGCCAAACCGTTGGTCAGATGAACATGAAACTTTGATCAATTCTCGTATGTCACTTGCTTAGATGCATATCGTAAATATGGCGGCCATATTGGATTTCATGAAAACCTTTGAAACACATTTCTCCATTTTTTTTTCGATCGAGTTGAAACTTGGACCACTTGTAGTATGCCATTTGCGTTGATGTATATTTATTATGATTCCATGAAATTTGTTGGTGGCCTACAGGTCAAACCATCGCAGGAACTTAACTTTCACCATGTATGGTATACCACTTTGCTTGATGCATATTCTAAGGATGACATAGGTCACATGATATGACAGTCATGTTGGAGTTGATGAAAATCTTTAAAATGCGTAGATTCCTCCATTTTTTAAATCAATTTATTTGAACCCTGGCTTGCATGTAGTCCATAGTCATGCACTATCAATAGACTATCGGTTCATCGACTTCAAACTTGGCATTCATGTTCCACATCCCATTTCGAACATAGGGGTCTGATAAACATTTCTTCATTAAGCAAATTAAGTTGAAATGGACTAATGAGATTGCACAATGCACATATCAAAATCGTTCCTGTTATCCAGAACTTCTTCAAACTTAATTTTTCTAGTAGCATTTTTGACGTTGACAAATACATTAATCTGATGTGATGGGTCATGCAATTTAGTAGCCATCTTGCATCTATCTATAATTCCAGTAATCTCTGTATGTCTATGTCTGTGACCGCTGTTTCTCGACAACCACGGGTCCGATATACTTTAAACTTGCCAGGTATATTGCTGGGGACCCGAGGATGTGCCTTTTCAAGGTTTCATATTAATCGGAGAAGTAGTTACCGAGCTATGTCCAAAAAACGATTCAACCAATCAGAGCAGCGAGCTATCACGTGTGCCGAACGTGGCGAACAGACTCTGCCTCGGACGGCACATTTGAGAGCGTATTCATTTATTTCACGTTGGCAAACTATGTTGGCGGTATGTTGGCGTTAAACTATGTTTTAAAACTAATTAAAACTAATTTGCGATTCTTTCGCTTTCCTGCGCGTTTGTGCACGCTATGGCGATTTCTTTACCAAACTCCGCAAGCCGTTCGCTTTGGACCAAACCATTTCATGTAAATAGAGGGGGGGGATTGTCACCATACTCGCAAGCCGTTCGCTTTGGACCAAACCATTTCATGTAAATAGAGGGGGGGGGATTGTCACCGTACTCGCAAGCCGTTCGCTTTGGACCAAACCATTTCATGTAAATAGAGGGGGGGGGATATAATTTTAGATATATATATATATATAGTACGGGCATGCCCTAGTATAATGAAAACCCATTAAAAGCAACACATGCTTCAATGTTCAAGTTCAACCTTGACATGCTTACATCTCATCTCGGGGAAGGAACAGCAAGCAGTTGTCTTTTCTGGTTTTCGAATTCTATGGAAATTAACCTGCTATGGAAAAATAAAATAGATTGGATTCATTCAAAATCTAATAAGATCTTTCAAGTAACTCGTGAACTAATTGGTCAATGGACTTGAAACTTGACATTCATCTTGAAACTTGACATATTGCACATCCCAGGTCAAACAAGGCTGCCAAATAAAATATTTCTCTTTATAAATACTAGGACGTGCCCGTACGTGGGTGCCCGTTCCTTGCCAAAAAAAAAAAAAAAATGTCTTCGCCCATGCATGCATGGGCGTGCCCGTAAGTGCGTGATGTGACCGTACAATGAATGTATCGTCCCGACGCCGCAGCTCGGATGGCGCTGCAGTTAATCGGGCCTGTATCGGCAGAGTTATTATAAACGTGTACTACAATCGATCGTACCTTACAGCGTCTGCTCGCCACGTTCAGCATCAGTACGTCGTCACTATGACTATCCGTAAGTCCGGAAGTGACGTCCTCATTTGACTGTCCGGAAGGTCGCATATCGCAGTTACGATGAATCGCAAATTAGTTTTAATTAGTTTTAAAACATAGTTTAACGCCAACATAGTTTGCCAACGTGAAATAAATGAATACGCTCTCAAATGTGCCGTCCGAGGCAGAGTCTGTTCGCCACGTTCGGCACACGTGATAGCTCGCTGCTCTCTGATTGGTTGAATCGTTTTTTGGACATAGCTCGGTAACTACTTCTCCGATTAATATGAAACCTTGAAAAGGCACATCCTCAGGTCCCCAGCAATATACCTGGCAAGTTTCAAGTATATCGGACCCGTGGTTGTCGAGAAACAGCGGTCACAGACACACACATACACACATACACACACACATACACACAGAGATTACTGGAATTATAGATAGATTACGTTT
Organism: Myxine glutinosa; assembly: GCF_964187855.1. Classification (NCBI taxonomy): domain Eukaryota; kingdom Metazoa; phylum Chordata; class Myxini; order Myxiniformes; family Myxinidae; genus Myxine; species Myxine glutinosa. Next base: position 276,359,833 of record NC_136261.1, read on the forward strand.
AATTAGACCATTTAAATTACACGTAACCAAAATTGTTACGTTTGCCCAGAATTTCAAACTTAACTATAGCATTTTAATCGTTACATCACTCGTCGCATGACGGCTGTTTTTTGGGGGATTTTCTGAAAAACCGTTAAAATATATCTACGATTTGTCCAATTCCCCTCCAAATTAGCTAAGGTATTTGTCTTTGAGCACAGGATGGCTGTTGCTCATATTTTGATTTCCAGTATATTTAAAGTAGGCTGCTATGTGCAAAGACGCCGACAAATTTTGTTTCCATAGTTGAACCAAAGGATTCCATTGGCCTGCGATGAACCAAAGGAAATTTGGTGCAAGTATTTTAGAGGATTAAAAAGAAGGAAAATTAGTTTGACGGTGACGCACTTTCCTAAATTCAAACTAGATTTGCCATTTGATAGCACAACTTGATTGAATAATTGAGCTGAGTTTTCTTTTCCTGATGGCATTTGATGGCACACAAACAAAAATATGTGGATTTAAACAATAAAAAGGATATTCCTTAGCTTTTCAGTTTGCTCTAATCGGGGAAAGAAACGTGAACAGGATGAAGCGATAACAAACCGTTTTATAAACAAGGTAAAACTCTGTGCTCATTGGGTTGTTGCAGGAGGCAATGAGTAACCAATAGGATTCCTTTTGTCGACAGAGTATAGGGTCATTAGACCTGATAAATGTTACCTCCATTATGTGGAGGCGTGACACACTGTGTGCCTCGATCAGGGTTTGGAACCAACTTTCATTGTATTGATCTGCACACTGAGGATTACTCAAAAGATGGGCTCCAGTTGCCAAAGCGCAGGGAACAGCAGCCATACTTTGACCATTCCTACATATCCATCGTGGTTGTCTTTGTCCGGTTTGTAAATGTTGTCGGCCGGTCAAGGACGTACTGTTTAACGCGATCCGTTAATCTCAAAGATGGACATCCCACAAACCGAGCTCCGCATCGGCACATGTACTCGTAAACAACATTGCTGGTTTGAATGGTGGGTAATACATCCTTCTGGGTTGATGGAAGTAATCTACGAGTGGTGAAAATTACTCGTGGTTGAACAGCATAGTAGGAATTGTAAACCGTTTAATTAATTTGGTTCTCGAACCATCGAGACACTTTTCCTTTCCATGGTAAACGGGCATCTATCAGGTCCAACTCTTTTGACATTTGACTGACTAAGGAACTTGTGCAAGTATCTGTTAATGACTTGCTCGAGATATTCATCGTTGAGGATCGTCCTAATGGTCAGGACTTCGTTGGGGAGTTTGCCTACTGAGCAAATCTTCATTGCTCGATTGACCAAAGTGTGAATCAGACCAATCTTGTACCTAGTGGGACTATAAGAATCCCATCTAGTATACTGCCCAGCAAATGTTGCTTTGTGGTAGACAGTTGTACTGAACGTGTTTGACGACTTCTCCACCAACAGATCCTGGAATGGGAGTGCACCAGAGCGTTCCATCTGAGGTGAATTGCAGGGATGGATGGAGAGCATTCATGTGTTCCGGAAAGACTTCACCACTTAAGGTAGACGTGAAAACAGCAAAGATGTCATTTATGTACCGATAAATAGATAGTTGGGACTAAAATTTCAGAATGTAAATTGGCGAAAGCACGTCGTTCATGATAACCGACAAATATGTTTGCTAGGACAGGCCCGAGAGGGGATCCCATAGATATGGCTGAATTGTAAATGGTGATGGACATTGCAGAAAAACAGTGTGGTACTCAACGAAGTAAACGTACAGGGGTGGATCCAGAAAATTTTTAGGGGGGGGGTTCATTTGAGGTTAAGATGTTCACAGATCATACAATCTACCATCAAGCCTTATTCAACTTGATGTATTTGTCTTATTTTTCACTTGACAGTATTTAGCTAAAAGGGGATGTTGTCCTCAATAGTGATGTATGTAAGCTTGTGCCGGCCGGCTTACTGAGTGAAGTGACGGTTTCCTATTTGTACATAATTAGCTCTTGTAGTCAACTAGCTCTACTAAAGGATGTCCAGAAACTCCATTGTTCGTGGATTTTGGCCTGCAAAGTCATGAATGATGACATTCATATCTAAGTCCACACCATAATGAATGTGCGTTGGTGGAAGTCCATTCATCCGATCTTCACGCATTGTTTGCCTCATGTGAGTCTTAAGACGTCTCGGTCTGCTAATAGACCACTCACACTTACATGATGTTATGGGTATCGTGCAAAAGAGAAACATCAGGCAGTGAATGTTGGGGAAGAATGATTTGCATGTTTGAGGGTTTTTGCTGCTGTGGTTGGAACCCCATTATCTGACGGCTGCACACCTCTAACAATTATTGTTATTGGTGATTGCAGGTCATTTTGGTAGAAATCCACCATTTCACTGATTACTTATTTTTTACTTTTCACTGTCCTAAATGGTCCTGGTGTGTACCCCAGTTTAGAATAGGTACACTATCCCTGCGCATTGTAAGAGGCGACTAAGGGTTGGCGTCAGGGCATCCGGCCATAAAAACATAGCCTCAAACAGGGAACCATGATTGTCATGGGGCCCGCAAGGCTAACCCCTGCTCTAGTGGGGAAAATGGCCTTAAAACGATCATTCATATTCACTGTCCTAAATGAGCAGATCAGACGGGATGAGGTGCAGTGCATGTGTCTCGTCTCGTGTGCTCAGTTAAGCGGGTCTAGTTCTACGATCAGGTTCTGAGTCATTGGCCGGAGCCAGCAGCGGTAGAAGTATCATTGGAGAAGAGGCACCATTATGTGGAGTCGCACGATGGTGCCGGGGACGACTTCGTTTCCAGGGCCGGAAAAGATGATAGCTGGGATTGAAGGTTGTGTACAACTTGAAACTAGCATGTGGCTCGTTTGCTTTCTTGTTGCCGTTTTTGTCCGAGGTAGCTCATGGCTTTCAATATGTAGAAATGAATGTAAGTCTGAGTCTGATAGGCAGGATCCAGATTTGTATCCCACTGATAGGCTGGATCTGGATTTGCACCTCAACTAAAAGCTAATCCTCTTGTTCTTGTCATTTAACCAACTCGTTCACCAAGTTTTGTCATCCAACTTTTTGTCATCCACAACTTTTTAAAATATCATGATATATATCATTTCTGGCCCCATCTCTCAATTTTGAAGAATCGCTTAATTTTTTAAATCCTCGTATCTGGATTCGGATCTTCAACAAAATCGAATCTATTCCTCTTTGGCACACACCCCTCCACTAGTTGAAATCCAAAATCCATCATTTTTTTGAGATATCCTGCACACCAACAAACTGACAGGGTTGAAAACATTACCTCCATCTATTGCAGATAGTGGAAGTAAATATGGTAGAGGTGGAGATTGAGGGTGGAGGTGCACCCAGTAAACCCCTTGGATCCACCCCTGATGTGTATATATGAAGCAATAACAGCAAATGAAATAAGTTGATGGCATGCACACACACGATATTGATAGTGTTTTTCATGTGCCCACTTTGTCACTTTGTCAGACTTGAGGATAAACTAATACCAAAATGCAAAAATTGTTTTAGTGCAAAATTGATTTAACTTTAACTTGCTCCAATACTTTTTAAAAAGTGAGAAAACCCTCCCCCCGTACTACTTTTCTTACTTTCTCGGTGGAATCATTTTGAGATCGTTGAGTCTGACGTTTACAGATGAATATGAATAGCTTTGTATAGCTATAATATGCGGGACGCACTTTAACATTCACGTTTGCTCTTCTCACTTACACATTGTCGATCAATGTGCCGTTTTCTGTAGTGGGCTCAGTTACAAACTGACTGTAACCGTGATTTTCCATAACTCCTGCTAAAGAAAGATTAAAAGATGTCCTCATTGAGATCTCCCATAACACAACTACCAGGAAATTTGTCTAACTCTATCAATAAGACTTTCAGGTTTTCCTTCAAAGTGGTTATGTTGTATGACTAGGGCCTGTATCTATGTTGTATGTGGCTATGTTGTATGACTAAGAGCAACTCTGATATTTCTGTCACCTGAGTGAAATGCAAGATATTCTAAGTTTTTTTGCTAGAGGAGTCAAAATCTTGCAATGAGTATACCTGTCTTAGAATACACGCCAACACCTTCATGAGAATGCTGCTCCAGGTCAGCACAAATTGGCGAATCGTAGCTTTGTCGTGGTTTGTGATGGAATACAAAGTTGTCCAGTTCAAGTTTTCCTTGGCTGTCATTCGATAGCCACGTTTTTGTAAGGCAAATTAAATTGCACTCCAAGAAGCGACTGTCGAACTTTGTCATTAATATGTCATTTGAAGCCTTGAACATAGTATAAAATTATTTTACAACCGATTAGTCTGTGCTATCAGTGTGTGTTGGGGTAATAAAATATGGCATAGTGCTCATAGCCGCTGCTACATTTTCTTTACAGTAAATGGCAGATTGCTTGAAATTCTGAATTGAGACCTTCCACTGACATCACATGACTTAGGGCCACGTATGCTTGACCAACAGTAAATGTCTTCTCCAATGCGACAACAGCTTCCTTTAAAGTACATTTCTTCTGCTTTGTATATTGAATCGGAATAAAGTTCAAACTTCATTTTATTTGTATCCACTATTTCACTGGTTCAACTGTTTTTTTCTGCATTTCACAGCTCAAATTTCATATAAATTTTTACATCTTTCCAATTGGTCAGGCTTTAAATGCCTGATCAATGTGGCAGAAATAGCTGCAACAAGCTCTGATAATACGACTGATTCTTTTGTTGGTGAGAATCTTGGATATAAGCCTGGTGTTGGCTTAGCAGTTAGGGTGCTGGCTTGGGAACCTAGGATTCTGAGTTTGAATCATGATCGATCGTTGAATTAACGCCAGGGGGGTTGACTCAGCCTGTCCTTCCGAGGTCGGCAAATTGAGTACCAGCTTGCTGGGATGAACGTGCCAGTGTGTGCCCCGGTTTAGAATAGGTACACCATGTCCCTCCGTGTTGTAAGAGGCGACGAAAGGGTTGGCGTCGAAGGGCATCCGGCCATAAAAAACATTGCCTCAAAAAGGGAACCATGATTATTGTCATGGGTCTGCAAAGCTAACCCCTGCTCTAGCAGAAAAAATGGCCTTCACACTAGAACCGCCAGCCTCACCCACCTACCTCGTACCTCCGACGGCGGTCATTTTGACCACTGATGAAAAAGGCTGGTCATGATATGAAGTAAAGCAAAAAATCAATTTTTTAACATGTTTGTTGCTTGTAATGATGAGATGAGTTGAAACACAAACTCTTTGCACATCACACAACTGCCCACCATTTTGTTTTTACAGCTGACAGCAAGCTATGCACTTTTTAACCACTTGTCTGGTGCACTTGCCCCATATGAGCTTTTGTTGCACATTGCACAGGTGTCCACCGTTTTGTTTTTGCAATTGGTGACTTGGCATTGTTTCCACATGCGCTTTGCTGGAGGCCCCTCCTCCAAGCGACAACTGCTGTCGTTCCCGGGGTGATGACTGATAAGTATTCCTTTCGGAGCTCGTCAAGTTCTGCAATTAAGTCTCTGCGGCTGTGTTTCCCAGTCACTGACTTGAACAGTACCCACGCATTTATGACAGCCAGGTCCAGAATGTTGTAAAACACATGAACTGGCCATCTGCGAGATCCTGCCTTGACCGAGTACTTTCTGGCCATCTGATCAACAATATCCACTCTGTACTTGAATTATAGAAAGCAACAGTCTCAGGAAGCTACTTGGGGTTATCTTTCACACCTGCTGTATGGTGCAGGGTATTGAGCAACAAAACATTCTTATTTATCTTACCCTGGTAAATAGTTAGGGTAGTGTGACCATTCTTCATCACAGTAATCGTGTAGAGCTGTGCCCCTGAGTTCTTCACTGAGGGGACTTCTCTCCATACATGATTCATTGTGCCCACTATAGTTGTGCTCTTTGATTTCAGTTTCTCTGCCAACTTTAGTTCGGTGAAAAAGTTGTCTGTGGTATTATTTCTTCCCTTAATCAAGTAAGGATCCAAAAGACATAGCACCACATTTTCAGCCAACGTCTGGTCTGCAGGACGGTGCTCATCTTTGCCCAGGTATGGAAACGCATTCAGCAGATACTTTGAATGTCCAACTGCTAGCCAAAACTTTATTCCGAATTTGTCTGCTTTGTTGGGCATGTATTAGGTGAATCGACACCTGGCCTTCGTGGGTAACAGTTGCTCATCCACGGCGATGTTTTCCCCAGGCTTGTAGCAGAGGATGCGATTCCAGACTTCAGACACAAGTACAAATTTGTCTCCCTGAAAACGCTCAGACCTTGTTGACCTTTGGTCAAATCGTATAATATCACAAAATCTGTTTCTTGACATGGTGTTATGAAAGAATGGTGGGCTCCAGGTAACAGACCACAGACTATCCAATTCAAGTCCTTTTGCACAGTACATCCCATGAGCATAGAGCACAGCAATAAATGCATCCAGTTCAGCCAGAGAAATGGACCATTGTCATAGTTGTCTCCTGGCCTCAGTCTGTGCATTTCTTTATATGTCGTAGCATCAATAAGCATCCGCCAGAAACTTACCTCACACTCTTCTCTGATGCGATGCTGAGCATGTGGCGTTGGTCCTTGGGCCTCTCGCAGCACGTTGTGATGTGCCAGTCTTCCAGGAACAGTGTTGCACTGTCAGCAATTCCCCACACTGTTCCATCTTTTGCAGTCTCCTTGCAGCCTGATAGACCCGGTGTTATTGCTTTTACCCTGGGACTCACATGGCCACCATGCTGTCATCCTCTTCCTCGTACAGTTTGCTGTTGAGTTCTTGCTTCAGACTTTTCTTCAGCCGAGTCACTTTCACTCGAATGCTCCTGCTCAGGGATGTCATCTCCATTTTGATCACTTTCAACATCATCTCCCTCTGTCAGAAAGCTGCGGCAATAGCTGAAAAATATTTGTCCGTGAGCCCTGTCTGATGTGTGACATGTTTACTGTATAGCGTGAATACAGTACGCTGTCTGAAATCGAATGAGCGAACAAATGAAAATTTTGAAAATTTTACATGCCACTTCCTGCTTAGATTCGGCACAGATGAAATCACATCGAAACATGTATTGATAACTTATCTCAAATTACAATTCATCAATGCTGAACTCGTGTTTTATGCAATGCATTTCCTTAGCGGTCAAATTCACCGCAGTGGCTGTTTTAGGTACTAGGGCATGCCCGTACTATATATATATCTAAAATTATATCCCCCCCCTCTATTTACATGAAATGGTTTGGTCCATGAAATGTTTTGGTCCATTCGCAACGCCAAAGCGAACGGCGAACGCTTTACATGAAATGGTTTGGTTCATGAAATGTTTTGGTCCATTCGCAACGCCAAAGCGAACGGCGAACGGCTTGCGAGTACAGTGACAACCCCCCCCCCCCCCCCTCTATTTACATGAAATGGTTTTTATTAGTTTTAAAACATAGTTTAACGCCAACATAGCGGCAACATAGTTTGCAAACGTGAAATAAATGAATACGCTCTCAAATGTGCCATCCGAGGCAGAGTGTGTTCGCCACGTTCGGCACACGCGATAGCTCGCTGCTCTCTGATTGGTTGAATCGTTTTTTGGACATAGCTCGGTAAGTAATTGTCCGATTAATATGAAACCTTGAAAAGGCACATCCTCGGGTCCCCAGCAATATACCTGGCAAGTTTAAAGTATATCGGACCCGTGGTTGTCGAGAAACAGCGGTCACAGACAAACAAACACACAGAGATTACTGGAATTATAGATAGATAATAGCCTGTAACTCAAATATGGTTGAGGTCAGTAGGTCGATATTTTGTATGAATATTCAACACCCAGAATCAAAAGTCAAGGAAAATCAAAACTGAACAAAAAAAATTCGTCGGCTACCAAACTGTGCTTGCGGTCAAATTGACCGTTCCGGAGGTTCGTGTTAAAAGGATTTAAAAAAAAAAAAAATTTGAGAATCTTGGATATCTAATGACTGCAGACTTTTTGTGTTCGTTTCTGTAAAAGTCCTAATCTATTTTGTAATCTGTAAATTTGACTTTTTTGGTTTATGTCCCATCACATTGGATACCTCAGATTTTGATAGGACTAAATTCTGAACAGGAGGAGGCAAGGCACATTTTGTCAAATAGTTCTTGATCTGGTCTATTTGGATAACTATCAGGAAGACTTGTCATCCATATCTGGTCAACATCCAAATATTTGCCTTTGCTTCTCTTCTTCAAAACATCAAATGGAAGACTCATTTTTATTGCGTTGTCTCCTGTAGGAACAAACTGTACCTTTCTTTGATTCTTTTAATTCTAAGTTGCACACTCTGAAAACGGCTTCTTGAGCACTAACTTCTCTGTTGTGGAGATAAATAGCACCTAATTTCTTCAGAGCTTGCTTAGCATCTTTGTTTCCATTTAATGCTTCCTTTTGAGCGTGCTCAAGTAACAGCCCCATTTCTCTCTCGGGCTTTGAAATAGATAAGATAATATAAACAATGCAAGAGTATGCCTTGCAACACAATGCAAGAGTATGCCTTGCAACACAATGCAAGAGTATGCCTTGCAACACAATGCAAGAGTATGCCTTGCAACACAATGCAAGAGTATGCCTTGCAACACAATGCAAGAGTATGCCTTGCAACACAATGCAAGAGTATGCCTTGCAACACAATGCAAGAGTATGCCTTGCAACACAATGCAAGAGTATGCCTTGCAACACAATGCAAGAGTATGCCTTGCAACACAATGCAAGAGTATGCCTTGCAACACAATGCAAGAGTATGCCTTGCAACACAATGCAAGAGTATGCCTTGCAACACAATGCAAGAGTATGCCTTGCAACACAATGCAAGAGTATGCCTTGCAACACAATGCAAGAGTATGCCTTGCAACACAATGCAAGAGTATGCCTTGCAACACAATGCAAGAGTATGCCTTGCAACACAATGCAAGAGTATGCCTTGCAACACAATGCAAGAGTATGCCTTGCAACACAATGCAAGAGTATGCCTTGCAACACAATGCAAGAGTATGCCTTGCAACACAATGCAAGAGTATGCCTTGCAACACAATGCAAGAGTATGCCTTGCAACACAATGCAAGAGTATGCCTTGCAACACAATGCAAGAGTATGCCTTGCAACACAATGCAAGAGTATGCCTTGCAACACAATGCAAGAGTATGCCTTGCAACACAATGCAAGAGTATGCCTTGCAACACAATGCAAGAGTATGCCTTGCAACACAATGCAAGAGTATGCCTTGCAACACAATGCAAGAGTATGCCTTGCAACACAATGCAAGAGTATGCCTTGCAACACAATGCAAGAGTATGCCTTGCAACACAATGCAAGAGTATGCCTTGCAACACAATGCAAGAGTATGCCTTGCAACACAATGCAAGAGTATGCCTTGCAACACAATGCAAGAGTATGCCTTGCAACACAATGCAAGAGTATGCCTTGCAACACAATGCAAGAGTATGCCTTGCAACACAATGCAAGAGTATGCCTTGCAACACAATGCAAGAGTATGCCTTGCAACACAATGCAAGAGTATGCCTTGCAACAATATGCCTTTTTTTTTTTTTGTATACTGAATCGAGGCTCGTGGAAGAGCTAACATTTACTTCACAAACAAATGAACCAGACAAACAAAATACCCAAAAAGAGGGAGCGGAAGAGAAGATGGGGAGAGAAGGGGAAGCACACAAACACAACATCCGAGAGCAGAGAGATGTGTGGAAGGGAAAGGGCCCGGGGGGAGGAGGCATGGGAAGGGGGGGGGGGGGGAGGGATAAGTATAAAACAAGGACACCAAGGACTTCCAGGGCAGAAGTTGGTATTTCAAAAAAGTGGAATTGGGGTGAAATTAGTGGGGGTAGAAAAGATCAAGGTTTTGGATGGGGGAAGATAAGAGATGGTGGTGAACAGATGTTTTAAAGACTTGGAGGGTGGAGTGGGATTGAAGAGTGAGGGAGTTTGTTCCAGAGGTGGGGGAAAAGAGGAATGAAGGAGTGAAGGTGAGCAGAGTCTTGATTTTGGCAGTTTAACCATAAGAGGGTTGCAGGCAGATCTTGTGCGACCTGTAGGAATATTTGCGGGACAGAGCTGGGGGTCAAGGCCAGAGAGGAGTCGGTAGAAGACGGAAAGACCACCAACCTGCCTGCGGTGAGTGAGTGAGAGGCCTTTGCAGTTAGCTTCATCGCGGGAGATTCCAATGATTCTGAATGCTTTGGTTTCAACAGCGTGAAGGCGAGCTAGGCGTGAGGCAGGAGCACCAGCTCAGAGGGGAGAGCAGTATTCCATTGAGCTGCGGATGAAAGCCTTGTATGTGGTGAGGAGCTCAGGTGTGCCAAGGAAGGACTTCGCACGACTGAGGATGCCCAGTCGGCGACTGGCTTTGGAGGCCAGATTTGAAATGTGGTTTTCCCAGGAAAGATCATGGCAGATAGTGAGACCCAAAAGCTTGAGTGACAGAACTTCTTGGAGAGGATTATTCAGAAAGTGGATGGGAGGGTTGTCCAGTCGGTCTTTTCGGAGAGACATCGTAAGAGTGTGAGATTTGTCAGGATTGAAAGACATGTTCCACTTGTTTGCCCAGTCTGATTTTGTCGAGGTCTGCAGAGAGTGAGGAGGCTGCAGACTGCCGATCTGAGGGATGAAGAATGGAGCGACAGAGTAGTCGTCAGCAAAGAGATAGACGATTTTCAAGAGAGTCAGATCTTTGATGAAGACCAGAAAAAGCACAGGGCCCAGAACACTGCCTTGGGGAACTCCAGCCTGAACAGGAAGAGGAGATGAGAGAAACCCATTCAGGGCCACACGTTGACTATGACTAGAGGAAGTCCGCCAGCCATGTGTGGAGATTTCCATGGATACCAAAAGTTTGGTGAGCAGAGCGGGGTGCCAGACCGTATCGAAGGCACGTGATATGTCAAGGGAGATTGCTCTAATTTCCTGTTTGGCATTGAGGACCTCCATCCATTGTTGAGAAAGCAGAAGCAGCATGTCCAGAGTTGAGTGACCTGGTCTGAAACCAAATTGATGATCAGAGATCAAGCAATTGGAGAAGAGGAAAGATTTCATATCCAAAGCAACGATGGATTCCATGACTTTGCTGATAATTGGGAGAAGGCTGATTGGTCTGTAGTTGCAAGGATCTGTTTTTGCACATTTTTTGTGTAAAGCGGTGATGTTGGCTGATTTCCAAGCAAATGGCAGATGACCTTGAGCAAAAGAGGGCGAAGAGAACAGAGGCAGTGAAAGAGCGGCGGAGCAGGATTTTAGGACCCGTGGGCTGATGCCTTCAGGTCCAGTTGCAGAATCAGTCAAGGGTTGACAAACTTTTCCACCTTGTCAGGAGGAAAGGACAAAGTCCAGGAACGACTGGGTACGGTGGGTACAGAGAGGGATGGGTTTGGGACACAAGATTTTGAGGCAAACACAGAGTTGAGGCATTCAGCTTTTTCACGTGCGGAGTCAGCCGTGTGGCCATTTGAGGTGAGGGAGGGGATGGAGGGGGAACAAACACCAGAAACAGATTTGACCAGACTCCACCAGGATTTGGAAGAGGGAGACAGATAAGAGTTCGGTCCTGAGAACGGAGAGATATTGTTTCCTGGCTCTCCTGAGGGTGGACACACACTTGTTTCGGGCTTTGTGAAAGGAAATGAGATTTCCTTCCGTTGGATTTGCTTTCCAGGAGACGAAAGCAAGTTGTTTCTGGGCAATAGCTTCACAATAGCCTAGGGTTTTTTTCTTTCTTCAACCTAGCCTCGTGTTTTAACACTGGCAGGTTTCAGAGCAGAAGCAAGTTAGCTCACGATGTTTCACGGTCTCTGGATCCTCTGTGAACATAACCTGTAAATGACATAAAAGTGAAAAAAAATAATTATGAATCAAAAAATATATATCTAAATATCAACAATTATGAAACTGGGATGCCGTGCAAAAAATAGAAATTCTACGACCACTCAAAGACAAATCTTCAAGACTGAATCCCTTAATGAGACTTTACATGTACTTGATTATTTGTGTGCATGTTTCCCAGGTGTTACCAGCAGTTTCAGACCAATTATTTCCATACATGATATGACACCTGGTGGAGCTTCATGGTACCATTCACGTGAGTCAGATCTGAAGGCACCTCCTCATCAAACTTTGTGATCTATTCTTCTGGGATCAGCATGAGTTTGATAGTTGTCTCTGGGGCAAGTATATCTTACAGGACATTTCCAGAGGGTATATCCTTCCCCTGTGCCACAAGGGAATTGGCAGTGTGCTTCAGGACTTCCCCAACACCATCTGGAGCTCCCTTTCCATGGCCAGCTTCAAGAAAGTTCCATGTCACCTTCTCGAACCCTAGGCTCTTTGGCACAGTGCCTGCTAGCCAGAAGTTGATCTTGTTGCGATACTGGGTAGTTGGCCCATCTGACAAAATGCACTGTCTTGACTCTTGGATGTTTAGCTCTCACATCTTTCAGAACTGGCACCATATGCCCCCAAATACCAGATGGATCATGTCGAGTACATTCAGAGATCGTACAGAATGAGGTTGCATCTTCTGAAGTGTACCAAACACCAGTGTGAAGAGACTTGCTGATGGGACCCTCCCAAGTGGACGCTTCGAATTTCCTCTGCATACTTGCAAGAGTAATTTTCAGAGAAGTCCACATGGATTACCACAGTCATCTTCCAGATTTGCCTTCAGTCGACGAAGCTCTGCATCCTGGTGAAAGATGTTGACTTGGTGGGTGGTGAACCGTGGCTTCATCTCACGCTCAATTTTTCCATACTCGTGCCAAGAGGGTGGTTGTGAAGGTTTCCTTTGCAGTAACCTTTGTCGCCTTGCCATCTCCATATGTCCGCTCCTTTGTAACCCACTGATGGTACTCGACCTCCATCTCTTGCCGGTGGTCTGCAATCAAGTCTTGTCCTTCCATACATGCAATCCACCTGTTTAATATCGCACACCATCGACTGCATGCCAGCTTCAATGGTGGTAGTCATTCTCTCAGCTGCCAGTTTTTGATTCATGAGCTGCATGTTGGAACAACGCTTGCACATGCATGTGTTCATATTACTCGTTGATGGCTTGACCACCCACCATGGTTTCAGTCGACAGAGTCGAGTAGTGCATCTTGATGCTGGGGTTCTCATAAAGAAACTTAGCATGAAGCACCTTGAGGCTGTCATTGAGCAAATGCTTCTACTTCTTGACTTTTGTATGAGTGATTGTGTCCTTCCCCAGCATTTGTCTGCTGTTATCTCGCTCAATGAAGTCTTACAGGAGCTCCAGGGTTTCAGCACTGACCCTGTCTTTCCTCAGCCTTCTGTCGTAGTTGAGGTCATTGACCACATCTGTACTTCTTGGTGATCTTACTAACTACAATCCTTCTGATCTTTTGCTTGTCCCTCTGAATCTTGTTTTCCCTGTATCTCTCTCGAAGCTGCTTGACTAACACATGGTGCAGTAAAACTTTCTTCGTCACAGCTTTTGGAACATGCAAGTTGTCGGAGACGCCTTGACTTAGAGCGGGGTGAGTTGCTGTTATTTTCCAACAGCTGCTGCTGCAATCTGTTGTGGCATTTCTTCCACTTCTCCACAAGCTTCTTTTGTTGAAGCACAGTTGCCTTCTCTATGCTGAGTTGTCTGTACGCTCTTGCCCTGTCCCTTTTCATCTTACGACCTCGACGAACTCTCTGGTCCATTAGACGTCTTGGGGTGGCAGTTATTGGTGTCGTAGGTGGTGTATCTAGCATGTTGACATGGGAACAGTTGCCCTTTCTGTTATCTCTATTTATTGGAGCTTTGGTGCCATTGTCTCCTTTTTTTTTTTTTTCTTTTCCTTTGACCGTTGACTCCTCTCATTAATTCGTACATTGTTTGCCTGCTTCCGGTTTCTTTCCTTTTCCAGATACTGTTGTCTTCGGACTAGATCATTTTTCATACGTTCCCGATATTTTCTGGCATGCTCCGCAGCCGAAAGACACATTCTGCAAGTTAAAAAAATATAAGTTATTGTCATTTCATTACAATAAAGGGACAAATATATGGGCTTGTGTCGAAGAAGGGTTGCGGTCACGGTTTGCAACCTTTTGTAGATATCCCCCCTCTAAACACCGAATGGATGCAGTGCGTAATGCGACCTTTCATAGACACCCCCCCTAATCACCGAATGGTCGCGGTCGCCTACTGCGACCCTTCGTAGATATCCCGTAGATAAATGGGACAGTAAAAGATACACCATGCATACAAAATGTTATATTCCTTTGCAAAAAGCAAATGAAAGAAAATATTAGCCTTCCATTGAGAAAAGAAACATTCGGCCCTAATTAGTAAACCATTTTATTGAACTATACAATAGAATTCGATTAATATATAAACCAATTAACATGATTTATAAGAAATCATCTCCGTCACAAACTCATCTCCTTTACTCTGTCATAGAGGCACCCACGTGACGGAGCTGACCGTAACGGAGACGATACCTAGGCCGTTCAGGCCCGTTTGGCTTAGCCCAAGAACATCCCAGCTGCGACGAGGCTGTGGGTTTTCGTAGTGGATATGGTCATTTCTCGTAGTATATCATAAAAAATTTCATATAAAATGTGATTCAGCACGTTCGGAGATTACGTTAAATAAAGGTACGCACCTGATATTTCCCAAAAGATCCAATTTTGATATCTTTTCTTGATGAATCTTAAGGAAAATTGGGTTACTTCTTCATCAACGATGTACACCTGCCAAAACATGGCCGATGAGATAATTTAAAAGCCTTTTCTTTCTGTCGTAGATGACGCTCTGAATTTTCATGACGGAGATGATTATAAATGTCAGGACAACGAATATCTGACGAAATCGTTACAAGATGGCCAATTCATAAACATGCATGCATATTTGGACCTATTCAATCGATTTAGACAATAAATTGACATTATTCTGACATATTCTGATCAAAAATGTGCACCCTTTGAATATTTACGACGCTTTTTACGCATTTACGACGCATTTTTACATGATACTATCGGGACATATGGTTTGGAGGGGGTCTGCACATCAATCAAGATAAGAAAATCGCAATAAAATGGATTATTTCTCAAACTTTTACTAATGTATTTTGTAATAGACATACAAATCAACATAAATCAAGAAAAACTAAAGTTGAATGGTCAATAATATTTTCGTATACGACAAAGTATCGGGACATGAAAGTAGACACTTATTGAAGAATGACTCATAACAAACAGTGGGCTGAGAGGGTGAAATATTGGAAATATCTCAATATCTTGGGTTAAAATAATCCCCTGATAGTGGTTGAGGGCTCGTTAGAAGCGTATTACTAAGCTTATTACAACGAGAAAAAATTTGTTTTTAAATTTTGATTTTGAGGGGTCTGGGCCCAAATTACCATATTTGGGCATTTTGGACCCGAAACACATTTTCGGGCATATCTTGGCTTAAAATAATCCCCTGAATGTGGTTGAGGGTTCGTTGGAAGCATATTACAGTAAAAAGAATTTTAAGAACAAAATGAAAGAGCTAAAACAATGCATTAAATTCCTAACAACACAACTTCTCGAACAGTGCATCGTCATTACTCAGAGGCCCAAACACTGGGTGGGCTTTTCGACAGTACCGAGTCGAATGTCCATACTCACTGCAATGTTTGCAGTATGGTTGAGCTTGGAGCCGGATGTTCACTTTAGGATCAGAGCCCAACCACAATCGGTTAATCACGTCTTCCAAATTGTCAGACTGTGACGTTTTACGGGACAACTTGAGTCGAATCGATCGAAGAATTTTGTTGTTGGCCTCCAAACCCGATTCATCGAAGCACTTTAACCCACGACCATCGTTCATTTCAATGAGTTCCCAAGAGTGGGCAAGCAGTTTATGGAGAGTCGGCGGAACACAAATCCACATTTCATCCACTGGTTGAGGTGATTTCTTCTTTGGTCGGGTGGGGAAACTTTCTAAGTACAACAGGTTAAAGGGTGGTGCAAACTTGTTTGTACTCTTGTACGTTTATGTTCTCCGACGACGAAAACAACCGCAGAATGACCGACAGATATTGTCCAATCTGCGTCATAACACCTTGGAATCGGTCGGGTAACATCTGTATGACGATGTCTCTGCAACCATGATGTAAGATACGTCGAGCCGTGTTGCCAGTTGTCGAGGTACCTCCCTTACCAGTACCATCTGGGAAGTCCCATCTCTCTCCTATCACCTCCTCCAGTTTCTTCTGAATCTCTGTCTTGGCAGCTACAAGAAATTTGTGATAGTGAGATGCCTCAGACTCTGTCCATTCAAACACTTCTGCCTTCAGGTGAACAGCAATCTTCATGTAGTGGTCGAATGTACGAAGGAGTGCATGAAGAACTTGAACCGAGATGACTTAATGGTTTGGTATTGGCTTGTTTGTCAAACCTTTCCGTGTCCCGTAATCGTTCCGGTGTTTGACAACGACACCATCATCATCAACAACTTCTTCGAACAGAGCGTGTAGATCTGCAACAGATCTCGTGATTTCGAACCCTGCTCGCACGACTTCTGGATCGTGACAATCAGCCCTGGAGTGGTCGCATAAGTCACAATACGCCCCACCAAGACCCAGATACAAATTGGCAGCCTTCATGTCCATCATGTGCGATGACACCTTGGCCTTCACATAAACTTCCTTGTCGCCAACCGTAGTTGTGAACCCTTCGTTTTGCATCTTGTTGATGTCGTCGTCGAACACTTGAAGTGATTGGAGGGTTTCGGTCGACTCCTTCCCCAACTGCAGCGCTAAAGGTCGATGTGCGAGGGCACTGTTGGGTGACTTCTGGCTCCATTTAACATCACCACAGTCTGAGGTGAGGGATAGTGGACAGAACATGGACATAATGATGTTTGTCTTCTCGTTCTCAACTTGCCGATAGATTGCATGGCTACCACTACCATCAAACCCAAACTTAATGTTCATGACAGCAGATGATGGAAGGAGTGATGCTGGAAGGTCTTCCATGATCCTTTGTGCTGTTATCTGTACTGACTCAGCATACATCATGTGAACACCTTCGTGTGGATCAGGTAACGACTGTGGCTTTGGAGATATTTCGGTCTGTGTTTTCCTGATGTGGATCCAGGATGGAAGAATGTTGTGTCCTTGTTGTTTTAAAATCTTCTTAAGTTTGGTGTACGTATCACGTCCAAGTTGGCAGTCCACCATGATGGCAATTGCTGCATCGATGGGAATTGTAGAGGAAGTTGATGGTTTGGGAGTTGAAGCGGAAGCTGGTCGTTGCCATGCACTGTCTCCGAATTCACGTGCACTCTTGTCCTTACATTTTCTAAGGAGCAATGCAAGAATTCTCAACGGGGTTTCGTCATTCTCTTCTGCATATTCCTCAACTTTCGTCCAGATTTCGTCCGTGCGGGCCTTCAATTGCCTCTCTCCCAATTGATCCAATGACTTCTTTGGCTTTTTCCGGGGGACTTCGGGTACAGAGGAGGCAGAGATGAAGTCTTCACTATCAATGACGATATCCTTGCATGGAGCATCCCTCTGAGCACTACCTTTGCTTTTCCGAGTTGCAGTGAACTTGTTGTACCGGGACTTCAGCTCCACCATCCTTGCATGCAGCAGGTCATCCTGATGGACAGAAAGCTTCGTGGCCCCAACTGTTTCAACTTTGTCCCAATCTGGAGGTTTGAAGTTGTTCGGTTTCGCTTCTTGGCAGATGGAAAATAACTCGTCCCATGTCAATTTCATAGTGAGAGATGCTTTATTGTTCTGTAAAAGAAAAGTATACAGTACTAACAATGCATGAAAAAATGCGAGGCAATGCATGAAAAGATGAACTATGATGCAATATGTGGTCTGATGCAATATGTGGTCTGATGCAATATGTGGTCTGATGCAATAGTGGTATGATGCAATATGTGGTATGATGCAATATGTGGTCTGATGCAATGCGTGGTCTGATGCAAGAATGGGTAAAATGATGGCAGAAAAAAAGGATTTTGTTCATAACATGAAAAGGGTTGATTTAGGGGTAAATCTGATTGCATTTTTGGATTTCCCAGGTCAAAAAACTTCCCAGTGTGAAATTTTAGCCCTAGAACTTGATTCAAACTCAAATTATTCAAGAAAATGTTAAAATGGAAATAGACGCCCCGGAAACGGCTTGCAATAGATTTTCGAAAATTGACTTTTGTGTGTAATTCATTTTTTCTAATTGCCACAAGTCAGATTTCACAATATATGCATTTTCTAAGGCACTGAGACCTATATTTTCAGAAAATATACACTGGAGTAAATCTGGCTTGTGGCATTTTGAAATTTTTACAGATATGCGGCAAATTTTGGGTGGAAAAAACATCGATTTTATGGGTAAATAATCAAAAATCGGCAAAACATTTGACCGAAAACCTCATTTTTGGCACTTGAAGGCTGTACAGCCTAATATTTGATTAGATTCAGTGAACTTGGTACATTTATGGTTTAGTATGAAAGAATTAGGTTTAATGGGCATAATTTTGTCATTTTCTTAGCCTTTGACAGATTTATTGGCAAAATACAGTTTCCGCGAAACCATTGAGCTAAGGTTATCGCGAAATTGAAATATTGCCGATCTTCTAACGTTCACCATTTTTCTTGGAGTTGAGCTTTTGACTTACTTTTTTTTTTGTTAAACTGGATTTTTTTTTTCTAGTTTCTGAAGCACTCAGAGCCATTGATGCCTGATAAGAGTCCATTTTTGGTAATTTCCAGGCTCCAGCCCACTCCAGCCAACACGTTGTGAGCGCACGGTTCAGCCCTTCAGGAAAAAGTTTATTTTGTAAAAATCGAACCACGCGTTAAAAGGATATGACTGGTTTTGTTCGTCGGCGCTCGAATCGGCTCGCGATAAAATCCAACACGTCCTTTGTCGGGGTTGTCTGAACCAGCCACGGGGCCTAGAAGGCTGGGACTGGTCTCAAAAGTTAGGTCTCGATCATATCTCGTCATGTTGGAAGCTGCACATCTCTGTGATAATCTTGTGGACCATGACGAGAGATCGTGCGAGTCGCTTGCAACGGCTTCAAGCACTTCTGCATTCGACCATTTCATGAACGCCATACGCCCCGCCCATCAAAGCGCGTACGTATTAAACGAACATACAGTGGCCCATGTGTCGTCATTTGCGCATGCGCCAAAGTCTTTGCAGGAACATGAAGCATCGGAACAGCGCATTTGCGCATGCGCAAGAGTGAGAACCGCCTGTGCACCATTACGCTAACAGGAGCGCTGCGCTCCCTCCCTTCGATTCCCTCCCTCTTCTGCTAGCGCTTCTGCGCTAATCCGCTAATTTTAAAACCCGAAGTTTAAAAAAATTTAAGGTGTGCTGTAGTTGCTCTGAGACGTACTGATTCCGAATATTCCTTTGGTTTTTCTCTGCGATGAGTAGTTCTCGAGTTATAAGAGGACAAACAAACAAACATACTTTACTGCTTTATATATTGTGAGAAACCACCGGTGGAACCACCTTTGTTCTCACCCAAATGAGTGCCCCGCCCACCACGTGACGTGACCTCCTTTGAGCCTCACGCGATGGGTGGAGGGTCAGAGAGCGCAGTCGCCATCTTATGCAACGGACGCTCTCGAAGGCTCCGAGTGGGAAATAGATAAAGGGATTTCCCTTAATCTTCACGACAGCCGCGTTGGGCTGATCGTTTACCGTTCTGTATTTTACGAGTGAGTAACTCCGGAAGAGAACGAGTGATTCCCGGATCTCATGGATTGGAACCGTGAGTCAGATATTGCCTGCGTCGTGTTGGAGCTGCTGGCCGACCGTTCCTGCAGGCCTTGTGCGGTGTATTCCACTCTGTTACCCTCCGAGTCCCGGAGATCGTCGATTGGAACCGCGAGTGATCTTGCCTGCGTCCTGTTTGGAGCTTCTGGGGCCGACAGTTCCTGCAGGCTTTGTGCAGTGTATTCCATTCTGTTACCATTTATGGTTTTTGTGATCGAGCCAATAAAGCATCGTGCCTTACCCCTAGAAGGCCGATTAAAACACAATTGTGTTTATTGAGTTCTCTCTGTCCACTCCGTGGACTACTTGAAGCCCGGACATTAACGTCCGTATTCCGTGCTGGGAACCATTTCACAGCCGGGATCGCGACAAATGGGTTGCTCGTCCTAGGATCATTCAAGTAAGAGACATTCGAATTGAGACGGGAATTCTGCATCTGCATCTTCCTTGCATCTGCTCACCAGCGGACGCCGTCTTGGAGGAGCCTTCTCACCAGCGGACGCCGTCTTGGAGGAGCCTTCTCGCCAGCGGGCGCCGTCTTGGAGGAGCCTTCTCGCCGTGGGACGCTGTCTTGGGTGGTGCTTCACTGCCGAATAAGTGAATAGCTTCGGATCCCTCCAAACAACCGACAAAAAAAAAAAAACGTGAGTATTTGTACGTGGTATTTTTCTCATTGGCAATTTGATGTGCGGTGGTGATATTGTGTAGTTCGTGTCGTATTTCCCCAACAGAGCGTTGTGTTTGAGCGTTGTGTTTTGTGCCTTGTCTTATGATAACTCGTAGCCAAGCTATGTCGACCAGAGAAGTGAGAGTTCAACCTGATCATATTGACAGTCGCGTGGGTGGCGATGCGAGCGACGCAATCAGCCTTGACCCAGTCACTAAACCCGATATGTTAGGAAGCGATTCCATCATGACTAAATGCATGCGTTCGCCTTTCTGGCCCGGGCTGACTCCGGTTCAACAACTTGACATGTATAACAGGGAGAATGACAGGGCAGAGGCAGAGCGTGCTGCGGCAGCAGAGAGAGAGCGTGCAGCAGCAGAGAGAGCGCATGCGGCAGCAGAGACAGCAGCAGAGAGAGAGCGTGAGAGAGAGAGAGAGCGTGCGGCAGCAGCAGAAGCTGAACGCGTCAGAGAGCATGAGTTGCGAATGTTGACTGAACGACCGCGGGCAGAGGGGTCTGCTGCAAGAGTCCCGGAAACTGTTCATGTTCGTTTGCCGGACTGGACGGGAGACACGAAGCCAGAAGTGTATCTGGAGATGGCGGAGAAGTTGTTGGCTGCCGGTGGCATTGATGAGAGCTTGTGGGTCGGCCATCTTGTGAGCCATCTATCTGAGAGGGCGAGGGAGGTATATGCGAGGATGGCAACCGAGGACGCAAACAAATACAGGGCATTGAAGGCCGAGATTTTGAACGCCTATGCGGTGTCCGCATGTATTTATAGGAGAAATTTTTTCAGCTGGACTCGTGAGTCCAGTCAAACCTATGAGGAACATTTGCGGGCCTTGTTGGAACAGCTGCAGAGATGGTTCAAGGGGAGCAAGGTTGAGTTACCTCAAGCGGTTGCGGAACTCCTGGTGCGTTACCGTATCGATCAACAGCTTCCGCCTGACTTAGCATTGTTTCTTGTCGACAAAGACACTGTTTCCTTGGCAGACTGCGTCAACCTTATTGATAAACATGTTTTGGCGTGCAAAATGCTGCAAGTCACGCAGTCGCGTCGTAAGACGGAGGAGTCTGCGATCAAGACCGCCCCCCGTCTGCCCGGCGGCTGGATCGAGGGGAGGGGTTCTCCGATGCCCTCCACTGGTGGCGGTCGCGAGCCGCAGACCAGGGCAGGGCCCTGGTGCGATTTCTGCAAACGCGTGGGGCACGGTGAAAACCGCTGCTTCTCTAATCCCGCTAGTCCGGCCTACCGAGGCAACCCTCCTGTTAAGTCGGAGGGAGATCAGTGGAGCTCATCCGCCGGGCCCTCGCACACGACGGTGGCATCGGTGACCGAGGTCACTGCCACCGAGGCTAATTCCATTCATCCACTGTACCAGGATTATTCAGGGACAGCCTTAGTGGGTGGCCCTGATTCGATGCTGAAGTTTGAGGCCCAATACCTTCGGGATACTGGGGCGACACGGTGTGTTCTCCGGGCGGGGGTAGTTCCGGCCTCTCAGATGCGTTATACCGGCGAGTATACCCTCCTTCGGGGCATTGACCGGGTTCTTGGCCGGTATCCCCTTGCCCTCCTCGAGGTCCGGAGTGACATTTTTAAGGGTCCAGTGACCTGTGTGGTGGTACCCTACTACCCGATACCCGGGGTCTCCTTGCTGATTGGCAATGATGCCATGGCCAGGGAGGAGTCATTGACTCTGACCTGTGGGGGGGTCACTAGATCCCAGAGTAAACAGGCGGAGAGAGTGGCGGAGTCAGACATATCTTCACTCTGGCCCGAGGAGCCTAGCGCCTCGACTCCAGTTCCCGACGGTGACGTTGCGTCAGCTGAAGTCCACCCGAGCCTCCCGTCAAGCCACCCTCAGGTGCCGTGCTCCTCAGGGACCGCTCCCGCCATGTCGCGATTCAGCAGGAACGCTAATGCTAAGGTATATGTGGGAAACCTGGGCAATGGAGCAGCGAAAGCCGAGCTAGGGAGGGTCTTCGAACATTACGGACCACTCCGCAACGTATGGGTTGCTCGAAACCCACCTGGATTTGCAGTTGTTGAGTTTGAAGAGCCACGAGATGCTGAAGATTCGGTCAGAGCCCTTGATGGAAGGTTAATTTGCGGATCGCGTGTGTGCGTCGAGATGTCGAATGGCATGTCGCGGCGGCCTCGTTTCAGACGCCCTTTGGTCCGCAGGCCTTTCGACCCGAACGATCGATGTTACCAGTGCGGTGAAAGGGGTCATTACGCATATGACTGTTGTTCTCGACACCGGAGGAGTACCCGCCGCTCTAGGTCTCGGCCCGTTTCCTTCCTGTCAACGCTTCCCCCAACTTGAGTTTGGCCCCCTTGCCTCTCTATTGTGCTTTGTGTGAAGTGTAGCTCTTGTAGGGTAGATATTAATGTGGTGTATGGTGTTAAAATTTGTGTGTGAAAAAAAAAAAAACCAAACTGGTTCATTGTTAATAATTGTTAATTGCGTTAATTGCCTGTTAGCGATTACCGCCATCATATTGCCATGTGATTTGCACCTTCTACAAATGCTGGTTTCAAAACGCCGTCTATCCGACGGGGTTTTTACTTAGGGGGGGAGGACTGTGAAACCACCGGTGGAACCACCTTTGTTCTCACCCAAATGAGTGCCCCGCCCACCACGTGACGTGACCTCCTTTGAGCCTCACGCGATGGGTGGAGGGTCAGAGAGCGCGGTCGCCATCTTATGCAACGGACGCTCTCGAAGGCTCCGAGTGGGAAATAGATAAAGGGATTTCCCTTAATCTTCACGACAGCCGCGTTGGGCTGATCGTTTACCGTTCTGTATTTTACGAGTGAGTAACTCCGGAAGAGAACGAGTGATTCCCGGATCTCGTGGATTGGAACCGTGAGTCAGATATTGCCTGCGTCGTGTTGGAGCTGCTGGCCGACCGTTCCTGCAGGCCTTGTGCGGTGTATTCCACTCTGTTACCCTCCGAGTCCCGGAGATCGTCGATTGGAACCGCGAGTGATCTTGCCTGCGTCCTGTTTGGAGCTTCTGGGGCCGACAGTTCCTGCAGGCTTTGTGCAGTGTATTCCATTCTGTTACCATTTATGGTTTTTGTGATCGAGCCAATAAAGCATCGTGCCTTACCCCTAGAAGGCCGATTAAAACACAATTGTGTTTATTGAGTTCTCTCTGTCCACTCCGTGGACTACTTGAAGCCCGGACATTAACGTCCGTATTCCGTGCTGGGAACCATTTCACAGCCGGGATCGCGACAATATATAGATAGTTCCATAATTAACAAGGTGTAGTAAAGTAAGTCATTTACATTTGATTTAGTTCAAAAACTTAATTAAACAGAGGATTTCATTTAATCTCTAATTTTATTACTTAAGTTGAATGCTTAAAGCAAGTAAACAGTGATGCACACACAGTATTTACATTACATTTACATTACAATTAATAACAATGCTTTAACAAATATTTCCTTCCCCAAGTACAATATTGACATTTGTATGATGTGGTTGTTACCTGTAATGAATGGCCTTTTCTTCCTCTGCCTGCTGTGCATATACAGTCACGTGAAAAAGTAAGTAGGGGAAGGTGGGGCAAAATGGCACACTTAAGCTTTCTTTGAAATTTTATCCAAAATGATGCAGTATATCTGAAATCAGACAGTGTCTTTACAATCATTATTCCATTATAAATACACAAATTACTTGGTATTAGAATCAAATCAACCATTCACTGGTGAGAACCAAAGACCAAAAATGTGCTCAGTGGGCCATTTTGTACACCACGTTGGGCAAAATGGCCCCCACATATGGGGCAATATGGTCACCCCGTGGGGTAATATGGTCACCCCATTGAAAAACATAATAATTACCCTCAGTCACCAATCAAAACACTTTGAACCTGAAATAATATTTATTGTGAAAAATTACAGACTACAAGGTGAGATTATGCACATAATTAGGCACAAAAGTCACAGATGAAATTCACATCTTCTTCATCCACACCTGCACAACCATCATGGGCCCAAAGACGACAGACTGTGCACTTTATCCATCCTTCTCCTATCACACTATAACTTTCCCGGCAGAATAAGCACATTGTTCCATCATCATCCTCAGACTCGCTAGATTCTTCTGGTGCCGTAAATATAGCCCGTTTACCCTTCACTATCTTCTTTTTTGGCTTTTCTGCAACTTTCTTTTGCTTCTGAGGTTTTTTTTCAGCTCTCTGCTTTGCCTTCTCTGCCTTCTGTGCTTCCTGTCTTTTCTTTTCTTCAGCTGCATCAGCAAGTCGTTTCTTGTATGGGCTTGATGTTAAATGCTCTGACATTGACCTTTTTGATTGACGTGTTGTAGGCCTACCCTTAGCAGGAGTAGCCTTAGGTGGGGGACTGATTTGAAAGGGTGAAATGAACTCCCTACTGGTGCTTGCAACAGCAGGTCTTGGAACAGCAGCATGTCTTTGAGTGTTACCAATGGGTCTCACAGCATTTTCGGGGCCTCTTGCAGCATTACCATTAGGTGCAGGACCATCAACAGGTCTCACAGCATTTCCAGGGCCTCTCGCAGCGTTACCATTAGGTGCAGGACCATCAACAGGTCTCACAGCATTTGCAGGGCCTCTCGCAGCATTACCATTAGGTGCAGGACCATCAACAGGTCTCACAGCATTAACATCAGGTGCAGGACCACCAACAGGTCTCACAGCATCTTCAGGGCCTCTTGCAGCATTAACACCAGGAGCAGGAACATCAGCATCTCTATGGGCATCTTCAAGGGGTCTCTGGTTATCATCCATGGGTCTTGGTTCATTTTGGTTGAGGTCTGTAACTGTCGCTGGAGCAAACTCGTGATCTTGGAAGATGTTGCGGTTCACTGGGAAGATACCAGTTTTCCTAAACCCATTTGCTGCATTCTCGGCTGTTGCGGACTTGCGATATGCAGTCCCAAACAGGCTGGCCAGTTGAAATACTGTCACACATCGTCCCGGGTGCTGCCTCAACCACCTCTCCACCTCCTGCGTGTAATATGTAGATAGTGGCGTCATAAATGAGACATCTAATGGCTGGATCTTGTGTGAACAATGTGGTGGAATGCTCAACATGTATACCCCATTGTCTTTAGCCATGGTGATGACGATGTTCTGGGATGACTGGATAACCCCACGGGCCATTTTACCCCAGGGAAATGGACCGTTTTGCCCCATGAACGACCTCCATGAAAACCTGACATCATTGGAAACCACATGTACTGGGCAGAATGTTTCAAAGGTCAATTTTAGTGACTGACTTATACTCTAAAAGCATGCAGTAACACTAGGAAATATGAGTCACTCTGTCACCACAAACACAATTTTCTCACATACCTACCGATAGATCCTAGTAGGTGTCAAAATGTTGGATGGTTCAGCTCGAGTTCAAGACTGGATAGGGATGGCCACCATGTTGTTACTTTCTGCTAATCCACAAAGGAATGTTTTAACATGAACAGCCACAAGATGGCAGCAGCTGCTGGTGTAATATACCAAGGGGTCCATATGACCCAAGGGGTCCATTTTGTACCACTTTCCCCTACACCCATGTAAAGTTTTGACTTTTTCAACATACAGCCATTTGATCTTCATTTCAACAATATTGATAGATAAAGGTGATATAATATAACAAATATCATGAAACATTTACATTTTGTCGTCCATTGTATAATTTAAATAAAATTAAAAAGACCCAGAAGACCCAAAATACCCTGAAGACTCCCAAAAACCCAAAACGCCCCAAAGACGCAAAATACCCTTCAAGGCCCTGAGGCTAAAAAAGACCCTGAATACCCAAAGACCCAAAACACCCCGAAGACCCTAAAAGACACCGAAGACCCTAAAAACCCCAAAGCCTCTGAAGACACCAAAGACACTGAAGACCTGAAAAGCCCCTGAAGACACCGAAGACCCTTAAGACCCCAAAGCCTCTGAAGACCCTGAAGACACAAAACACCCTAAAGGCCCAAAATACCCTTCAGGGTCCAGAGGATCCAAAAGACCCTGAAGACCCAAATGGCCCTGAAGACCCAAAACACCATGAAGACCCAAAAGACACCGAAATGGTCAAAGATGCCTACCCCTCTGAAACGACGTGTGGTGAGGCGTGCGGAGCGCGCCGAGTCACGCTAGTACTAATAGAGTATATTACAAAAACTGTTACATTGAGGATGTAATTTCCTCTAACCATGATGTGATACAAGTAATAGTCCTAAGACATTTTCCCCCATTTGTTTCCTTTAAACTTTAAAGTTTTTAAGTAGATGTTATACCCATCTGTGCCATATCGGTTCCTGCAGGGCACCATGTGATGTATGTAGCTCATAATGTTTCACAGCCATCTCGTTTTTTTTGTTGGGCTCAGTGGACAGCAGTATACCAATTTCATCTGAAATTGGAACATTAATTATTTTAGCAGGCTGTTCTTGGGGCCTACATTAATGACAACTTACCATGCGCTTATCTTCATTGATAACTTACCATGCATGGGTTTCATCAGACTGCATCAGGAACTCATGTGCAGTTTTCAGTCGTTGAACATGGTGATTGTTCTTTTGCAACACTAATGATGATTGTTGAACGACATGCTCTTTTAGGCCATCGGTCATGTTCATTTTTGCATTAATGTCTACAAACTTGTCAATTAAATATGTTTGTAGAAACTTTGCTGATGTATGAGAAAGTAGAAGAAGATTTCCTATTCTGTGGAAAACCTGACCTTGCACTCAAAAAGATGGATTTTGGCAACAAACTGGTGCTTCATTGCATCCTTGCATCCAAAACTGGTCATTTGAAATGCAAAATTATACTTTCGTATACTGATCAAGACATTTGTGGTCTGGTGAACATCCGTCAAATAGATTACGGAGATATTATGGTAGAAGGGGAAAAGGTTGCAAGACCACCTTTTTGGTTGTTTGAGCAGCACATTGAAGGGCATTCATCTTTAAACTTTCCATCTTTGCATTGACACAATATGTCCATCTTTCCATTGTGCGATGTTGATGTATGGAGAGTCGGACTGGAACTGCGAATGGGAACTTGTTCAAGTTGTTTGTTGTCTGTTCTATTGGCACATCGTTCTTTGCGTATTTAAGCTTCCCCTTAGAGCAGGGGTCGGCAACCTTTTTGACATGAAGTGCCAGTTTGAAATGTTCTTGTTAATTAGTGTGCCATATCAACATTAAGTTTAACATTAAGTTTAATTATGACACCACATCAAAAAAATACTTCCAACAGACATGGAATTTTATTCCATCCATACAGGCTACATGCATAGCAACAACATCCATACAGGCTACATGCATAGCAACAACATTTTAAAGAAACATTTATCTCTCATAATTAGGACATTGTAATGATCATTTTATCATTGTAAAATTTGTCCCCAATGAGGTTACAAATTATATGCACGGACCCCATTTCAAAACACTGCTTTCAGTATCTCATTTACAAAGTATTGCATTGGAAACAAATGTCAAAGTGAGAATAAAGTGTATCAAACAGAAATACCAGTACTATACAAGAATGCTGCCATCCTCATGAAAACATCCACATCTGAGTTGGAAAAAAAGAGATGGACAAACAGCTACATATGCAAACCCATGTGTACTACAAATAAACAGATACCTACCAGTCAGTGTGATCCCTGGCCCTGCTTTCCTTTGCTGAGCTCAATTATCTGGGGGTTGTCGTTAGTCACTTTAAGTTGCAAACATGCTTCGGAGTGGTCGGTTGTCAAATGACTACGGGAGGCCATTTCTTCAATGCGTCGCTCAACACTTCTAGCTGACATGGGAATATCTTTTATTCTTGATTTGATTGTCTCTTTGATGGTAAGCCTTCAAACAGAACCTCTGAGCTACAGAGAAAAGCCTCCTTAATATATTCGCCATCCGTGAATGGCTTTCCGTGTTTCGCAATGCAATGAGCAATGCGATAGCTTGCTTCAGTCGCTTGGTTTTTAGCAGTGGCAAAGATTTTGAGGGTGTTGGCTTGCTTCCCATACCTGGACACGGCACGTTTGATGGATTCTGCCTTGTCTGCCTGATGTTTGAAAGTTTTCTCGTGCTTTGTCTCAAAATGGCGCTTAACACTCAACGTTCGACAAACAACATTTTCAAAACATAAAGTACACACAGCACGGTCCTTCTGAAAAACAAAACCCCACTCTTCTGTCCATGAGGGCTGGAATGCTTGAACCTTTACTTCAGCTTTCTTAGCTAGCGGGGTTGCCATCATCTACCGAACCTGAACCGCTTCACTGCACTGTGGGAAATGTGAGCGGGAGGCCGTACCGTCAATCAAACTAAATAAGACAGGCCGCGCAACAGCCAATGGCTGTTCAAGAAGTGATTTGTCATGCAACTGAGAGGGCACTGCTTTCGCCAGTGTGCCAATGATTACGCACGCGTGCCTAAGGTTGCCGACCCCTGCCTTAGAGGATAGGAGGCTTGTACCTGTTGTTGGGTTTGTTTCTGCAATTAGTGCCTCCAGTTTTTAATGGCACCTCAGAATTGCTTAGACCCTTCGGAGTATTAACCATCTTTAAACTTTAAACCTTTTAACTTTAAACCTTTAACTTTAAATCTTTAACTTTAAATCTTTAATCTTTAATCTTTAATCTTTAAAACCTTAATCTTTAAACCTTTAACTTTTAACTTTAAACCTTTAAACTTTAAATTAAATTTGGGCTTTTTGTACACCGCTCCTTTCCTATGCCATCTCCAGGCATTGCAAATAGTCACTGCCGGCACCGAAGGGGGCTCGGCATTGACGCACGCTGAAAGGGAGTACTCAGTTTTCACTCTTTGTTTGTTTTCTTTCTTTCTTTCTTGTTTGTTTGTCTGGGTGATATCTCAGCCATCCTATGAGCTAGGAAGCTGAAATTTTGGCACAGTAGTGTGAGCAAGTCCTTTGTCGAAAACGGTATTTTTTGTTTTTTGAATAATCAATTAATGGAGGAGATATTTAATTATTAGCGATTAATTAAGTACTTATTTAATTAATCAAATTTCCTTTCTCTTCTGTCCATTGACTCAGGCACCTTTTGAGTTAGGAAGCTGATATTTGGACATGCCAATGACCAGGTGATTTGGCTGCAAAGGCTATTTTTGATTTATTAATTAAACAGTTAATCAATTAATCGATTAATTATTTAATTATTCGATTAATGACGATTTTTTTTTTTTAAAGTTACAGATTCTGATGAAATGGTGGTATTTTATGTGTTCTGTGACCGAATTGATTAATAATTTAATTTTTTAATGATTATTATTTATTTATTTTCATTATTAATCAATTTATTTTCTTTCATTTGGCCAATATCTCAGGCACCTTTTGAGCTCGGAAGCTAATATTTGGACATGACAGTGACCAAGTGATGTGGCTGTCGAGGATATTTTTGATTTATTGATTAATCATTTGATCGATTAATTATTTATTGATTAATCGATTAATTTATTTATTGATTAATCAATTAATTATTTAATTTTTTATTAATGTTATTTAATTAAATTTCTAAAAGATACATCTTCGGATGAAGCCCTAGTGGTTTAGTTATGCTATTAGCCAGTTGATTAAGAAAATATTTTGTGATAATCTTTTATTGATTTTAATTATACAATTAATCAATCAATTAGTGTACACCTCTCCCTCCCAATGCAGCCTCTATGAGCTGCACTGCGGCAATGCCGCGCTGTAGGATATTTAATTATTTGGTATGGGGGTGGTGTACTTTGAATGTACTTGTTTCTTTTTCTTTTTTCCTCCTTTTTTTCTGCCAATGTCTGAGCTGTATCTCGGAGCCGGTTGGGACTTTCGGAATGAAGTTTTGCATCAATAATTGGAATTATAACTATATGGGCTTGACAATTTTTGGACCTTGACCTCATTTTTTTAAAGCCAGGGCCTAATTATATGCAATTTGACATTTCTCGCCATAACACAATTCAGGTTTCTGGTCGGAACAAAATTGCCCTCAAGACAGCGTGAAATATGGCACATTTGCGTTTGATTTACATCAATCATTACCCCCACCGAGTTAAAGGTGAAGGTAAAATGGCGGTCTTTAAATAAAAAAAATTTTTGTCAATAGTGGTGTTTTTTTGTCTTTTTGTCAAGCGGTGTTTCTGGGTTAGGGGGGGACCTTAATTAAATACCAAGTCAAATGTCAAAACATCATTCAATAGTGTTACAATTGAATATTATAGATGTGTTCTTCACTTCTCTTGAAATGAATCTAATATTGTCAGTTGTCATCACTGTCATCAGTCGGTGCCAGATAAATTGATTGTTTTGGAATAGATTACATCAACACGTATTGGTGCATTCAACCTTGCAAGCGCATTTGCTTCAATTGCATGAGGCTTCATGGCAAGAACAGTAAACACTTTTCACCATTATAACTGGAGCGATATGTGGGGTGGTCCACTCAATTGCAAAGTGAGTCTGCTTTTTTTGAACGTTGTCCTTGTGGGGTTGGTGCTGATTGTATATACTGTTGTAAATAGCATCTGGTGATTCTCACTGAAATTTGCTCGCATCATGTGAAAGCCAAAGCTGTCTCCATTTGGTGGCAAGGCAATGTCCCCTGCACACCCAAATCGGAAACGGTGGTAACAGGCAATATTCGCATCAGCACATTCCTTCCACCCATACAGCTCACACACAAACCTTTTGAGGTCTCGCTGTACTGTATCTTTGAAGATTCAGTTCTTACCCAGTTCAGAAAAGTCATTTTTGTAGAATGGGTATTTCAGAATCGGCCTGAGTCCTTACACTAATAGGCTAACATAGTAGGCTAACCCCTGCTGTAGTAGGGAAAATGGCCTTAAAATGCCTGTTGTTGTTGTTGTGCCTGAGTTCTTGCTCTTTTCCTTTGCCTTTGAAAGCACTCATCACATTCTGGAAAGGATGAAATCCAACAAGGGCTTCTGCAATGTTTTCTCCAAGACATTTGCTGATCTCTTGTGCATAAAATGCTCTGTTTCCTGCCATCAGCCACACAATGACCTGACTTGTCAAAACTGTAACAAAGTGAGGACAAATGCATCTGTGTCCACTGCAGATAATAATGTCGTTTGGAGATGTTGACTGTGATTCATGAAGAAGCACTCTGGTGTTGGCTTCTTGTTGGTCAGAATGTAGGTCCAGGTCCAGTACATCTTCAACAAGGAGGCTTCCCTCAGCTGATGAATGGAATCTATAACAAACCTCACTTTGAGTAGCATCGACTTGGACATTGGATAGAATATGGGGTGAGATTTCTTTCCATTCATCCAACAATAAATTGAGCAACCCTTTGTTACTGCCACAAGGCAATAACTTTTTTGTTTTTGGCATCTTCTGGTCTGATCTCTGAATGTGAACTTTTGTTTTTCCTTGTGTTGTCCTTTTCTGTTGCTCTTATTATTTTATGGATACACTTTTGTACCTATCTGCCATGAAGTCGACCCTCTTTGCTTTGTACTTCTTTGCCAGGGACACCAACTGTTGCAAAATTGAAACTGCAAATTGACCAAATGTCTCAGGAAAGAAGCATTAAGGAAGGGGAATCATTCATCAATTAATTCATTTAGGAAGGAAATTAAGAGAAAGGGGGAGCATCGGATACAGAACAGGGGGGAGGAGGGATAGGCTAAGATGTGGAAGAGGAGGAAGAGGTAGGGAGAGCTGTTGAAGGTGTGTTAGATTTCAGAATAGCTCTGGGAAGGATGGGGTGGACAAAAGGTTTGATGGTGATTGGGTGAGGCACAATGAGGTGTTATTTGAGGAGGGGGAAGAGCGAGGCAGAAGGTTGGGGGAGATGGAGGTGAGAGTTGGAAGGGGGAAGAAGTGGGGAGGACGCTTTGAGGAGGAGGGGTGAGGGGGGAAATGGAGAAGAAATGAGGGTGGGGAGATTTGAAGGGGAGGAGCAAGAGGGGAGTTTATGAGGGGGGAGTTTAGGAGGGAAGGGACAAGGAGGGATTTGAAAGGGATGGGAGATGGGGGAGATTTGGAGGGGAGGGGTGAGTCCAGTAGGGGTGAGGGGGAGTCTAGGAGGGGAGGGGTGTGGGGGGAGTTGATGAGGGAAGGGGCAAGGGGGGAGATTTGAAAGGGATGGGTGATGGGGAGGATTTGGAGGGGAGGGGCAAGGGGGAAGATTTGAAAGGGATGTGTGATGGGGAAGATTTGGAGGGGAGGGGTGATGGGGAATATTTCGAGGGGAGGGGTGAGATTGGATTTTGGAAAGTACGATTAATGGGAAACGAACATTTATTGCAAAATGAGTTTCGTGTGACCGAGTTAAAAATACGTTTAAGGATGGCGGGGGGGGGGGGGGGGGGTGGGTAGAGTGCAGGTGAGTTTAGGGAATGTGTGAAGGAGGCACTGTAAGACATGGAAAAAATTTTTGGGATGAATAGATTTGGTGAGCAAGTCGAAAGCAACCTTTTACAGACGAAGAAGAAAAGTGTTGTAATATACATTCACGTGAAAAAGTAAGTACACCCCACGTCAAATTTTGACTTTTTCAACATACAGCTATTTGATCTTCATTTCAACAATATTGATAGATAAAGGTGATATAACATAACAAATATCATGAAACATTTACATTTTGTAGTCCATTGTATAATTTAAATAAACATAAATGCAAATTTCACATGTGGAAAAAGTAAGTACACCCTTGGCTCTAATAGGTGGTATCATAGATATATATATATATAGATTGGCAGTTGCCGGCCAATCGCAAGCGGCCGAGCGAGATTTGCGTCCGCCATCTTGCCACAGGATAACTGGGCGTTGTCATCAATCTGCGCTGCTGGTAGCCAGTGGTAGGTGCCACGTCTTAATGAAGTCTGACGTCGGCCAGGCTTCAAATATCACAACGTGCTTTAGGCCTTTGCTGTAATTATATTTTGAAAGGAGTGGGAAGTCAGAAGATGTTTGGAGACTCTTGTAACGGGCTCGAGAGAGGAAAAGGAAGACGTGACTGGCACTGACAGCTCTTGTTTCAGGATTTGCGATGGTACTCTATATCAGCCTGTGGATATGGCCTGTTGTTTGTTCAGCGATTTGTTGACCATTCAACAAGGATAAATGCAAAGTCATGCATATTGGTCCTGGCAACAAACATATCGACAACATGGAAGATAAAGAATTGAGCGAAACATCACCAGAAAATGAATCTTGGTGTACGGATTAATATAATGATCTCAAACCCAGACTGCAATGCTCCAAAGCCGCAGCTGAAGCCATTTTGGGACTAATAAACACACCATTTAAATACATGGACAAGGATTAATTCATCATATTGTACAATACAGTACCTTATACTGAGTGAGGGGTCTGGGACTATTTGCCCCAGTGTGAGAACAATATGTTCACATATTAATTATTGTAACAGTGTCAAGGCGTTCATTGTTTGACTTGCTATTTGCAGGAGTTGAAGGTTGTCACTCACAAGCACAATGTGGATCTGTCATCATTGAATTTAACTGCTTTCTTTAACATTTGTACTTGTCCACTTTTGCGTTGAAAATAGCAATAAATATATAGGCTTACATTATATGCACCACACTTTCCTTGCGGTTTGAACTCTGCCTCACAGCAACAGCAGACCAGCACATCACACGAGTTAACGACGGTGCAATCTTCAACACCAACGAAAACTGCTCTCCCAAGCAAAGTTGAAGGGATATGAACAGAAAACTTACGCAGACACCCACACAAAATACCAGCAGCTGTGGCCAAATCTCTGC
This sequence comes from Myxine glutinosa, assembly GCF_964187855.1. Lineage (NCBI taxonomy): Eukaryota > Metazoa > Chordata > Myxini > Myxiniformes > Myxinidae > Myxine > Myxine glutinosa. The sequence continues at coordinate 276,394,035 of NC_136261.1, forward strand.
CAAGCATTTGTTGGTTTCCTGTGCAAATATTAACGGAGAAATATTTGTTTGAATTAAAGATGCCACTATCATTGCGCAATTTTAATAAAAAGAATCAAAGATTGTTACATGTAATATATTCATGGATATACAGAGCTCAGAAATAAAACCACATCACACGTTAACATTTTAATAAAACACAAATACATGGGTTAGTGATATCACACATGTACATATGTACACTGAGTGTGTGTACAGTAACTGTACACTGGGTATGCCTGTCAATCACTGGCCTTTGAACAGCACCAGCTTGGTTGACTCGTGTCTTATTGACATCCCCATTCGCCTAACATTGTAGGTCTTTGCAATGTGGTGCTGCCTCAGGTCATAATAAGCATTGGTGAGAATACCTATCAGGTCGTACAGGTGATTATCTATGCAAGGTTTCAATGATATGATTGCCCATATCAAAGAGTTCTTCTGAAGCTGTCATTTCCTTCACACATAGTAGAACCTGCTGAAATGTACAGAGTTTGACTGTGCACATCCATAAGGCTCTGGATGGCCTTCTCAGCAGTGTGCAAGACCTTCACCACACCTGGTGATGGGATCATAAGACCACCATTGTTCTTCAGCCTGAGCAGGTGGTAGGACTGAGAATAATCCTGAGGCATCGAATCGGAGAACAAAGCAAGTCTGCAAGTGTTGCACTGCACAGCTTTGCACACACGCCTGACTATCCATCCAGCAATGTATGTGATGCTGTTGTCCAGTAGACGTGTTCTGTGGTGGTATCCAGTTTGCATAGTCATGCTCAGCCATCACACACACAACACTGTCAAAGTTGTCACAGTCATCCGACTGGCTTGTCGTAGCCATGCAGAGTGTGCCATCTTGAGCACGAACATTTCCAGTTTTGGTTGGCTCAATTCCGCAATGAACAGACAGCTTCCGGTATATAGACTTGAACTGCTGGACATTGGGATTGTTGTTCCAGCCCCCTGAAACAGAATGTTTGCCTTCATGAGAGAAACATGTCCTTTTAATTCAAAAGTACAGTACTTAAATAATTTCATACAACAACAGATATGATTAAGTAAAAAGCAATGAGTGTATCTATTGTTGGCGTGAAACTCTGGAACAAGCTCGATGTAAAATTACGACAACTCACCACTGACAAAATATTGTACAAGTTTGTGTTTACTGTCCCGAAATAAATTATATACATAGAGTACAGAACTTAAATTAAATCCTATATTAGCTATTAAACTTATGAAAGAGAAATGCATGTAACTTGCCTGCTCTGCGCACTGAGTTGAAGAATAGTTCCAGATGATCTTGTGACAGTTTGTATGTCAGTACATATGCTTGTTCCTGTAGCAGCAGTGGCACAAGACGCTTCAAGCTCACAATGCAAACTATGAAACCTGTAATGGCAGTGTGTCTGCAAAACAACAAGTAACAATAAGTATCCTAACTAACCGGAATGAACTTATATCTGATGCATAGGAGAGGGAGGTGGGGGAGAAACTGGCAGAGGTCAAGGAGGGGGTGGGGCAGGAACCAGAGGAGGAACAAGTTATCAGGATTACACAAACCTTCTAGTTTTGTGGATGAATTCTCCTTCTATTGTCTTCAGCGACTGCAAATACGTCGCCGCAGAATCCATGTACGTCATGGTGTGTCCAATACTGGAGGGGCTGAGAGCCGACTTGAACCCATGCATATAGGCATTTCTCACATTCATGATGTCGAACAGTTTATCGATCACCTGAAAATAGTCAGTCAAGAATGTGACCAGAGTAAAGAGTATGTTTATATTGGGCCTACAATAAGCCTCAAGTTACCTCTGCATTATGGCGTAATATTACAATTGGTACTTCAATCATACTGAAAAATAGCAAACAAAGCTGCACTTGTAGAACTTTTTTGGGTCTGATTTGAAACCAAATTGGACATAAATTCACAACTATAAGCATACCTGAATGAATTCAACGGTGGCAGATACACCCTGGAAATTGGCATGGCCTTCTAGCTCCATTGAACGTAGTGCTGTTGCAACGGAGTTGCTCAACAACTGTGCAGCAAGACTAACTTTCATCTTCTGTTTCATGAAGTTCGTGTGCCTGAACGACAATCGATTTCCCAATCGCAATCCAGTATCATCCTGAAGTTTTTGTAGATCCAAAATGAAGCGCCAATCAATACGTCCTTTGTCAGACATTATGACACCGTATGCTTGGAACATATTTCGCATTAACTTCAGCATATGGCATGGATCCATTATGACAAAAATCTCCTGGTTAGTATCAGGGTGCTTAAACGATGGCTTGCAGTCGAGTGCACTCAAGCTACAGCCAAGATCTCTGCACATCCCGAGGTTGGAAGCATGTCCATCCAACGTCAGTGTCCTCACATGGATGCCAATCCCATGCAAGGACGCGATACACTGTAAAAGCAGTTGCTTCTGAGTGGCAGCTCTTAAAGTGTTTGTCAAGAAATAGGCCACAGGAGCTTTCCAATGGCCTCGTAGGCCAACAACCATGAAGACGAGGGCTTCTTTTGCCTCATTGGTGCTCTCCGAGTCATCTCCTAGATCAACAAATCCAAGCATCTTCTTTTCCTTTGGATCATAAACAATCTGTTTCCTAATGGCCATGGCATCTATCATGAGAGCAACATTCTTGTATGTCTTGGGATCATTTGCACATTTTTCCTTGAGGCACATAATCATCGAAGAATTGATTCCTGCGGTGCAATCCACATTAGAGAGCCACCTAGAAAAAATTATGGAACTTAAATAATCAATTTGACTATTGTGATCATTATTAACAACTACTTAATGAGTTCAAAATGTAGTTGACACATGTCAAACAAATTAAATATAATACATCCATGTTTGTGACAACTTACATTCTCAGTGTCCTGGTTGAAGGCATATTAAGTTTGCTGCGAAGGTACTCGTATGCCTTAGGTCCGTACAGATGTAAGGTCAGAGAAAACCTTCTCTGTTCTGCTGTGTATGCCTCACTTCCCTTTGGTTTTTAAAATAGATCCATGGGAAAGTCTGAAACGAAATATATAACATAAAACATTGCTCATGTATGAAAATCTTTTAGAAAGTAATGTTTAGACCAAAAGTATGGTTATTGAACACAAAGTGATGTAGTTGGACCGATAATCAGATTATCAGAATGATATTTGTTGTTTGACAGAATGAACTTCATTCAGATGCCAGTGGCATGTATATCTACGTAATGTAACCAATACGATGAATAAGTCCTACCACGGTATGCCTGGAGCTTTTCTTCTAGTTCTGCTGTCACGAGGTTGTGTTCCTTCAACTCATCCTCTATGGATGATAACGTGCTCTTACATCTTTTCTCTGGCCTTTGTGTTTTTCAGCTGCAGCTCTAAGTCAGCCACTCAATCCTCTGTCCTCCTCAACTTGACTTTTCCCACAGCTTCGTCGGGCGCTGCATAGCTATGGAACTACATCACAGCACAAATAATATGCATGAGCAGAATATCACCAGACAAATATGCCCCCCCAAAAAGATGATTTTTCACTAGGACTATGTAAATTACCTGTAGTACGTGACTAATTTTTATATAAAAATCAATCGATGCTAGCATTTTAAGCTACTAATTCCAATATACATACATCAGGTATACTTGAATGTACATGTCCACTGTCAAGGCTTTTAGTATTGGATTCATGCATGTGAGCCTGATGGTCGTCCTGGCGCTCCTCCAATGCCCTCTTTGAAGTTTGCGTTTGACGTTTCTTCTCATGCTGAAAAGCAAACATCAGCCACATATTGTCAATGTAAAGTATACCACAGAATAAAACATGCAGTTACTTTATCTGTCTTAAAGTTAGAGTCAAAAAAGAGTCCGCCGCCACGTACTATTACATATAGTTCCCACACATTTTACACACTGTCCAAATATTAAAGTATGAAGGTTTTAGTTCGTTTAGAAAAGATCACAAACAACACAAACATACTTTTTGCAAGTGCTCTGGTAAGTCAAACTTTGATGGGACTGCATCATGACATAGTCTTTTGGTTTGGCCTGTAAGATCGAAGTCCACAGGTAAAAAGTGTTGGCTGCACACGACATCCCAGGGCTTTGGCTTCCACCCCTCTACCCGTTTCATCTGAATACACCATTTCCTTCTTCTTTCTTCATGCCCTTCACTGGTGGGGAAGCTGAAAATAAGATAGCTAATTGTTTAAATTCAATCTGATTGAGCTGCATGGAAAGCAGACCTCAAACCTGCAGATTTTATTAGGTCTACTACCCTGTAAACACAAATAAGAGATATACACGTCATATATTTAGAAGAGATATTGTGGTATTCAACTTACAGATGAAATGTCAGACCATTCCCCTTCCTCTGTATATTTCGGCATCTTGCATGTGCACACTGCCTGGGCATCTTAACTGTAGCCTAGGCTACTCCCTCCTATATTTGAAGAAAGAACAAGCACAATGTAAAAGTTAATGCTTATATTTATAATGCTTATATAAATATAATAGGCCTACCTTTGACTGCTTGGCAATAATATTGAATACAGGATAAGTCAACCCCTTGGTGTTGAAGATCTCGGTCGAGAATTCCTGAACATGGCAAAGTTTCCTCATGAGTCATGGATAGTCCCAAATGTGCCCCAGAATCTCCAATCTTTATTCAATGATTTATGAGAGCTGCATTTTGGAGGTACATGTACCTCATGGACAGAACATTTAAGAGAATTAACATTCTACTATGAACCAGTGTTAGTGTAGACAGGCAGACGATGCGTTAAATATCACCAAAGTTACAACATTATCAGTCTGGCAACTGAATGTGTTTTAATCCAATGTACGACACTAACCTGATACTTTGTTCGCCAGTTGTAGTCAATTTAATCAACAATAACTTGCAAATGACGATGACGCAAGTGCATTCCACAGATGGCAACTTGAAAGCTTTCCTGTGGCAAGATGGCGGCTGGAAATCTCGCCCTGTCGTGACCCACTGCCAATCTATATATATATATATATATATATATCTATGGGTGGTATTGCCCCCTTTGGCAGAAACAACCAAGTAGGCATTTCTTATAACTGTCGACCAGTCTCTGACATCGACTGGGAGAAATTTTTCCCCACTCCTCCATGCAGAATTCTTTCAGCTGTGTGATGTTTGAGGGGTTTCTTGCATGCACGGCTCGTTTCAAATCCCCCCACAACATCTCGATGGGATTTAGATCCGGGCTTTGACTTGACCATTCCAGAACCCTCCATTTCTTTCTTTTCAGCCATTCCTTGGTGGATTTACTGGTATGTTTAGGGTCGTTGTCATGTTGCAAGGTCCACATTCGGTTGAGCTTCAACTTTCTGACAGATGGCTTCACATTATCCTCAAGCACCCTCTGGTACAATGAAGAATTCATCGTGGATTCTATGATGGTGAGCTGCCCAGGCCCTGATGCAGCAAAGCTGCCCCAAACCATAATATTTCCACCACCATGCTTTACAGTTGGTATCATGTTCTTGTGGTCAAATGCTGTCTTTGGTTTTCGCCAAACATGTCTTCTGCTTCTGTGGCCAAAGAGCTCTACCTTTGACTCATCTGTCCAGAGGACGTTGTTCCAGAAGTGCTGGTCTTTGCCGAGGTGTTCATTGGCAAACTTTAGTCTTGCACTGATGTTCTTTCTGGACAGCAAAGGTTTCCTCCTGGCACACCTCCCATGTAGATCAAATTTGTGCAGCCTCTGTCTAATGGTGGACTCGTGCACTTTGACAACAAAGAACAAACCAAACGAAATGTCTAAGGTTTAAATAAGACAGGTTCCTCCAAGATCCTCTCTAACGATGTTCTAATCATTTTCACCTGAGCTGGTGCACCTGATTCTAATTTTAGGTATTTGAAGTAGTGATAAATGCAGGGGTGTACTCGCTTTTTCCACATGTGAAATTTGCATTTATGTTTATTTAAATTATACAATGGACTCCAAAATGTAAATGTTTCATGATATTTGTTATATTATATCACCTTAATCTATCAATATTGTTGAAATGAAGATCAAATAGCTGTATGTTGAAAAAGTCAAAACATTACTTACTACTTACTTTTTCATGTGACTGTGTGACAATACAGTACTTCAGGAATGAATGAATGAATGGCGTCAGGAAGGGCATCCGGCCATAAAAAAAAGACATCGCCTCAAACAAGGAACCATGATTGTCATGGGGCCCGCAAGGCTAACCCCTGTTCTCGTGGGGAAAATGGCCTTAAAACGATCATTCATTCATTATTCTCAGGAAAGCTATCATTGCCATGGCATCAACAATGTCGATGGTTTCTGGGCTGAAAGCAATGTTGTTAGTAAGAATATCATTTGGGTACCATTTTTACAGTTCATGCAGCAAAACCAAAAAAAAAACCATTGTTCCATACAAGTTGGCTCAAGAGTTTGCCAATTAATGAAGAGGATATTTTAACATATCCTTCAAATTAAGTTTGTTTTTTTCCTTGGCAATCTTTATTAAGTGGGCCACTAAGTTTTGGTTTTCTTATTTCAATTTATCGGCTTACCTAAGATAGGGGTACTGAATATATAACATGCATTTTAAGGCCATTTTCCCTGCTAGAGTGGGGGTTAGCCTTGCGGTCCCCATGACAATCTTCTCCATTTTGCCATATTTTCTGCATCTCTCCTTGTTAACCCCCTTGCCCGCATTTCTTCTTCCTCCATCTTTAGCCAAGTCTTTCTCGGTCTTCCCCGTCCTCTACTTCCTTCTACATCAATTTCCATCACTCTTCTCAACCAGTCACTTTCATCCTTCCTCAACACATGACCAAACCATCTCAGCCTGTTCCTCTTCACAGCATCAATCACAGGCAATATTCCCATCATCTTTCACAATTCATCATTTGTCTTCCTCTCTTGTCAAGTCAACAATGTCAACATCCATCGAACCATTCGCATTTCCACCCTTTCCAGCCTTCGTTGCTGCTCTACGTTCATTACCCATGTCTCGCTCCCATAAATCATAACACTTCTCACACATGCAGCATACACCTTTCCCTTCAGCTTCAGCGACACTCTCCTCCTCATCAGCACGCCACTCAGTTCCCGAAACTTCTTCCATGCACATCTCACTCGAGCAACCGTTGCCGAGTCTGATCCACCTTCTCCATTCAGCATGTCTCTGAGGTAGCAAAATGTTTTCACACCTTCCAGCTTCACGCCGTCTCCAAGATCCAACTCAACATTTCCTCCATCTGCAGCTCCATCTGCAGCTCCCTCTGTGCACACCTTACATTTGAATGTAGCTGCCACACTGGTAAATGACACTCTCAGACCACTACATTTTTGATGAACCCACTCAGCGCACATTGTACATTGAATGGAGTTCACTCCGCCACCCTTCCTGCACACAGCACACGGCCACTTCCTAGTTCTTTCCACCTCACCACATGCTTTACCACTTGCCATCACCTTCGTCTTTCCGATATCCACCTTCAGACCTTTTGTCTCCATACATTCCTTCCACTTGTTCATCTTTTCCTTCAGTCCATCCATACTTTCCGCAATCAACACCAGATCATCTGCATACAACAACTCCCACGGTAAACCCTCCTTTACGTTCTGAGCCAGCACCTCCATCACAGCTACAAATAGTAGTGGACTTAGTACCGACCCCTGATGCACTCCCACCTTCACCTCAAACTCACCACTGTTCCCGTCCTTCGTCCTTACAGCTGTGCGCGCTCTTTTGTACATTGCCATCACTACTCTGATCAACCATTCCTCCACTGCTAACTTCCTCAATGCCCATGTCAATACTTTGCGTGGAACCCTATCGAATGCTTTCTCCAGATAAACAAACCCAAAAAACAACTTCTTCCTCTTCTCCATGTACTTCTCCTGCAACTGCCTCACAATGAAAAGCGCATCTGTCGTTCCTCTTCCTGGCATAAATCCAAACTGCATTTCGTCGAGCTTCACTTTCTTCCTTATCCTCCTCTCCAACACCCTTTCCAATACCTTCATTCCATGCTCCAATAGCTTTATCGCTCGGTACGAGCCACACTCCAGAGGGTCACCTTTCCCCTTGTATAGAGGGACAAGGGTACTCAGTTCCCAAGCCACTGGAATGCGGCCTTCGTTCACCACCAGATTATAGATCTCTGTCATTCTCTTCACACCCCAACTTCCTGCTGCCTTCAACATATCTCCCACAACTCCCTTTGGCCCTCCCGCTTTTCCACTCTTCATTGCTTTTATCGCTTCCTCAACTTCCTTCTCAGTTATCTTCTCTGCCGGTCCTAAAACTGGGTTATTCTCTATGTTGCCATCCCATTCATTCTCTGTATTCAACAGCATTTCCATATATCTTTTCCATCTTCCTTTAATTCCATCTGGGTCGACAACGATTTGTCCCACTTCATCCTTCAAGCATCTCACCCCCATCACGTCACACCTCTTTCGCTATGTGCTTTGCAATCCTGAATACTACTTTCTGACCCTCTTCTGAATCCAAGCGTTCTCCGAACATTTTCCTACATGCCTCCTGCGCCTTTGCTACCTCTTTCTTTGCAGCCTTCCTGGCTGCCTTATAACTTTCATGCTCTGCTGTTTCTGCTCCCATACCCTTCGCCTTCTGCCACTCCTTGAACTTCTTCCTCTTCTCGTCAATCCTCTTTCCAACTTCATAATCCCACCACCATGTTTCCGAGTGCCTCGGTGGTCCTTTTGTCCATCCACATACCTCACCAACGGCTCCCAACAGACTAGCTTTCATTGACATCCAACCACTTTCAAGCTCAACCACATCATCCTCTACCCTACTCAGCCTCTCTTTTAATGCCTCCCTTACTGTCACCTCTTTCAACCTCCACACCTTCATTCTTGGTTGGTACTTCACCCACCGAGCTCTCCTCGCATCTTTCACCCTTATGTCGCAGACAACCAAGTGGTGCTGTGAAACAGCCTCCTCCCCCGGGAGCACCTTTGTGTCCCGGAGGTGCCCCCTATCTCGCCTACGCACCATCAGGTAGTCAACGGTTGTCGTCGACCCACCTGATGTGTATGTAACAAGCTTATTATCCTCTTTCTGGAACTGAGTATTACAAATCAACAAATCAGCTCCATCAGCAAACTCCAAAATCCTTTCACCTTCTCCATTTCTCACACCATATCCGTAACCCCCATGAACTCCCTCAAAACCATCCATACTCCTTCCCACATGTCCATTCAGGTCTCCTCCCACCACAACAACTTCTTCATCTTTCACGTTTTCCATCAGCTTCTCTATCGCACACCAGAACTATTACTAGGGGGTACTGGACTGGACACGACTAGAGGTACTGGACAGTACTAGGGGTACTGAATATAAAAAGTGCTATTGTTCTGCAATGGTAAAACACATCTGCATAGAAATACAAACAAATAAAAGCTCACTTGTATTATTGCCTCACTTGTGGGGTCACCCGTGGGAATCCCACGGGCATGGACGTGTGACATTTCGACGTATTGAGTTAGATGCTGCACACACACACACACACACACCCCGTTTTTTCATTTCTGTACCTCAATTCGGTCTTATTCACACGCACACGTATACACGCGCACACATACGTATACGCGCACACATACGTATACGCGCACACATACGTATACGCGCACACATACGTATACGCGCACACATACACACATACACACATACACACATACACACATACACACATACACACATACACACATACACACATACACACATACACACATACATACACACACACACGTACACCCACACACATACATGTGTATATATATATACACAAAGAATTAAGTTAAGCACCCCCCCCCCCCCCCCCCCCCGTTGTTTTACAACCTCGCACATTACAAGTTTGTTGTCGTCAAAACAGTGTAATATACCCATGATATTGCTATATTTTCTGGAGAAGTGATATTATGGTCACATAAAAACATAACAATCATGCCGTTTTCAATATTTTATTCTGAATAATTAAAGGTGAAATTTTTTGGGAATTTTAGGCATATTTGCACCTCAATTTAAGTATGGAGCTATAGGTCCATCACGGACAGTGTGGATGACGTTTATGTTTTCTAACGTACAGTCATTGTTCTGAGAAGACCTCTAGCGATCTTTGCGTCAATAACGTGTGTAGGACCCACGTGATCGGATCACTGACTCAACCCTACGTCTCATAGACCCTGTAAGCCGTCGTATGCGTTGCTGTGGCAGGTTGTTCCATTCCCGATGTAATGCACGTTCCAATTCATCCAGATTGGCTATTGGAGGGACCATCTTCGCAATTTGTCGTCCCAACATGTCCCAAACGTGCTCGAGGGGGTTCAGGTCAGGACTGTACGCAGGCCAGGGGATGGTTGTCACAGCACCTTGCTCCAGCAAGGCTCGGACGCGTCTCGCACGGTGAGGCCTGGCGTTGTCATCCATGAAGATGGGTCTGCTGGCGAGGGTGTGGTCATCGAAGTGCGGGATTACGGTGGTATTCAGGATTTCCTCGGCATATCGCTCTCCGTTGAGGTTACCTCGCACAGTTATCAGGTCCAACTTAGTCATGGGAGAAGCATCCCCAGACCATAATCGAGCCACCACCAAAGGGTACCGTTGGTTGAATGTTTTTAGGTGCATACGCGGTGTTTTTGTGGCGCCACACCCGAACACGCCCATCTGTCACGTACAGCAAGAACCGGCTTTCATCCGACCAATGAACTCGCCTCCAAGACCGGATGTTCCATCCACGTCGCGCTAGGCACCATGCCAAACGCTCCCTCTGATGTCGTTCGAGTAGCCTTGGACGCTTGATCACTCGTCTTGACCTTAAACCGGCCGATTTCAGGCGGTTCCTCACGGTACGGTGACATAGCCTTCTGTTGGGCAGCCAGTTGTCCTTCAGGAAATGGCTCGAGGCGAAGGGATATTGTCGCACCAGTCTCAAAAGCGCTCTATCTTGGCGGACTGTTGTCACGCGAGGTCTTCCAGACCTTGGGCGGTCCTTCACCGCATCCGTTTCCTGGTGTTTCTGCACCAACCGACTGATCACCGAATGGTGGTAACCAAACGTTCGAGCTACAGCTTTTCTGGACATTCCGGACTCGATCATGCCTATTATCCGCCATCGTTCTCCGTCCGACAACCGTCTACGAGCCACCATTACGAGAAAATGACCATGTAACCCCCACACGAGCTCAGGCGTGACTTGCAATAACCCGTGATGATAGTGCATTTACAGAAAATCACGACCACGTGGATGATAACACGTGCTGCACGAGCGATGGGCGTCACAGATGAGTGCACTCATCTGCATTTCATCAATGGATAATTGCTAATGTCATACCAATCATTATTTGATCTCACATACCTTAGAATATGTGCCAATGTATACATATACACAAAGAATATATATTAGGGGGTGCTTACCTTAATTCGTTGTGTAGGGGTGCTTAACTTAATTCTTTGTGTATATATATACTAGCTTGGCTCGGCTCGCACTCGCCTCACCAAGCGTCGATACTGAGGAACGGGCTTATTTTAGCTGAGGCTAATGACTACCTGAGTTGCTGTGTTATCATGATTTTCACCAATAATAATACAAACAATTACTTTGCACAAATGTATTTGTTGTGTTTGTGATATTACATTTTTATAGGCAATTTAGGTTGAATTTTTTTTTTTCAAGAAAGAACCCCTCAGCACATACATAGGGGAGGGGTAGGTGCAGACTGGAAGTTTGGGACGATTACACCTCACCACCACGTAATTCAAAACACCTCACCACCAAGTAATTCAAAACACCGCACCACCATGTAATTCAAAATACCTCACCACCAAGTAATTCAAAACACCTCACCACCATAAAACATGTAATAAAAACACACCACCACGAAATTAAAAACACCACCACCACGAAATTGAAAACACGTCACAGCCATAAAACACGTAATAAAAACACCTCACCACCACGAAATTAAAAACACCTCACCACCACGAAATTAAAAACACCTCACCACCACGAAATTAAAAACACCTCACCACCACGAAATTAAAAACACCTCACCACCACGAAATTAAAAACACCTCACCACCACGAAATTGAAAACACCTCACAGCCATCAAGCACGTAATAAAAACACCTCAGCCATAAAACACGTAATAAAAACCACCACAACGAAATTAAAAACACCTCACAGCCATAAAACACGTAAAAAAAACACCTCACAGCCATAAAACACGTAATAAAAACACCTCACAGCCATAAAACACACAATAAAAACACCTCACCACCACGAAAATAAAAACACCTCAGCCACAAAACATGTTATAAAAACACCTCACAGCCATAAAACACATAATAAAAACACCTCACCACCACAAAATTAAAAACACCTCAGCCATAAAACACGTAATAAAAACACCACACAGCCATAAACACGTAATAAAAACACCTCACCACCACAAAAGTAAAAACACCTCACAGCCATAAAACACGTAATAAAAACACCTCACCACCACAAAAGTAAAAACACCTCACAGCCATAAAACACGTAATAAAAACACCTCACAGCCACGAAATTAAAACACCTCACCACCACGTCATTTAAAAACCTCACCACCAAGTAATTCAAAACGCCTCACCACCACATAATTCAAAACACCATCACCAACTAATTCTAAACACCTCACCACCACATAATTAAAAACACCTCACCACCACGTAATTATAAATACCTCACCACCAATTAATTCAAAACACCTCACCACCATGTGATTTAAAAACACCTCACCACCATGTGATTTAAAAACACCTCACCACCATGTGATTTAAAAACACCTCACCACCATGTGATTCAAAATACCTCACCACCACATAATTCAAAATACCTCACCACCACGTGATTCAAAACCACCACAACGTTATTAAAAACACTTCACAACCACGGAAACAAAAGCTTGAGGGAGTCGTTAATGCCCCCATTCCACTTATGCCGATTGGCCCCGATTAGCCCCGATCTCCAGGTCGGGAGCGATCGGGACACTTTGGGAAAAAACTGGTCATCTACGCTGTATCTACATCCTAAGTACGCTCCGATTACGATCACTACGCTGTAACCACGCTCATCGTGGGTAGATCGGGTCCCTGAAGACCCGATCGAAGCCGTTTAGAGCCGCTGTGTTCCCGCTCGCGTACGCTGTAACCACGCTGCATTCGCGATTGCTGCCGCTCTGACACGATGCATTCCCGATCGCCGCCGATCTAAAACTGATCCAACGCCGATGCTGCCGATCTATTGCCGTTTCAACTACGTCATTCCCGACCAAACCGATCTAACTACGCTCTATTCCCGTCTTTAAGCCGACTAAAAAGCAGATTTCAGGTCCCGATCCGTATAAATAGGGCCCGATTTGCTTGCCGATCATCAGTATCGTCGAAGACAGCCATGGATCAACATCAGAGAAATGGCCGTCTGCAGCTCGCTCAACTTCTCCAACAATATGCAATTGAAAGAGCTGCTCAAGTGAGAAGAAGAATGAGAAGAAGAAGAGCCCCTCAGTTCTGGGTCCGGCCATGGTTGACAGAAGAAAGAAGATTGCAGTTTGGGCACTATGACCGCTTGATGAATGAACTGAGGCTGGAGGACATCAACTCTTTCCAGAACTTTGTGAGGATGCCACCTGCTCTCTTTGATGAAATCCTCCACAGAATCACCCCCAGGATTGAGAAAGAAGATACCAGGCTGAGAAAGGCCCTACAACCTGGAATGAAGCTCGCCATCACCCTGAGGCATCTGGCTACAGGAGACCTCTACCCAACTCTCTCCTACGACTTCAGGGTCAGCAGAAACACCATCGTCAAGTTCATTCCGGAGGTGTGTCAAGCCATCGTTGCAGAGTTCAAAGAAGAAATGGTGAAGTGCCCTACCACCCCAGAAGAATGGACAGAAGTCGCTGATTTCGAAAGTAAATGGAACATCCCTCGTGCTCGGAGCTCTTGATGGCAAACACGTCGCCCTCAGATGCGCATTGCGCACCCAACTCAGGCAGCCTCTACCACAACTACAAGGGCTTCTTCTCGATCGTGTTGATGGCACTGGTGGACGCTGACTAAGTTCTTGTGGGTGGATGTTGGTGGAATGGGACACGTCAGATGCTCAGATTTTCAATGCTTCGGAGCTCAAAGAGTGCATAGAGAATGAAACCATTGGATTCCCCAACCCCCTGGCCATGCGGAACGATGATGAGATGCCATTCTTCATCCTTGGAGATGATGCCTTTGCTCTCCGCACCTACTTGATGAAACCCTATGCCAGACGTGGACTCTCTCCTGAACAACTCGTCTACAACTACCGCATCTCAAGGGGTCGACGAGTGGTGGAGAACGCCTTTGGCATCTTGGCAAACCGTTGGCAATGCTTGCTCAAGACACTACAACAGTATCCTGAGGTGGTGCGTGACCTGGTCGAAACTGCTATCTGTCTGCACAACATGCTCCGCATCCGGTTCCCAAGTATTCAGCATGCCGAGGTGGACCAGGAGGATTATCGACACAACATCATCCCTGGTGAATGGAGAGATCAAGCCAACATGTTAGAGGTGGAGCAGGCAGTTCGAGGTAACAGGGACAGTGTAGAGGCCAAGCGTCAGAGGGAGGTACTGAGACTCTATTTTAACAGCCCTGCTGGTGCAGTTCCATGGCAGGAGAGGATGGTGAGACATCATTAGAGACACTATGGGAAGGAGTTGAAAGACATTTTGGAGGACATTGTTGTATTGTTATGTATTGCATTGATAATGATTTCTATTGATAATAATCATGTGACAATAAACATTATGAAACTTGATATTCAATGTTTGCCTTGTGTTGGTTGGAAAGGGAGAAGTTATTATTGCTGGGTTGAGGGGATGAAAATGCATTGCAAAATGAAAGGTCTTCAAAATAAAAGCTAAAAATTTGACAAGTTTTTGCTGGGTAGAGAGGATCAAAGTTTGCATTCACTTAATTAAAAGGTCATAAAATTAAAAGCGGTAAAATTGATGATTAATAATATTTGTTTAACTTGTACCGCTTTTAATTTTAGACCATGGGGTTATTGGGCAATGCAATTTGGCTCATGCAGTTATCAATTCCACTTAACAACGTTGACAAAAAGTGTTCTTTTTTCAACTTTTATTCTTCATTCAACACGAAGCATCACTTTCACTCATACATCATCAAAACACAGACTCATAGATCATTAGCAGTGTCTCCATCTCCCTCCTTCTCCTCGTCTTGGCGGATCTGGCGGAGCAAACTGCTGAGACAGGTATTCGGGTGGAGGGATGATGAGTCTAGGGATGCATCTCCTGCTGCCAATGGGGTGCTGGTGATGGGTGCACTGCCTGGTATCGAGCTTGCAACTGCGTGATCTGTTTGCCTCGGTGGGGTGCAGTGTTGGAGGGGTTGGAGATGGGTTGGAAGTTCTGCTGAAGCCAGGCTGGGTGAGACTGCCACACACTAAAAGGGTGCTGTGGCTGGCTTGCAGGCTGAGTTGGCCACTGGCTGGGATCCGGTTGCCACTGGTGAGGGTACTGCTGAGAAGGCCAGGCTGGGTCTGCCTGTTGTCGTCGACGTCACGGGCACGCTGGAGGCAAGTCCCAGATCTCCCTTGAAGCCTTCCTGTACACTTCGTGACTTAGACCTTCCAGGACCTCGTATATATACTCACAGAACTTGAACCTTTCGCTGTTCTTGGCTGGCTTCATCTGTTCGAGGAGCTGCTTGACCAAGTCTGTGATCTGGGCCTGGTTTTGGTCTAGCTCCATCAAAGCGTCTGCATCTGCCTGCCTCCTACCTCGGGTGGATGAAGCGATGGTTGAGGTGGGTGTGGACTCAGTCGGGCTGCTGATGACCACCACTGCAGCATCACTGGTGCCTGTGTCTGTGGCTATGTCTGTGAGCTGTGAACAGAAGAACAAATTATAAGTACATACACTAATAAGGAAGGTGGTATACATGTTCATAACAAAGTCGAGAAATTCATTAATGAAACAAAGGACATATACTTACACTGACCATGGGCCTCCTCTTCACTTCGCCGATGTGTGATTGGAGGAACTGCAGCCGGCCCCATATCCACTGGTCTCTCACTGAGCTGGATGGCGCCCTGGCCAGACTTGGTCTTCTTCAGCCGGCGAACCTCGTGCGGATGGAGTCATTCCAGGTCTTCAGCAGCAGGACTTCACGCTCCATTTTCTCAGCTTGCGTCTTCCAGATGTTATCCTTATGTTGTGTTTCTCCACAACTTCATCTTCTTATCGTAGAGGACCGGGTTCTTTTCGAAGAAGTCCGCAATCTCTTCTTCCTCCTGGTCTGCAGTTCACGTGGAGCCGGTCTTTCTTCTGCCTCTTCGTGGGAGCACTCTCTTCTTGTTCAACAGGCTCTAAAGGCAGCTCCTCTTCTGCCTCTTCTTTCTCCATTTCGGGCTCGTGCTCAGGGGCAGCTTCAACAGGTGCAGTTTCCTCCCGGGGGGGGGGGGGGGGGGGGGGGGGGTGTAACAACAATCTTCTTCGTAGACTTCTTCTTGGTCCTCGTGCCATTTTGATCGGAGATATTGCGAGCGATGTTGTGTCGAAATACTTGATCGGGTGAGGCTGATGCAATCCGGACCGATTTATATACAGCGGCTTTGATCGGCATTGGAGCGGGACGGATAGGTAACGATCGTCGTCGAAACGGCACAAGATAATCCTCCCGCTGTAATCACGATCAAGGCCGTTCTAACTATGATCAAGCCGTTCTAACTACTATCATTCCGATGGACTACGTTGCATTCACGCTGTAATCACGATCAGTCCCGCTATTTCAGATCGGATGGAAATTTTAAGCATGTTTAAAAAATCACCCCGATCTATTTTTTTGGCCCGATCGACAAAGATCGAAGACGTTCCGTTTACGATCATGCCGATTGATCCCGTTCCAAATAGGATCGTTCCCGTTGTGCAGATCGGGGTCGATCGGCATAAGTGGATTGGGGTATAAGTGACAATACAGACACTGCCCAGATGTGTCTATCTATCTATAATTCCAGTAATCTCTGTGTGTGTGTGTGTGTGTCTGTGACCGCTGTTTCTCGACAACCACGGGTCCGATATACTTGAAACTTGCCAGGTATATTGCTGGGGGACCCGAGGATGTGCCTTTTCAAGGTTTGAAATTAATCGGACAAGTGGTTCCCAAGGTATGGTCACCGTTACTCGCAAGCCGTTCGCTTTGGCTTGCGAATGGACCAAACCATTTCATGTAAATAGAGGGGGGGGGGTTCTACCGTACTCGCAAGCCGTTCGCTTTGGCTTTGCGAATGGACCAAACCATTTCATGTAAATAGAGGGGGGGGGGGGGGTTTCTGTGGTCGTTACTGCCACGTGGTTTCAAAGGTTTTTTTTGTTGTTGTTGTTTGCACGCATGTTTTTTTGCACCCACGTACCGGGCACGCCCTAGTATAGATAAATGACTGTACCCGAGTTGCTGTTTTGTCATTGTTTAAACCAATCATAATTCAAAACAATTATTTTGCACAAATTTATTTGTAATATACGTGATATCATATTTTATAAGCAATTGAAGTTGAAAAAAAAAAAAATTCCCCCAATAAATCCCCCCCCCCCCCCCCCCCCCCCCCCAAAAAAGAAATTGCAATTTTTTATTTTTTTTTAAATACACTTAGGACATACCGACGGGAGAGATATGTACATACCAGAAGTTTGGTACGATTTCACAAAAGTTGAGAAAGTAGTTCAGTGACAACACAACACAGGACAGGACAGATGCTGCACAAATATATATATATATATAGATAGACTAGCTCGGCTCGGCTCGCTGTGCTCGCCTCACCAAGCATCGATACTGAGGAATGGGCTTATTTTAGTTGAGGGCCCTAATGACT
>NC_136261.1:276417182-276487182 GCF_964187855.1 Myxine glutinosa
CGACTCTCTTGAAAATCCTCTATCTCTTTGCTGATGACTCTACTCTCTGTCGCTCCATTCTTCATCCCTCAGATCGGCAGTCTGCAGCCTCCTCACTCTGCAGACCTGGACAAAATCAGACTGGGCAAACAAGTGGAACATGTCTTTCAATCCTGACAAATCTCACACTCTTACGATGTCTCTCAGAAAAGACCGACTGGACAACCCTCCCATCTACTTTCTGAATAATCCTCTCCAAGAAGTTCTGTCACTCAAACTTTTGGGTCTCACTATCTGCCATGATCTTTCCTGGGAAAACCACATTTCAAATCTGGCCTCCAAAGCCAGTCGACGACTGGGCATCCTCCGTCGTGCGAAGTCCTTCCTTGGCACACCTGAGCTCCTCACCACGTACAAGGCTTTCATCCGCAGCTCAATGGAATACTGCTCTCCCCTCTGGGCTGGTGCTCCTGCCTCACACCTAGCTCGTCTTCACGCTGTTGAAAGCAAAGCATTCAGAATCATTGGAATCTCCCGCGATGAAGCTAACTCCAAGGGCCTCTCTCACTCACTGCAGGCAGGTTGGTGGTCTTTCCGTCTTCTACCGACTCCTTTCTGGCCTTGCCCCCCCAGCTCTCTCTGGGCTCTGTCCCGCAAATATTCTTACAGGTCGCACAAGATCTGCCTGCAACCCTCTTATGGTTAAACTGCCAAAATCAAGACTCTGCTCACCTTCACTCCTTCATTCCTCTTTTCTCTCGCCTCTGGAACAAACTCCCTCACTCTCTTCAATCCCACTCCACCCTCCAGGTCTTTAAAACAGCTGTTCACCACCATCTCTTATCTTCCCCCATCCAAAACCTTGATCTTTTCTATCCCCGATAATTTCACCCCAATGCTACTTTTTGAAATACCAACTTCTGTCCTGGAAGTCCTTGGTGTCCTTGTGTTCTGTACTCCTCCCAAGCCCTCTCCCTCCCACACATCTCCCTGCTCTTAAATGTTGTGTGCTCTCAAGTGTTTGTGTGCTTCCCATTCTCTTGTCTTCCGCTCCCTCTTTTTATATATTTTGTTTGTCTGGTTGATTTGTTTGTGAAGTAAATGTCAGCTTTCACGAGCCTTGATTCAGTATACAAAAAAAAAAAAAAAAAAAATACCATTATACATGCAGCCACTGCTGTCTGGATCATAATTTTGATTTACATTTTGCAATCTTGTTTGGTTTTCAAAGGCACTCGTTCTTTTCAATGAAGTTTTGTGCTGCAACATGACAGTTTCCATCATGTCCATTGTCCGTCGTGTATTTTATTTGGAAAATAATCTTACCTGGTGCTTAAATTGCCAACTTTTTTCTGGCTTGCTTCATAATTTTTCATTGTAATTTCAGGTGTAGAAAAAGATCGAGTATCCAACATAGCGAAGTACTGGTTCGAAAAGGGAGTAGCCCGGCCGGAGAATCGTGGCGGTGCCTGCAAGGTCGAGGAGAATAATGAGAGAAAGGCAGCAGTACGGCAGCACATCGGGACTTTTACTTGTCGAGCCAGTCACTATGCACGGCGTGGTTCCCCTGGCCGGAAGTACCTACCGACAGATCTCAGTGTCAAGAAGATGCATCAATTGTTCGTGGATCAGAATCATGCCCAGATTTCATTCGCATTCTACTACAGTGTCTTCGTGTATGATTTTAACCGTGGCTTTGGACACCCTGCGAAAGATGTATGCAGTTCCTGTGTGAAATACCGTATAAAGTTAAAAGATCCAGAGCTATCTGATGAGGAGAAACGTGAAATATCAGCCATGTATCTCCTCCATCGTCGCAGGGGACCTAAGTTTTACGACATTATGAATGCAGTTGGGGATACCTTCACTGTCTGTTTCGACATCATGGAGAACCTCGTTCTACCCAAATCACCCATTGGACAGACGTATTATTCCCGCCAACTCTATCTGTATGTTTTTGGTGTTGTTCGTCACCGTGGGCGAGGCCAGCCACAAGGGAAGGAGGACATTCATCTGTTCGTCTGGCTGGAAAATCAGAACAGAAAGGACAGCAACATGGTGGCATCTGCCCTTCAGCATTACTTCGGAACTGTAGTCCATGAAGAACTGTCTCAGTTTAAAACACCGCGGCTATTTTCTGATTCCTGCTATGGGCAAAACAAAAATATCAATGTTTTGTCCATGCTCTTTGCATTAAGGAAGCAGAAATTTAGGGATCTGAAAATCGAGTACAACTTTCCGATACGTGGCCATAGCTTTCTCCCTGCTGACCTTGCTTTTGGCCGGATTGAACAGGACATTCGGAAGGACACCATTCTGCTTCCATCTGAGTACCTCAATATTTTACGAAAGCATGGAAATGTTCATGTTTATGGCACTGATTGGGCTTGCTATGATTTCAAGTCCGCAGCGACAGGTCACTGCTCCTAATCCCGTTCATTCAAAATCAGTCAGGCCAGGGTGCTCGAGATAGATGGGGACAAACCTGGATTCAAACAAGTCTACAGTCTTGACTTTTGCTATCACAATGTTTTGAAAAGGGGAAAAAATGGGAATCATTCAAGCCTGTTCTGAGTCCAATGGTCAACTGCGTGAAAGAAGCTAAGAAAACGGATGTCCTGAAGCTGATCGATGAACTTGGTGCTGGTGAAGGAGTCAGAGAATTTTATGAGAATGCCTTGGCTGATGTTGGACAGAATGTTGGGAAACAGGACTTAGATGAGGGCAGTGATGAAGAATAGAGTTTGTGTGATTCCATGAACCTAGTGCCAAGTGTGGCAGGATTATCCGATTTCCGCTTATCAGTATTAGTGGAATGTTGCAGAAATCAGTTTCCGAGCTGGCCTCCGATTGGGAAATTATTTGAAAGGTTATTGTGACTAAAATGGTGGGTTCACCTCCTGATCATCAGGAGGCGAACACACCTTCTCAGTCGGTCAGTGATGTACCCTTTCAGTGCTAGTATAGGCTTGAAAACTGATTTTTGTGATATTCCATTACATGCTCAGCTGTTGTAGGATCTGCTCTGACATCATCTGTGACGTCATGTTGTTCGTTATTCATGTTTGTGCATTTGGGGGGGGGGGGGGGGGGGGGGTAGGGGAGCTGCTCCATAAAGTACACACACACACACACTGGAATGTTTCAGGATGGCAAACCCCTGTTAAGGCTTGAATGATACTATCATTTTGTCAGTTCTACTTTTGCAAATTTGGTGTACCGGGTGAGGTGACTCCGTGTACGTACTCAGTGGACAGCCCCTCAACTTGTGATACTGCCAACACTGCTTACTGCCAGGTTTATGATTCTGATTTTGGAGTGTTGTACTGGCAACTTGTGATGCTGACATACATACTGCTGATTTGTGATGTTACTTGGGATACTGCTGACTTGTGATGGTGACTTTGGATAGTGCCATGAGAGTGTCCTCGGTGGCTGTGGTCGTCTGCAAAAGATTGATTCTTACCCGTAAATTTATCGGCAACAAAACTGACAAAACTGGTTTTGGGGGCGTTGAAGCCTTTTTGGTATTAATTTTATTATTATGCCACATCATACTTGCCATAAGAATGACATTCTGGTCATTTCATACCACTTTTACTTGTCTAAAAGTGACATTTGGATTTATCTGTTTTTGACAAAAAACGACCCATGGAGTTATCTGTTTTTGCGGGAAAACGTGTTCAAAATCACCAAAAATTTATTTTTCTCATAAATTTTAATTTTTGAAATCCTGCCGTTTTATTATCTCATATTTACTGATTAAGATACAGCCCATGTCATTTTGATGGGTTTCACCTGGAATGCACAGCAGAAAATCTTGATTTTCTCATTTCAGCAACAATGGATATATCTATTTTTGCATCTGAACTCTTCATATATTGTTGCGGATCTCGAGCCCGTCGACGTACTGAGGGGGGATTAATCCCTGCTCCCCCTCAAGCTTCGAGTCCACGAGGTCGCTACTCACTCTACACTCGTGGGGGCGGATTGCTGGGCAATTCCAGCCGCCAAACCCGCAGCGAGTGCGTGGAAGGGTTTCCGGTCACAACCCGAGTACCTTCGATACACACGCCGCCACGAGGACCGGGGCTGGACCTCACACGAGTCACGCTGATCTTTCACGCCGAGCGGTTTGCGTGTCGCGTAACTCGTGCCGTTAATTACTATGAACCCGATCGAGCGGTTTTATCTCGTGCAATGCGAGGCAAATGGTGAAGGGACGAAAACGGCCGAGTTGGAAACAAGCACATTATTATTCACAAATGTGCACTGGTGAGAAAAGGGACACAGAAAAGAAACTTAACAGTCCTTACTTACGTTTCCCAGACAAGGGCCCTCTGACTCGTTCGGGGAAGGGGAGGAAGAAGAGGATGCGCACAAAGCACGGCCGCTTAGTGCAGTTTGCCCTGGACGTTGGGCGTTTCCCCTCGCGGATGTTCGCGGCAGGGACGTCGACCTCAGTCGTGCACGAACGGGAATCCACGCAGCGTATCCCGAAGCCAGTGAGGCAAAGCGCACGTGCAGGGAGTCGAGGCAAAGGTCGTCAGAGTCCAGGGAGCACGTTCAGAGAGTGGGGGCAGAGAGTTTGAATCCAGCGAGGTCGTCCTGCCAGAGCCTGAATCCCAAGAGAGCCCGTTCGGGGGTCCGGGCCGGGTCTTATAGCCCCTGGAGTCGCACCAGAATGTTCCAAAGGCCTCCACTGGCTGCCGGGGCCACGTGTCGTGATGGCCCCTCATCAGTCACTCCCCTTATTTCTCATTGGCTGTTTCCTGCTTACCAGCCACGCCCTCTGGCTCCTCCCTCGGGCCTCCTAGACTTGTCCTAGGCCCATCACATGGCATTCCAGTCTCCAATGAGGCCCACCTTTACTTACCTGCCTCAACGCATACTAACACTGGGAAGGAGACTATACTTCACATTTAATAAGAAATAACTGACTAAGCGAGGCTACATATTGTGGTGCAACTTGAACTAAAAGGGGGTTTGCCTTTATTCCAATAACTATATATATATGTGTATATATATATATATATATATATATATATATATATATATATATATATATATATATATATGTAGATATATATATATATATATATATATATATATATATAGTGTAACGGTTCTGAGAAGTGTAACGGTTTTTTTTGAGAAGTGTAACAATTTTGGAGGAAGTGTAACGAATGTGAAAACGTTACAATGTGAACGTTACAAAAATGTGTAACACCCTGTTAATGTAAATAATGGTCGCAGCCGTCCTCCTAGTTAATTCCATGAAACTTACACGCAGGTCACGATATATCTTTTTAAATAGTGTATTTCCTTATTCTATGTAGGCTAAATATGTGTTTCCCACTAGATTGACTTTGCATTGTATCAAACAAAATAAGCATAGGCCCTTGCAATTTCCCCAAACATCTCCGCTCTCCAAAGTTCCTTTCAAAAGGGTGGGAGTTGTGTTCAATCCCGCAAGCCGCCATTGCCCATGTGCTAATCTCGGAGAAGAAAGGCGTGTCTCCACCTCGTCATAAAGGGGAGGAGTGAGCCAGAGGGTCGCATGGCCAATCAGCACCGCGGTGAGCGACCCGGTAGGCGTGCCCTCGCAGCCGGCGGCTTGATTCCGCCCGAGGTGATAAAAGCGACTGTAAGGGACTGCTTTACCAGATGACTTGGGAGATGACCTGGGAGAGGAGCGAAGAGGCGGCACCAAGGGGAGCGGTGAGATGCGAAACCCTCCAAGCCAAAGAGGAGAGGTACTCGCAAAGGAAACCAGCTTTGGAGAGACGTGCTGAAAAGAGGGAGACGGCTCCACCAGGAGAGGAGCAGGTGTGCCGAGCCAGCGCGTGACGTCTACAGCAGCGGATACGCGACGGAGGGTTTTCCCGCCAAAACCGCGAGGAATTGAGAGCTGCTGCCTCCGACCTTGCCTCCCTCTCAAGCAATCCACCTCAAGCCCTACCTGCCTGCAATATCCCCTGTGTAAGTGTGAACGTCCTGTCCTACTCGTTGTCTTGGGATTAAGTAAATTGAATAGTTTAAGCTAACAATGCACTGTGTGACTGCTTTTTCCATCCATTGCTTGTAAATAATTTTGGTCGCTCTTTCTTTTTGCTTGTGTGTGTATAATAAATCTGTTCTTCCTCCGTACTCTGTCTTTTTCTCTTTTCCTTCTCTTTCGGTCGCTTTAGAGATTTCCCGATTGAATATCTGTGGGGCGATCTGGTCAACGTCGGGTGGAATCGGGTTCTAATCGGGGAGTAACTGTTCGGACGCGGTAATACACCACCGCTCGGTCAATATAACATCTAAAACCGCGTCAGTAACAATATATATATATATATATATGTATGTATATATATATATATATATATATATATATATATATATATATATATATATATATATATATATATATACATACAGTGGAACCTTGACTTACGAGTTTAATTCGTTCTGTGACCGAGCTCGTAACTCAATTTGCTCGTTTCTCAAATCAAATTTCCCCATTAAAATGCATTGAAATGCTATTAATCCGTTCCAGCCCGCCAAAAACCACACCAATTTTTTTTTAAATATGCAGTATATATAAAAATATCTCGCGCTTTATATTTCACCTGTATGCAGCATACAAGTTGGCAGGATGGCCTGGACTGGAGGTACGCACACTTGACTCTAAACTGTCCAGCCTGGGTTTGAATCCCGACCCAGCTATAACCTGTCATGTCGGTGTTTCACAGGCAGGGTGATTCATCAATGTGTGTACCGCTAAACTGGGCGCCCCGTTTGCGTCCCATTAGTTGTTGGATGTTAAGGATCTCACCGTGTCTTCCACAAAGAGAAGGCGAGCTATCGCCGGCACTCTGAACAAGTTGTGGCCTGGCATGCTCTTCTCCTCTGCCGTTATATACGTCCTCCTCGGCATCTTTTTCCAGAAGAGCCCTGTCTCGTCACAGTTGAAGATTTGCTGGGGGATGTATCGTTCGGCTTCTATCAGTTCGGCAAAAGTTATAATAAAATCTTCAGCTGCCTTCACATCTGCCTCACCAAGTCGACAACACGCACACCTCGCTCATGTTTTTCGACGATTGCGTGTTTTATATCCAAGCACATCATCCTCTTCTTCTTCTCAGTACTGCCCTTGGCACTCAATTACTTAGGACCCATGCTCTGGAGGCATATCCCCAAAAGTGGCCTAGAAAAGGTGGTAGGGTTACACATGTTACAAGCTGGCAACAATGTTTTTCTGAAAGCCCAGACCTCGAGGAACCCAAAAAGTCTTGTTGCCAGCTTGGGAAATGGTTTGGACCAGATTTGTGGCCATTTTTCAAAATGGCCGCCTACATTTTTGGTGTTTTCTAATATTTGAGCTCTCGAACTTATATCTGGCTGTCTTAAAGGTCTCTAGGGTTATGACCTTATAACATATAGTCATACAACAATCCTCACCCAAATTGGGGTGCATGGCATATCTATAAGTGGTTTTATTGAAGCAAAAAGGCAAAAATATGCCTGAAAAACGCCTTCATTTTGATTTTTCCAAATCACTAAATTGCATACTGTGAAGTTGTTCTTTGGTCAATTTCTTTCAAAATAGTTTTAAAATTTGCCCAGATCCCTCCTTCATTCGCAAATCTTCAGGAATATACCCAAGTTCTCAGAAAATATGTTTTATGCATGATCAGCTACCCCTACCCCCTAAATCACAAAACGTGCCAATTTTCAATATTTCCAGATTCCAACCAATATCATTGTTGTATGACTTTTTCTCATCATGATAGGTCCAAATTAACTTACTCTATGTGATTAGGTGTTAATAAAAATTGAATTTCACAATTTAGTGAAAATCCAAGATGGCTGCCAAATGGCCATAGAATATTTGGTGGCGCGAGACCATAAGACTGCAATTTCATTCAGAGGCACTTCTAAAATGTTCCATTTATACTAAATATATGAGGCACTACTATTCTATAGGTCACATGTATGTGAAAGAGTCTTGATGAGTTGAAGATGTATTATTTTAGAGGGGGACTTTATGTAAAATTTATGTTTTATAACATTTGAATTTCAGGAAAGTAGTGTGGATTTGGAAGTGCCTTGTTTGCGGAGTATATTAGTTCCAACATAGCTGACAAACAAGGCACTTACATAAATGAAGACATAGAAGATTGTAAAATATAAGCTATATTATTTAATGTAAAACAAAAATAAACATACATAACTTGTATACATAATGCAAACATTATTATGTTACACTGATCCAAACAATACAAACGTCAATGCAATGCTTGCACCTTTAAACTAAACAAATATTTGGCACTGAATTAACAGTCATACCCAACAAGCTAATCTGGCTATTCATACATAAGTGACAGAATGTGGGATACAGTCATATCATAGACTAGTAATACATTGGTGGAACAGAGCTGAAGCAAGACTAGTTACATTACGTCAAATACAGCCAGCATAGTAACAATATGACATTATGGAATATACTCGAGTTTCCATGCATGTCGTCTAATCACTATCAGTCATTGAGGGGGTTCCTGCATAAGTCTGCACATTTGCATGCCAATGTGCACCGCAATCCATTTTTCCTACAGTTGCACCTGCCAGTTAGACATGGACGGGCCTTTGAGGTACATGCACACGTCGCAATTTTGACACATTCTGCTGTGAGCCCTTCCTTGGTCATGAGACGGGGCATCAGCTGGTTGTCCTCAAGGTACCAGCCGGATGTTGTTGGATTGGGGATTCCTGGATTTGGCACATTGGCATTTCGCCACACAAGGGCTTGATGATGTGCCCTTAAAATGTGCTGGTGCAATGCATCCTCTGTTGGTGGCATGTTCTCTGGCTTTTTACCAACTTTTCTGAATTGGGAACATCTCAGCGCCTGGATTTCCTTTGCGTCTCCTTTCGGGTTGTAAAGACGGCAGACAAACTCCTCAGCCTTTGCACAAATCTCTTCACTTGGAACATGTGCAACCCCTAGCTGGGAGAGTAGGTGAGGAACTTCACAAAATATTTTCCATGCTGCCTTCTTTGATATGCCTGTCACATGACTGGTGCTGTCACATTTCTCATTGAAATGCCCTGGCACAGTTACAGATCTGCTACTGCTTGACTTGACATCAGGTGCAATGGTCTTTTCGCCAGGTATGCTTCTTCGAAAGGCAGCAGACTGTGAGGCATGAAAGGAGCCTTGACCGTCAAGGGTCTCCTCTATGATGTCAATGTTATCATTAGCATATCTGATGTATCCTTGGTAGGTAGCTTGTGCAAAATTCAGGGGTATTATTGTGTTGTTTTGCTCAACATATCTGGCCAAGACAGAGTTTGCAAGGGCAGTGTCAGCTCTTCTTACAGTTTCATAACTAACACCATGTCCTGCAGCATGCATTAGTTGCACCAAGTCCTTGGACCTTGTTGCTTGGTGAACAGTGAGAGCTAGCCCTAGTTGCTTTGGTGTCTGCTTTCTGCCACCAGATGCCAAACATACTATGTCCTGTGCTATGCTCAAAATCCTTTTGCTTTCTCCATCATCATCACCTTCGGAGGTCCCTTCAGAATCTTCAAATATGCTGTCACAATCACACAGCAGGCGTAGGAAAATGTAAAGGCTTTCAGGAACCACCTTCTGTGCACTTTCAGTATTGATGTCTCCAATATCTGAGTGTCCTGGCATTGTCTTGATGTCATTTCTCATTTTGACTGCCACTCTGTAAAGCCAACTCAAGAGTTCCTTGTCCTTTGTTTCGGCTGAGAAAGATGGAATGTGCTGGGAGGTTTCATCAGAATCTTGTATCTCACTTTGTTCTAGCTCATCTGCCATCTCTGCTAAGTTCTGAACAACAATACCTGTTTGAATTAGTGGGAAGACTAGAAGTGAATCCTGTTGATTCATGGACTGTACAAAATCTGCCCTATCTCCTAATACCCTTTTGACTTTGTTCTTGAATGCTTTGTAACTCTGTCGGTCACATTGCTCCACACAGACACTGAAGTCTCTTCTCATCATGTAACAGTATTGGTGCCAGATGGTTTTCATGGTATAGATGTCTCCTCCAGACAGCCCAGCATCCACCTCCTCGATCATTTTGTTGAAACAAACATCTGGTGGATATTCTGGGCCTTCTTCTACCACAGTTGACTCAGACTTCCTCCTGAAGGTTACATAACAAGGAAGGTGGTACTTCCCTTCAGCAGCTATTAGGTCACTTATTCCTGCCAACCGGCATCTCATAATCTTGTTCTTTTGAGCATCATTTAGTATTCTGTCTGAGGTCTCTAAAGTGGCTACATTCCTCAATTGCTTTCCTGCCTTATCCTCCTGACAGAAAATACATTTGTCCCAGGACACTGAAGCAACTGATGCTCTAGAAGAGGGGCGAATGCATGTAGATGGTTGGTCACACGAGTCCTTTGCTTCCTTTTCATGCCGATTTTTCAGTCTCTCAATATGGTTGGCATGTGTAAACTTTGAATAACAGCCCCTGTGCCATACTATGTGTTCTTTTTCATCATCAAGGTCAATACTCTGTATTCTGTCAAGTGTTGAGATGTACTCATGGTCATGGTATTTCTGTCTCATAATCACACAGTCTTTAAAGCGTTCGAGACCAACATCTGTGGGCTTGGTTGTCTTTTCATTTTTTCTGTTGCCTTGGCAAATGAGGCATGTGCTCCAGAACTGATTCTCTCTTCCGTCTCCCGCCTATCACAGCTACAGGTTCCATCTTCATTCATATCTGGAAAGAGACAAAGACTATGTCTACCACAACACTGAAAGCTATTTACAGCACATGCAACAAGCAATATGTTATAGTACATTGTTAACACAACAATTATGTTAAAATGATGATTCGGGCAGGACCTGAGGAAGGATACAAAGGAAAGCATCATTATTGCAATATATTATGTCTCAAAAATGTGTTGGTATCAAATGGTAGACTGCATTACCTTAACTTAACGTCATAATGTGAAATTATATTTTATTGGCCATTTGGCAGCCATCTTGGATTTTCACTAAAGTGTGAAATTCAATTTTTATTAACACCTAATCACATAGAGTAAGTTAATTTGGACCTATCATGAAGAGAAAAAGTCATACAACAATGATATTGGTTGGAATCTGGAAATATTGAAAATTGGCACGTTTTGTGATTTAGGGGGTAGGGGTAGCTGATCATGCATAAAACATATTTTCTGAGAACTTGGGTATATTCCTGAAGATTTGCGAATGAAGAGGAGGGATCTGGGCAAATTTTAAAACTATTTTGAAAGAAATTGACCAAAGAACAACTTCACAGTATGCAATTTAGTGATTTGGAAAAATCAAAATGAAGGCGTTTTTCAGGCATATTTTTGCCTTTTTGCTTCAATAAAACCACTTATAGATATGCCATGCACCCCAATTTGGGTGAGGATTGTTGTATGACTATATGTTATAAGGTCATAACCCTAGAGACCTTTAAGACAGCCAGATATAAGTTCTAGAGCTCAAATATTAGAAAACACCAAAAATGTAGGTGGCCATTTTGAAAAATGGCCACAAATCTGGTCCTATCCATTTCCCAAGCTGGCAACAAGACTTTTTGGGTTCCTCGAGGTCTGGGCTTTCAGAAAAACATTGTTGCCAGCTTGTAACATTAGTGTACCCCTACTGTCACATTTCCTGGAAGTGCCTCCAGACTACCATGGTTAAAACTAAGAAATTTTCCAAAATAACCAACATGCGAAAACAAAACAGCAGCGATATACGGCAGATATGCCTGCACGGCAAGATAACCACGTGACCGGAACCCACCTGGTGGCGGCTGGCGTAAGCTCCAAAATAACCAACATGCGAAAACAAAACAGCAGCGATATACGGCAGATATGCTTGCACGGCAAGATAACCACGTGACCGGAACCCACCTGGTGGCGGCTGGCGTAAGCTCCAAAATAACCAAAATGCGAAAACAAAACGGCAGCGATATACGGCAGATATGCTTGCACGGCAAGATAACCACGTGACCGGAACCCACCTGGTGGCGGGTGGCGTAAGCTCGTAACTCAGATCTCGGCTCGCATCTCAAAGCAATAAACCGCCCGAGCGACGGCTCGTATCTCGGAAAACTCGTAAGTTGGTGCACTCGTAAGTCAAGGTTCCACTGTATATATATATATATATATATATATATATATATATATATATATATATATATATATATATATATATATATATACGTACAGACTTGGCATTTAATATGGAATATTTTTTTTTTCTTGACTTGGGTACTTTCTTAACTCAGTATATCAATCTGGTGAGTTTCTTTTACACTTTGTGGTTTATTTGTTAAAAGAACCATGTCACTGATTGTCTGTCGCAGCAAGAAGTCAACAACAGGATTATATCACAGGTGGTGGCAAAATGTACGGACAGGAGCATTTGATGATTGGCTTCACAGTCGGGTATACAAGGGCTGTTGCGTTCTGTATTAGTGGAAAACAACTGCTGCACGTCTCCAAAAGTTATTTCCACTTCCTCTGGAGATGGTCCGTCAACTCGACAATGCTGTTTGTCATGGAGTGGTGGCTTTACGAAATTATGGCATGAAACGGTGTGCTATTGCTCGGCAGTATGGCATCACTCAAGGTCAGGTGTCAAAGATCCTGAAACGAAATGCTCAGAGGGGTGTCCCTACTCCAATACCGAGGCCAGGACTTTTCCCGCAGAACCACAAGGAGGGATGATCGCCAGCTGCACCGGTTAGTCCGCAATGGCTGTACCAAGTCAGCTAATCGGCTTAGGGCTGAGTGGCAGCAACTGACAAATGTGCCTGTATCCAGAAGGCTAGTCAACCAACGACTGGTTCAAGCAGGCTATCGTGCCAGGCGTCCCCTGAGAAAGCCACGCCTGACCACACCACACAACACCGCCAGCGCCGATTGCAGTGGGCCAGAGAGCACCGTCAATGGCAGCCAGGACACTGGAATCACGTGATCTTCAGTGACGAGTCTAGATTTCTGGTCTATCGTCAAGATGGCCGCGTCCGAGTGCGCAGATAAGTGCATGAAGCCTACAACAAAGATTGTATAGTGCCAAGAGTCCAAGCTGGAGGTGGTGGGGTGACCGTTTGGGCTGCTTTTCATGCAGGGGGCAAAACTGACCTGGTTGTTCTGAATGTAAACCTGAACCAGTTCAAGTACAGGGCCATTCTGGAAGAAACATTGCTTCCATTTGCTCGTGCAGCCTTTCGAGGAAACTTTGTATTCCAAGATGACAATGCACGGCCTCATCATGCTCACATGATCCAACACTTTCTTGCTGACCGTGGTGTAGAGCATATGGAGTGGCCTGCCATGTCCCCGGATATGAATCCGATAGAGAACTTGTGGGTAGAATTAATGCGTCAAATCGACCCCTTGGACCAGCAGCCGACCTCTGTGCTTGAATTGCAGCAGGCTATTGTCACTGCATGGCAAGCGATTTCTGTCCAAACCTTGGCAAATCTCATGAACAGCATGCCTCAACGTGTACGTGCTCTCCTGAATGCTCGTGGGGGTTACACGAAGTACTGAACTGTAATTTTACTGTCCGTAATCCCAGTCGTAATTTAACTTTTGTTTTTGTTAAAAAAAATTTTGGCCAATGTGCAAAATAGAGATACTTCTTGAAAACGTACAGAAGTTTAACACAATACTGTCCATGAATTGAGTTCGATATCAGTTTGCATCACTTTCAAGGATCAATTTATTTGTTTCGAAATGTCAAATGTGGTTTTTGTTTCTTTTAAAGGTCACATTAACAAAATCTAGAATAATTTCAACATAATTCCAATGAACTTTTGGTTCTTAGACATCTTGAAAAGTAAGTTCACCTCCACAAAAAAATTCCCATATTAAATGCCAAGTCTTTATATATATATTTATATATTGTGTGTATGTGTAGTATGTATGTATATGTATATATATATATATATATATATATATATATATATATATAGATATAGATATAGATATAGATATAGATATATATATATATATATATATATATATATATATATATATATATATATATATATATCGAGATATATATAGATATATATGTATATATATATATATACACTGGAACCCCGCTATAACGAACACCAGTATTACGAACTTCCGGATATAACGAACGAACTTCCTGTCCCCCGCATATTTAATGAGATTCTATTGTTTAACGTAAGGCAAATCAATACGGCTACACCGTCCCGCAAACGCACGATGTCCTTTTATCGGAAATTGCCAGAGATTTACAGCACATTGCTGAAGTTAATGGCGAAGATTTGGATAATCTTGCAAGATTATGGGTGGACGGCGATGAAGACGTTCCCGTGACCAGTTCGATGACCGATGAAGAAATTATCGCTTCCGTTCGTGAAACAACACTGCAGTGTGACATCGAAAGTGACTGATGACACCAATGAACCACAAGAAGTTCCAGCAACATCTGATGTAATTGCCGGACTTGAAACCACTTTCCTGGTTTGAAGGGCAACCAGTCGACAGCATTAAAGTTTTACAGCTCCGTCAGCTATTATCTTATGCACGCAAAGAAAACGCCACCTCCAAGAATAAACAATCCAAGATTACCAGTTTCTTCACGCAGTAAATTGAACATTTGGTGAATATTACATGTACTTGAACATTTTATTTATGTACTTGAACATGTACATGTACTTGAATATTACATGTACTTGAACAATGACACAACAGCAATGCTTTTTAAAGTTTTTTATTTGTACAATCGAACAATAAAATGTACATGAATGAACAATACAAAGAGTTTGTTGTTTTGCATATGAATAGGTGTGATAGTATGGTGATTCGTACATTATTCAGTATTACGAACACTTCAAAATAACGAACTTTTTTATGTCTCCCGAGCAGTTCGTTATATCGGGGTTAGTGTATATATATATATATATATATATATATATATATATATATATATATATATATATATATATATATATATATATATATATATATATATATATATATATTGTGTGTTGTTGACTAATTTATTTGTTCTACTAAATGACTATACAAACTTCCAAGAAACTCGTTTAACAAAACAGTGTTTTATTGACTTTTGAGAGTTTTGCTGTATTAATAAACGTACTAATTAGATATTAATGACGTTGTTCTGCCGGTCGTGGCTGTAGCTCCTTCTGTAGGTCTTTGTTAAACCTCGTTCAGTTGTTGACCAGTCTCCAGTTGGTTGATCAGGTCAACTGGTCTTCAGTTGTTCACTCCTCTTCACTCCTCTTCAGTCGCTCTCCCAGTCCACTCCTCTCAGTTGCACACTTCTCTTGGTTATATAGGAACAAACTCCTTTATCCAAAAGCCTTATTTGGCTCCTTTGGCCAGCTTTCTATGTTGGGAGACTGAGAGCACTACATTGTTTCTGTTCAAGAGGTCAATTCCTATGACCTGTTTGAGGGAGAATTTGCCCATGGCTAAAACTGTCAGAGAGGTGACAGATGCATTTTCTAGCCTGTGTTCAGTGGACTGAACATAGGCTATTTTTGATAGACAGATGGCAGTCCAAGAGCGTTACACATTCTGTTCCTTAAATTAACTCTCTCTTGACCACCTGTTAGCTCTTTAACAGAAGCTAAATAGTTCAAGAGGATTCACAGTTTTATCAAACTGCACCACAGAGCATATTTACACCAGATCACATTCGGTAGCTATATTAACAATATGGTCAATTGTTAATATGAATATTTTATTCCCTGACAGTCCCCGGTTTTTTTCTTTTATGTTTATATTAACCATTAATCTAAACATTACCACATTAAATATTCAAACCACTAATCTGGTAATTCAATTTCCTAAGGCATACACCGTCATTCTGGAAGAATTTTGATCACAATACATTTCCTTGTTCATTGACTCTTTCTATGTTGATAATTCAATTCAACTCATTTGCATAAAGATCACAAAACATTTCACCTTTACCAAAACGCAATAATTTCAGTTCATCATTAAAATAATAAAGCATCTGCAACATTTGGCAAAATGTTTGCCTTTAATCAAATATTGACTTTCTTTGTTTGAAAAAAGGGGCGGATCACTTGTGTTTGAAATTCCAGCATGAAACATTTTTTCTTCTGATGTCTTCATAACACCTACACTATTTGCGTAGGATTTTCTGCTGTTGTGATAGCTGGGCAGAGTCATAGACTGACCCTGCTCTCCATGCAGCATCCTTGCCACTCTTGCTGTGAGCCATAGTATATTTGAACAAGGCCTCCATCCAGTTGTAGTCGACTTGCCTCCTCACACATCGTGAGCATGGAGCAAGTGTTGATGTGATGTTGATTTGTCAACAAGATGTGGAGCAGGGATGCCGGATGCATCCGCAATGATGATGTTGGGACCATGGTACTCAGTTGTCCATGGTCCATACCAGGAGCACACAGCAGAATCGTGCACAGCTGTTGTGAAGGAAAAGGCGCAGCCGTTCGCTTGCAGCTCCATGCTGGCTCCCCGGAAGTTGGTGAAGTAATGACACACGTCACCGTATCCCGTAGAAGTTGCAGGTAAAATGTCGTCGTCCTGCAATTGCTGATGTGATGACTGTTCGAGGTATTCAAACAAAAGTAAGTGATCGCCCTTTTCCATATGTTGCAGTGTGACCCAGACAAATGGTCACATAATTTTCCCTTGGTGAAGGTAAACATCAATCTTACAAAGGAGTATTTCTTCATCATTCTTTGAGAAAGAGGGTGTATGCCAGGATTAACTTTATTTTCACAAATTTTTTCTTTCTCAAACTTCTTTCCAGATGTCGTTATCACTCCATTTTGGGATGTGGTCTTGTCTTTCCTTTACTTAGCAACATTTATATCTGCTCTCCACACAGATTGAATCAGATGGGGTACATTGTAACATGAAATCACTATTTTATAACAACTTCACACGAATAATATTCAAATCAGATATGTGTTTTATACTACTAAACTAAGAATAGCATCCACAATTGCTTTCAGGTTCATATAATTCAAAAATTAAACTCATGCAGGTATTGTAACACAACTTAAAGAAAATAAATGCATTAATAACTAGAATCCGGGCACTCGGTAGAGCGCATACCTTCGCCGCAGCTACTGTTCTGTACTTGGCATGGGAGTGTATGCGATGTGAAACTTTATGTGAAATGCGATCGATTTTTAAAAATCAGAATTTGAGCAAATCTGTTTCATTCGTCTGTTAATATGCCTCCCCGATTGACAAATCTGCAATTTGAATTTCATTTGAGGTTGAAATGATTGCGGGAGATCGCGTTATAGTGATGACGTCTTGGATGGACATCCTCTTCTTCAGTCGCTCATAACTTTGAGTGAAATACGATCGAGTTAAAAATAGTCAGAATTTGAGCAAATCTGTTTCATTCGTTTGTTAATATGCCTCATCTCTTGACAAATCTGCAATTATAATTTTTTTTGAGGTTGAAATGATCGCGGGAGATCGCGTTATAGTGATGACGTCCTGGATGGACATCTTCTTCTTCAGTCGCTCATAACTTTGAGTGAAATACGATCGAGTTAAAAATAGTCAGAATTTGAGCAAATCTGTTTCCCAAAATCTAATCAAATGTGTCCCGTATAATAACCAATCATCCCACCAAATTTCATGCAATTCGGTTGAATACTTTTTGAGTTATGCGATTAACATACACACACACAGACATACAAATAAATACACAGCGATCAAAACATAACCTTCCGCTTTTGCGAAGGTAATGAGTATATATGATTGAAATCACAAACAGGAATATCTAATTCCCAACAAATCTTGCAAACAAGCAAACTATGCATAATGTATTATTAGCATAGTCCTCCTCACTTTTTGTTTTTCTTTAACAGTGTAACTTGTGGTGATATGAGTTCATCGATCTTGTACAACGGACACAATTCACAACATTTTGTTATGCCCTTACTTTAACAAACTAGAGAAATCTACTGTATTCATTTGCAACATCACTTGATTCAATCTTTGAATCTTAGTATTCATGTTGCCATTGTAAAACATGTGAGCTACCCCTTGTATATGTTCATACCCATAACATAATTATATGTCCAGTACCATACAACATTATATACCAACTAACAAACTTCTTAAAATGTGACTAAAGAAAAATCCCTTAATATGTAACATAAATCTGATGATTTGCCTTATCCTGATGCCCCTATCTCCTGGGGTCCATATTTGTTTCCATTCTTATCAACTCCCTATGGTCTGTGAATTGTTCCAAAATACCACAACCAAAGGTGTTAACCAAAGCTGACCAAACTATGTCCAATGTGAACTCAAAATGCCAGTGCAACAATGATTTGAAGAATTAACTTCAAGGGGTCAATAAATTCATTCTATAACCAGATCTAATTTTCCCATCCATTAGTTTGCCTTGACACATGTCATATTATAAGACGTTAATAAACCTTCAGAAATGTTTCCTATCGCAATAACTTCCCTTTTACAAATAGCCATGTGTAAATTACTTATTTAACTACAATTTCCTCTCAATTTATTTTGCCGAAATGGCTGCAAAAGTGGCTGCCAACATGCAGTACCCTTTTTTTTCTTCTTTTTTTTTCTTTTTTTTCCCCCTACCAAGTAAGTGCTCGTCCACATAAGACCTCTACCAAAATGTTGTTTGTAAAAACAAATCTGGGATTTCTAATTACATGGATGCACACTCTCAGGACATTGCAGGCTGCTGTTAACAATCCATTACGATAAAATAATTCCTTTACCCACAATCAAATAATTAACACAAATTGAGGATATTATCCTTATCACATTCATTTATAGATTCATTATGTTGGATCTAATTCTCACTTTTCCCACTGCTATAAGGAAGAACAATAGCTCTTATAAGTCTGTAATATCTCATTAAATTTACCCAGCATTGAAGAATTTATTTACTATCCATTTCCCTTCTGTTTACCAGTAACTTTGTTTAAACTCCATAACTTAATTTGATAAATCCCATGTGTACAGCTACCACTTATTGAAACCCCTACTTTTGTAGAAAATATCCAAATAAGTGGTTGTATGCTCCCTTAAAAGTTGCTCCTCCATTTCTATGCAACTTAGTGAATACTACTGACACCAGTATGCCAATATAGGTGTGGCAGATTAACAAAATATGTTGCAGGTACACGTAACATCGTGTTCTGAGTGTAAAAAAACATAGCGCGTTCACGTCTGCCCCTTGGTTTTAAGATTCACAATGCATTTCGTTTTAAAACTCACTATAGTTGAATTCAGCCAGATTGTTTTTACTATGTTCCATATCATCTATGCCTAAGACACATCCATACATACAGCACAATTTATATGCTGATAGGTCAAGTTATATGTGTCAAAAATCCATGAGCAGAGTACTCTGGAAAGTCAGTGTAAGACCTCTTCCAAATTTGGCTAATTTTGTACTC
The DNA here is from genome assembly GCF_964187855.1 of Myxine glutinosa. Lineage (NCBI taxonomy): Eukaryota > Metazoa > Chordata > Myxini > Myxiniformes > Myxinidae > Myxine > Myxine glutinosa. Next base: position 276,436,643 of record NC_136261.1, read on the forward strand.
ATTTTTTTTATGAAGCTCCTATCCATTAATAGCTGTTATTCTCATATAAATTCTATCAAAAATGGAATCCAAAAATTACTCACAATTTTACTATTAATTAATGGCTGCTCATAACCTAGCACATCAAATCTGTATATTCCATCTCCCTTGACAAAAGAGATAATGTTCATAATCAAATTGTATTCCTATTGTATTTTATGAATTCTCTGGATATTCGATCCCATCCACATGAAACTATCCATGTCCAGATGAACACATTGTCAGTTTCAACAATCTTGTAAGATTGACAAAAAACAAAAACACAAACATACACAAACCCATGCATTATGTATTTGTTTGCGTTGGAACCATTTATTAACAGATCAAGATGGGTGTCAATTTTATTTCAATTTCGTAAAATTTATCCTTTAATTTTAGAAACGCTAATACACAAATAGACAAAAAGTTTATTTTTAGAAAACCCCTCTAATGTCACATTGAAATTACCCTTTTTTGTTCCCACAATAATTTATCCAAATTTGACAACACATCCATTTAGCATGTCAGTCGACCACTGACCTATCAATCATGCAAAAGAATAGTCCAAAATGCCCACCTGATGATCATGTGACGCTTGTCACTTGGTTTCCAAAAAATTTTGCAAAGCAATGTTCCATACTTTTGTAAAAAAAAAAAAATTTCAAATTGTTTTGCCCAAAATGCTCCCTAAAACCACATTTATAATTGGCAAATATGAGGCTTCCAGAATGAACTCTAATTCTGGATCTTTTAATTCATGTTCCAAAAAAAAATCCAATTTTGGCATTCAATCAATTAATTATTAATTCGCTAATAAGTAAAAGTAAAATTCATTCTTGCTCCGAAAATGTTTGAGACAAGAAGCATGAACAGTTATTCATGTTGGTCTGATGATTTAATCTGTTGAGGCCTGTCATGTGGGATCTGCAGCAATGAAGGCCTAATCGTTATCTGAGGTACCGGTAAGCACTGGTACCCTTGATCTTTGTTCGTCCTATGAACTAGTCTTCCTATTTGAATATGGACAACGTCGTTTCCAGTGTCCAATATTTCCACAATTAAAACATCGATTTCTGTCATTGGCTGGTCTGTCCACCTGTTCACTTGTATCGCTGGGCTGCATCTCCAGATCCCTGAGTTGCCACTGCAATCTCTGGTTATCTCCTGAAACACGAAAAAATTCTCTGTACCGTCCTTTTTGGGGAGACAAATGGGAATCAGATGGGACAACTGTCACTTTTATGCCTATTTTGGAGGGCAGTTGTGCATTTATCTCCTCCAATGTATCCTGTATTCTTTTTATTTTAAGTTCTAGGTCCATTATCCTTTCTTGCTGTTCCCTTTTCCTGGATTCAACATCCCAATAATGGAAGGCCAGCCAGTCTACTTTGACCTTCTGTCTCCTCCTGGTTTTCAATTCTTCTCTGAGTGTTTCCAATATGTTCCTGTCAAAAGTGCCATCCCGTGGGAATTCCCTTTTTCGTCCTTTAGTCCATTCATGCCAGGATTCCACATCTTTAAGTGATTCTGCACCATATTTCTGATACATGGAGTTGATACAAGCACCTCTTTGACTCGAGTCTAATTGACTTTGTTTACCCTTGCAGAGTCCACTTCCCATCTTTCCTGTGTGTGAGTAACACTCTATACTCACTCAATGTACCAAATAACTACTAGGACTACACATCGGACTACACCTATACCCACTATCAACTGTTTGTACTGCAAAAATCTCTGACGTTTGTTCCACCTTATTCAGAGTTGCATTGAATACGTTGTTTTCTAGCTTATCCCTATAAGCTCCACTCTGTGGTCACCCAGGATCTCCACCGGATCGAAGTATCTCTCCACCTTTTCAATCGATGACTTCAGGTGATGTCCAGAGAGTCTCCCTGTCCTGTGGCTTTTCCACACCCCAATCTCACTGATCGGTGTTGCAGATGAGTGTGGATCAGTAAGTCCTGTTGAGGGGGGATCAAACAAAATAACCACATATAATATCACAAATATCTACTAGACTCACCACCTTGCTCAATTTCCAAGGTTGTCTCCACATTGATGTTTCACAAATATCTCAAAGCTTCTTTCTTGAGACCGCACTTTTTATTCATCCATCAATTGACTTGATTAATTTAAATTAAATCAGATCAGATTAAATCAATCAGATCAATCAGATCAGAATCAGAATCAATTCAATTATGCAATTTCAATCAATTTATCAATATTTATCAATAAAATTCTAATAATATATAATAAAATATCATAAATGATATCAAAATTCATTTATCAGTCTGATACTGAATTGAAACCAATGTCTGATACTGAACTATGATATGGGATCAACATTACTCTATACCTAAGCCTCTTTCCAATGTTGCCTATAATATAACAGTTCCGTCCACTGATGGGGACATATGATAATCGGTCGTCACCTTTTGACCCATATCTGCCGTCAGTTGACATATCACCGTTCTGCCTCTGGATCATATCTGACATTTTTTTTTTTTTTTTTCAATCTTGTCTGGTCATTATATCACAAATTCAAATACATTACTGTCTTACATGGGAAAAATGAATTGATGGTGCACTTCATCAAATCATTCCCCGTCAGAACATCATAAGGTTACAATTTCTTGTGTTCTTAAGAGCATGCTTAAGAGCACAAAAAAACAACATGTCTCACTTTGAATGACACTCAAAGTTCTTGACAATTAAAATGTTGTAAGAGTCCTGAAATGCCGTACCAATGAATGGCAATTAATTCATAATATTGACCAATGCAATCGAATCCCACTGAAATTTCAACCCTCCAACAAACTTTGTGACTTGTAATACAGCATTAATCCTGCAGGGCTGTAAAGCTATCTTTAACAGCCCATGCAATCAATTTACATCAAACCTAATGAGCACATGCCTGACTATCATAGCAATTTTCATGATTGTTAAATCATTACCATTGTAAATCATTGTAATTGTAAAAAAATTGTAAATTGTAAATGTAATTGTAAATTGTAAATCATTACCATAATCAGTCATACCATAATCATTCATTTCAACAAACTTTGAGAATGAACATGAACACTGACCATCAATGATGACAATGATAAATCTCATCAACAATGAGAGAAAACAATGAGAACTATGAAAAGGGAAACCAGGTAAAAGTGAGATTAAAGAGGGGAGGAAAAAGGGTGGGGAAGGGAGTAGGAGAAGTGGCAGGATGCCAAGGGAGGAATGAGGCTGGGGGGGGGGGGGTGCGGCGGGGCTCCCTTAGGGGTATTAATACTATGCGAAATACGACACTCATTGTATTATTCTAAAGATAACTGTGTAGTATTGGCTGCACTCATTCTCCCTTACAAGGCTGTGAGAGATTATATGGTAAATACTGTTATATGGTAAATTATATGGTAAATACTGTTATATGGTATGTGCTTTGCAATCCTGAATACTGCTTTCTGACCCTCTTCTGAATCCAAGCGTTCTCCGAACATTTTCCTACATGCCTCCTGCGCCTTTGCTACCTCTTTATTTGCAGCCTTCCTGGCTGCCTTATAACTTTCATGCTCTGCTGTTTCTGCTCCCGTACCCTTCGCCTTCTGCCACTCCTTGAACTTCTTCCTCTTCTCGTCAATCCTCTTTCCAACTTCATCATCCCACCACCATGTTTCCGAGTGCCTCGGTGGTCCTTTTGTCCATCCACATACCTCACCAACGGCTCCCAACAGACTAGCTTTCATTGACATCCAACCACTTTCAAGCTCAACCACATCATCCTCGACCCTACTCAGCCTCTCTTTTAATGCCTCCCTTACTGTCACCTCTTTCAACCTCCACACCTTCATTCTCGGTTGGTACTTCACCCGCCGAGCTCTCCTCGCACCTTTCACCCTTACGTCGCAGACAACCAAGTGGTGCTGTGAAACAGCCTCCTCCCCCGGGATTACCTTTGTGTCTCGGAGGTGCCCCCTATCTCGCCTACGCACCATCAGGTAGTCAACGGTTGTCGTCGACCCACCTGACGTGTATGTAACAAGCTTATTATCCTCTTTCTGGAACTGAGTATTACAAATCAACAAATCAGCTCCATCAGCAAACTCCAAAATCCTTTCACCTTCTCCATTTCTCACACCATATCCGTAACCCCCATGAACTCCGTCAAAACCATCCATACTCCTTCCCACATGTCCATTTAGGTCTCCTCCTACCACAACAACTTCCTCATCTTTCACGTTTTCCATCAGCTTCTCTATCGCACACCAGAACTTGTCCTTCTCTTCATCGCTCCGACCAACCTGCGGAGCATATCCTGAGATGACGTTCACCAAGAGCTTTCCAATCATCATTTTCACAATCGTCAACCTATCACTCACTCAAGTCACACTCACCACACTGTCTACAAACTCCTCAGAAAACAGGACACCAACACCATTCACGCCCTCCAGGCACCCTTGCCACACAAACTTGTATTTCTGTCCCTGCCTACCCTTCACCATTCTCACACCACTTCCCTTCCATCTCGTCTCTTGCACACAACATATGTCCACTCTTCTTCTGACCAATACTTCCACCACTTCTCCTGATCTCCCTGTCATTGTCCCTACATTCCATGTCCCAAACCTCAGAAACCGATCTCCACTTCGGGCTGTACCCTGCCCACATGTAGTTGTAATTGTCATGGTTCTCTTTTTGAGGCAATGTTTTTTTTTTTTATGGCCGGATGCCCTTCCTGATACCAACCCTCTTAGTCGCCTCCTACGACACGCAGGGATACGGCGTACATATTCTTATCCAGGGTACACACTGGGACTGTGTAAAGGACTGGGACACACTGGGACTAGTAAATGCTTGTGAATAATACATTTGTTTGCTGTGCATTTATAGAAGCCAGGGATCCTCGTTTCTTTGTTGTGGGGCTGTGGGTTGTTTGCTTTTACCAAAAGGTTCCTGAGTGTCCGACCACGTTGAAATGATGTTCGTGGAGGTTGAGGATATGTTGTGCCGAGTGTTTCTGATTGATGGAGGAGAGGTCGGGCCTTATTCAGAATACTTGGCAAGTGGGATGAGGTAGGAGAGTAGGTGTTACCAGTGGGACACGGTTAGTTGCAGGTTTGGCTTTGTAAGTCAGGTCTGCTCTCGGTATGCGTTTTGCTCAGTTTATTGCTTCTTTCACAGTGGGAAAAAGAAAAGAAAAGAAAACAAACAAACAAAAAAAAAAACAGGGAAAAAATTAAAAAGTGAGGGTCATAGTTTCTTACAATGAAGTGTTTCTAATTGGCAGAGAGAAGTTTCTTCTGCCATTTTTTTGAGAAAATGTGTCTTACTCTGATTGCTTGACTGTTTGTGAATATACTGCTGCAAGCATACTGCAAGCATACCATATGTATGGTATGCTTGCAATTGTATGTTTAGGATGAGATGGAGAAGGTAAGAGTGAATGTCTGTTGGTTTGGTGTATAGTTCTGTTTCGAGTCTGTTATTTTGAAGTGTGAGTGATGTGTCTAGAAAAAGAACTTCGGACTGTGAGCTGTCGAATGTAAACATGATGGTCGGATGAATCAAATTTAATTCATTTTGGAATTGTGTGAGACTACGGGGGGGATTTTGACCAGATGAACTGGATGTCATCAATATAACGTACCCAGGATTTTTCCAAGATGCTGTGATGAGGTTGTGCATAGATCTTGGCCTCTATCCTTCCCATGAAGATGTTGGCGTACAATGGTGCAACAGGGGTACCCATCGCGGTACCTTGAATTTGAATGTAATGTCGTCCGTTGAATTGGAAATTATTCATTATCTTGCCAAAACGAAGTTTTTGCAAGATGTATCAGTCAGCTTGTATGTTTGTTTGTTTTTTATCTTGCCAAAACGAAGTTTTTGCAAGATGTATCAGTCAGCTTGTATGTTTGTTTGTTTTTTTGTTTTTTTGTTTGTGGTTAATCTTTTTTTTTTCACGTTTAGATCACTCTGTAGACCACAGTTATTATTGGAAACTCCTGTAACTTCGCATATCAGAGTCCTATAGAGATACCCTTCAGCACACAAAAATTTGAAGGTCAAAGGTCAAGGTCACTTTGCGGTCAATCATGGAGGTCAACGAAACCCTTATTTTTTGAGTAACTTTGATCGGATCGTCTCCAAACTTCATGGGAATCTAGTATATGGTCCGGCGCTCAGCTGATTAGTTTTTGGTGGCGATCGGCCTTGACCTTCATGGTTAGCGCTGGAGGTCGAAAATTATTGACCCCAAGGTCAAATTTTGAAATCGTAGGTACTATATCGAGTAATACCTCATATGAATGCCCTTGATGAGTGCTTCCCAGATCTGTAAACAGTTTGACGCTATGACGTCATTTGATGACGTCATGACGAAAAAACGGAATTTTCATGAAAAAATTATTTCCTCAGTTCTCATCAAAATCTTTCAATATTTCATGTGCGTTGGTCATGAAGACGTACTATTCACCATACGAAATTATTAAGGTCAAGGTCAAAGGTCAAGGTCACTTTGCGGTCAATCATGGAGGTCAACGAAACCCTTATTTTTTGAGTAACTTTGATCTTATGATCTCCAAACTTGGTGGGTATATAGGGTGTGGTATGGCGCTCAGCTGATTAGTTTTTGGTGTCGATCGGCCTTGACTTTCAAGGTCATTTTGAAGGTCATTCCATTTTGACCAAAAGGTAAAATTTTCATGTTTCAGTTACCATATCGAGTAGTACCTCAAATTGAAGCCCTTGTTGAGTGCTTTCCAAACATATAACTAGTTTGACAATGTGACGTCATTTGACGGCGTTATGACGAAAAAACTGCACTTTTCATGTATATTGTATTGCTTTAGTTCGCATTGTTTAGGTCACTCTGTAGAGCACAGTTCCCTTTGGAAACTCTTGTAAGTTCGCATATCAGAGTCTTTTAGAGATACCCTTTAGCACACAAAATTATGAAGGTCAAGGTCAAAGGTCAAGGTCACTTTGCGGCCAATCATGGAGGTCAACTAAACCCTTATGTTTGGAGTATTGTTAGTCGAATCAGCTCGAAACTTTACAATATTGTAGTATATGGTCTAGTGCACAGCTGATCAGTTTTTGGTGGCGAACGGCCTTGACGTTCATGGTTAGCGCTGAGGTCGAAAATATTTGACCCCAAGGTCAAATTTCCAACTTTTAGGAAACATATCGAGTAGTACCTCAAATTAAAGCCGTTGATCAGTGCTTTCCAGGCATATCACTATGCTGACAATGTGACGTCATTTGACGACGTTATGACGCAAACACTGCATTTTCATGTATATTGTATTGCTTTAGTTCTCATCAGAAACTCTGGTTTAGGTCACTTTGTAGAGCAAATTTATCATTGGAAACTCTTTGTAACTTCGCATATCAGAGTCTTATTCAGATACCATTCAGCACACAACATTGTAAAGGTCAAGGTCAAAGGTCAAGGTCACTTTACGGTCAATCATGAGGTCGACGACACCTTTATTATTATATTAATTTGGTTCGAATCATCTCCAAACTTTATAGAAATGTAGTATATAGTCTGGCGCTCAGCTGATTAGTTTTTGGGGGTTATCGACCAGAACCTTCACGGTCATCTTAAAGATTATAAAGTGTGGATCCCAAGGTCAAATTTTAAAGGTAACCATTCATATCCGATTGATATCTCACTACTGTATTCATATCCGATTGATATATCACTACTGTATTCATATCCGATTGATATATCACTACTGTATTCATATCCGATTGATATATCACTACTGTATTCATATCCGATTGATATATCACTACTGTATTCATATCCGATTGATATATCACTACTGTATTTATATCCGATTGATATATCACTACTGTATTCATATCCGATTGATATATCACCACTGTATTTATATCCGATTGATATATCACTACTGTATTCATATCCGATTGATATATCACTACTGTATTCATATCCGATTGATATATCACTACTGTATTCATATCCGATTGATATATCACTACTGTATTCATATCCGATTGATATATCACTACTGTATTCATATCCGATTGATATATCACTACTGTATTCATATCCGATTGATATATCACCACTGTATTTATACCCGATTGATATCTCACTACTGTATTCATATCCGATTGAGAGCTTGAATCTTTTAACTCTTTGCTGAGCACTATTCAAACAAGGGGAATATCCGTTGTCAAGGAGACGGCGTCATGGTCAGAGAAGTATACATCTTGAACTTCAGTAAAAATTGAATTTTGATTGGGAGACTGTTTATTGAAGTATACGTGATCAAGGAGGGATCCGTAATCAGTGGTAGGTTTTGTGATAAGCTGGTCAAATCCGTAATTCTTCATCAATTCAGTGCACTTGGACCAAGGGTTTTCTAGCAGATTATCGTTGAAGTCTCCAAGAATGACTGTTGGCGCATTCGTTGGTAAGAGCAACAGCAGAGTCTCCATCTTCTGAAGAAATACACCCATGGACATAGAGGGACTTCTGTACAATGCACATACAACAAGGCGTGACTTCTCTGGTGTTTCTACGACAATGACTTTTGATTCGAGCTGGTCAACTTTGATCACTTCCAATTCTTTCGGGTCCAAGCATTGTTTTGCACATACCAAAACACCATGCATTCCTCTGTGGTCATTTTCCGCTGGTACATCCAATCTGAAAGCAGTGTATTCGTGTGTTGTGAGGAAACCGTCAATATTGTGCTCCTTTGTCAGGTACGTCTCGGTAAAACACATGACGTCGGTGTTTTCTAACGTTCTTGCGTAACTGGCAGTCATAAGGTCTTTCATTTTGGGGAGGAAATAGCGAATGTTCAGGTGACCAACACTGATTGTCTCGGGTGCACGAAATTTCTGCGTAGATAACTCGATGGGATTTGATCTCATTTCTTCCATTACTGCGGCCACTTTGTTTTCCACTTTTATCCCAGCTTTGTCAAAGTCTGTGATGTAGAGACCAGATAATGTCTTAACTCGGCTGAATGCCACGTATGCTTGTCCTTTCCCAAAGCGTTTTGCGCCTTTCATGCTGACAACAATTTGCTCCACAGTCAATCCCTGGCATTTGTGTATTGTTGTTGCCCAAGCAAGTGTCAATGGAAATTGATGCCGTGTTGTTTGTGATCCTTTGTGGCCATTTTTCTCATACCTTCCCTCAATTCGCTTCACCGGCACAGAATCTGGGTACTCGGCCTTCCATTGACTAGCAGCTATTGCTTGCTTTCCAACGTTTGAACTGTCAAACTTGACAAGAACTGTAATAACCTTGCCCGTATCGTTCGTTCTGACGTCTGTGACACATCCCATTACACCATTGACCAATCCATCTAGCGTATCAACGTTGTATGTCAGCATGACTCTGGAGCCTCTCGCCACTTCAAGTACTGTATGTAAGCCACCAGTATCAGACCGTTTATCAGATTTAGATTTCACTTTTCTCAAATCTATCAGGCCGGTGCTGTCTTTTTGACCATCGATTGCGCGGATCTGGATTTTTTTCTTTTCCTGCAACGCAGTCCTCTTCTAGTTTGATTTTGTTCCAGGCATCAACATCTTTGTTCCAAGCAAACACGTGAAGTGCGTCACTGGGATGAGTTTCATCGGTTACGTCTGACTCCCTGGACTTTAACATTTCAATGTCACTTTCAGTACACTCGTTTGTTCTCAAACGACATAGGAGTTCAGCAAACTCTTGGTCATCCTTTTGCCTCATCACTTGGCTCAATTCATGCAGCATGAAATGATCTGTCCACAACGATCCATGCAAATTGGCAGTCGGGTCTCTTGTTCGTGCGTATATGTGTGGCTGACCAACAGGTGGAAGCTGATAAAGGTCTCCAACAGCGAGGATGCAAACATTTCCAAACAATACCGAGTCATCTACAACACCCTTGATCTCTGTCAAACGTTTGTGAATGTCAAGCAAGAAATTTGATCCAACCATGGATACCTCATCTATGATCAACACCTGTAAATTTGCAAGACTGGTTCTCAGTGTATTCAGTTTGTCCGGAGAAAGTGGCTCAGCCGCTGATCCATATTTTTTTACCCGTAGCAACAAAGCACTATGAATTGTCTGGCCATTGATGTTAAACGCAGCTACACCTGTAGGAGCTGTCAGCAGAACTGTGGTATCTGTGGGGCTAATGGTATTTGCCAGTGCAAGTAATTTTTGTGTATCAGATTGTATCAGACGGATCACGTGCGATTTTCCGACACCACCAGGACCACTGAGGAACACCCGATATGGTTCGATTTTCTCGCCAGATTTCATTGCTACCACAGCACGTTTGCACCATTCCCTGTGAAACATGACGATTTCTCGCTGTCTTTCATTCAAACCTTGTATCATACGTTGGTAATCGGCAGTAGCAAGAATATTCTTGTCGCCTCTTTCTGAAGAGATCACAACATCATGAGATCCTCTTTGTCCAGTTCCAAGAAAAAGTTCCGCATTTGCAACAAGATCTTCGGGTTCAAGCTCTGTGTCAGACACGTGTCCTTCATGTATGTCCAGGCGATTGGCATGCTCTGTTTCAGGTGCTAATGCTGCCCAAACATGTTCCGGATTACCATCGTTTTGAATATCTACATTTTCAGCTTCAGTCACTTCAGTGTACATTGATTCCTTTGCCAAAAGTTCCTCCTTTACAGCCACGAAGTGTTCTCTGTAAGACTCAAAGCCACCAAGCAGATCAGCTTCTTCGTTTCTCCATGGAAAGTACAACATCAGTTTAGCCCGACTGTAGTTCTCTGGTTCTTTTTCTTCGCTGTATTTCCTGAATCTGATCACTGCTTCATTTCTCCGTTTGTTCATACTGCCAGTTTCTTCTCTAAGTTCGATTGTTTTTGGATAGTTGTCTCGACCTCTGTTTTGGTTTTGATTGTTGTCATCAAGGTCATCCAAGATTTTCGGCAATACATCTCCAGAACTATCAGCCTTGTAGTTTGTTCTGTAATTTGCTGCGAACTCTGCCAAACATAGATTTTCAAGCGAATTTGGCCTTGCTGCATACCGATCGATCATGTTTGTCTGAAATATGTCAGGATCATCATCGTCCTTCCCAAGCAATTGTTCCTTTGTTTTCAAGACAGCAACTCGATCACTTTGTGGATCAGTGTTTACGAATACCACACTCCTGCTTAGCCTCTTCATTGGTATGGACAAAATGCGATAGGCAGCTTCTTGTGCACTGAGTTCACGGTGATTCAGAAACACAGTTCCAACACGCTTCAACATTTTTTTAATGTCTCGATCTTCGTTCTCTTTGCAAGTTTGTTTTAACAACTCTCCCATGCCCTTTTCGTCTTTTGTCAGGTACGCAGCGACATACATAACACAAGCGTACGCGTCTAGTATGTACTGAACATCGATATTTGCTTTCCAGACCTTCAGAATCATTGGATTGTATTGGTTCAAAGATTTGTCACACGGCTGTCGTTGCAGAACAATTTCGGATCCTTTGTTGCAAACTGTGAGTGCGGCATTATACTCTTCTTGAGTGACTCCGGCTTGGGTACAGAGCTCGGGTATACTGATATCACTGGGAGTTTCTTCGTCTGTCAATTCTTTGCGAACCAAGCCAAGAACCTGATTTGCTTTTTCAATTATGTTTTGTCTGGTTTCCTGATCTTCCGGTTCTTTTGCAATCAAAGTTTTTTCAGAGGGAGCGCGTGGAAAGGAAAATCTGCAAGAGCCTGTTCTTTTTTTGCAATACGAAGAGTGTTTGTGTGTCTGGACCTTCTTCGTCAATTCCCTAAGTTCAGAGTCTTCTGGAGTAGCTGAAGTTATATGCTCGTCGATAAATGTGCAAATTTCATCGTCTGTTTGTACACCAACTTTGGGAGCATTCTTAACCCATAGCAGAGTGTGTGCATGTGGTGATCCTCTTGCCTGAAACTCGATTCTGATGACATAATCAACTATTTCTCCAAGTGGTTGTGCTTTGGATTTTAATATGTCTTTGAATAACAGCTGAAGTCTGTAGTCAAATTGTCTTGCTGCAGTAGCCGGGTTGCACCTCAACCACATTGATCTTTCTTCGAAGGACAGGTTCCTCACATCTTCGTCTGATAGAGTTGTACCATACTGTCGTGCGATTGTTTTAATCACATCGGGCCATTGCATATCAGCGGCGGAAAGAGTCAAAAACCATGTGGGCAAACCAAGTTGTCTTATCATGGCTAACACATCGTAAGAGAGTCTCTGGAAGTACGCTGGCGATCCTCTGATGTGATGCATGATTTTATATGCTTGGTCAGTTTTCAATAGATTGTTCATGTTTTCAACATTCTTAAGAAGGCCTGCGGTTAGGTTTTGACCTTGGAAGGCTTTGCTGGATGCTCTTCGGTACACGAAATGGTTTATGTCACCATGTACTTGGGCATTTTCCGTAGCATACTGTGCGCTGAGCAAGTATTCAATAGATTTGCCGAATCTCCCATCACAATCCAACAGTCTCTGGTTGAAGTACCTTCGCGGAGTGATCTTTTGTGGCCTTTCAGCAGTTAATCCATTTTTTCCATCCGGATATTTGTCTGGATTGGACAGTTCTTCAAAATTCTCAGAAAGCATTGCAATTGGTTTCTCACCTTCGGCAGGGGCAACACTAAATACCTTAGAAACACCCCTCAGTTCAGGATTTTCATTCATCATGAGAGTTTCGAAAGGTAAACCACGAATGCCAGCCATTTCCTCTGAATATGTTGCGTCTTCCGCCATAGCTTCGTCATCGGAATTTTCAGCAGATAATTCTTCCTGTACTTCTTTTGGATCTTGTCGTTCAATCTGATCATCTGCCATTTGTGTAACAGTTTTTATTTTACTCGTTGGAATAGCTAATTGTGGTTTTGCTTCTGATGCTAATTTGGTGCCCGCCACATTGAACGAATCTGTCTGCACTTGCTCATGGGTAATTTCATTGATGCCTTCGTGTTCACTTTTGGTGACTTCATATCCACCAGGTTCCCTGTCATTCTCAGTGTCCGTCAATGCGACATAATGAGCTTGAGCTATGAGTCCAAGATGAAATTCGTGGGAAACGTTCAGCCTGCTGACAACCTCAGTAACAACATTTGTTGTGGTCGCGTGAATCTGTATTCTTAAGGACAACATATCTGCCATTGCCTGCAGGGAAATGTGTTCGCCCCATTGTGTTCCATTTGCTAAACCTTCAATGTATCGGACCCATTCAATTTCTCTCTTGGTAGCTTCATCGTCAATCAAAGCAATTGCACGGTCACCTGCATCTGGTTGTTCGGTGTCTGCGTTTGTACGATCACCTGATTGTACTCGAGCACAAACGAAATCGCGGTAGTGTTCTGGGTAGTGTTCCATATAGATGCCTAATTTCCTTCTCAACTCCGTTGCTGTCATTCGTAAATTGGTGATTCCTTCAAGTTGATAACACACTGAGGCGAACAAGCAATTTCCATCGTTTGCCACGTCAACAATTTTCATGTTCAGTCTGTTCGCAATTGTTTCCAGTGAACCATAATAGCCAGTACCTGCTGGAATAATTTCGAAAGTTATGTTTGTGTTCTGCCCACTAACTTCCTGTCCATACTCACATTCGTTTCGGACTCTCGTTTTCCTACTGTTCGTCACTTTGGCTTTTGTTCGACTCTTTGACACGGTTGCCTCTCTGTTTTTCCTCATTGTGTTTGTTGCTTGGCTTTTATCGCAGGCTGGTCCTGTTTTGGTCCCAGGTCTCGTTGCGTCCTCTTTGTCAGTTTGCACTGGAATGTCCAGGTCTTGATCTGTCATTGCTTTCCACAAATCAGAATCATCCGAAGCGGCTTTATCTGACCAATTCTCAAGCATTTTAATGTTGCTGTACAAATGATTGTTTGCCTTCAAGTACTGCAAAGCGTTCACTACTTTGTTGATATCGACAAAGTCGTAGTAGTAGTGTTTTTTATATTCCATTTTTCTCTTGAACTTCAGTGGGATTAGTTGACTTTCGCTCGGGAGTCTTGGCAAAACAGAGCACACTTGGTCAACATTTGAGGGCACATTAATAGCGGGTCCGTGAATTCCATGCTGTTTTCCCCTTGGAAGCCCAAGTAATTTCATGAAAGGAATTCTCTGACAGAGCAGTCGTAACTCGAGTGCATTCAAATCTTTCATTTCCTTTGGTTGTGAAGCAAGATACAAATTATTCGCTTTGGCTTGGGATGGCATTTTACCTCGTTTCAGGGTAAGGTGACAAGTGCGGCAAATCCATTCACGATCATTTTTGGATTTCAGTCGGTAGGAGATAACATCCTTGATCATCTTAGATGAGCCCTTGGTGTATTTATCTTCATGCAGCTCTACAACTGTTGCCCTGTACATCATGCGATGACAAGTTGAGCAGATGTAATCCGGTCCATCTTTGACATTGTTCTCGAAAGACTGAATTATTTGTTCTTGTAGGCTCGAATTGCGTTGTTCTCTTTTCATTCTAATCTTAAGCTTCATTGTATTTAAGCGGGTCACTTTTTTGACAGGTATTTCTTTCGCACGTTGATTTTTCACTGTATTACGAACTTTCTTCAGTCGTTCTCGTTTTTCTTGGGCCGATTCCCATTCACGCTTTCCTTTCACCGCCTTACAGACTTTCTTCAGTCGTTCTCGTTTTTCTTGGGCCGATTCCCATTCACGCTTTCCTTTCACCGCCTTACAGACTTTCTTCAGTCGTTCTCGTTTTTCTTGGGCCGATTCCCTTGTATTTTGATCTGCCACAGCCTTTAACACTTTCTTGAGTCGTTCTCGTTTTTCTTGGGCCGATTCCCGTTCACGCTTTCCTTTCACCGTCTTACAGACTTTCTTCAGTCGTTCTCGTTTTTCTTGGGCCGATTCCCTTGTATTTTGATCTGTCACAGCCTTTAAGACTTTCTTGAGTCGTTCTCGTTTTTCTTGGGCCGATTCCCGTTCACGCTTTCCTTTCACCGTATTACAGACTTTCTTCAAGCGTTCCTCTTGTTCAGTGGAGGATTCTTGTTTTCGATTTTCTGTCATTGACTGTCGCTTCATTTTCAATCGTTCTTCTTTTTTTTGAGGAGACTCAACTTGATAATATTTTGTTACGGCCTTCTTGACTTGTTCTCGCCGTCGTACTTTCTTATCAATACTTTCCGGTGCTGTTTGGTCTTTTTCAATGATTGCTTGATCTTTGATTACAACTCGCTTTTGTGTCTTTGTTTGGTTCTGACCAGTTGAGCTATCCTCAGATTCCATTCTTAATGTATCCACACTTTCGTCAGGTTTTCTTTTTCTTTCTATCTTCACATTTTGCGCGTCTTCGCCTGTCGAGTCAGCTTTCTTCGAACAAATGTTCCTCTTTTTCTTCATTCGAGGCATTTTCCTACTCGAGCTAAAAGCACGTTATGATGTGATTGTGTCAACGATTATTGCGGTCTAGTTTTGTTGTTGATGAAAATAGATTACTGCGTGTTTTACAATTTCGATTCAAAACCGTATTCCGACAAATAGTTAATTTTGCAAAGGATTTGTCAATGGTGTTACGTCTAGTTTTAACTACGGATCGTTAGGACACAATTCTGGTGCCTGCAGATGTGCGCAATATGCGAGGAGTAAGGAAGTAATCAACTCCGTTATCTTGTCCGTATTCGAAGATCCCAACACTTGGGAATGTAAATACTTAGGAGTGATCTATCAACACTAATTTTATTCAGATTTTTTATTTCACAATTAAACAACAGTACAAACAATACACGAATGGCTATGTTGAACAGGATATGATAATTTGTAGCAATGTTAAAAAGCAGCCGTTATAATATACCTATGCTTAAACAGGAGCCGTTATTATAAGATGTAGCAATGGTAAATTGAACCAAAATGATAAGATCTTGAACGTTATGATACGATTGCTTGATAAAACGGGTATGTAAAATTGGTACTATTATGATGGTCAAGAACAGCTATTTTTTGTGCTTCAATAGTTTTTTCAATATTTTCTTGGGAAATGATCTTTGGACCTATTTCTTTGGGTAGAGTTTTGGTACGAGACCGCAACCCGAGAGTATTTCTTTGTGTAGAGTTTTGGTACGAGACCGCAACCCGATAGTATTTCTTTGGGTAGAGTTTTGGTACGAGACCGCAACCCGAGAGTATTTCTTTGGGTAGAGTTTTGGTACGAGACCGCAACCCGAGAGTATTTCTTTGGGTAGGGTTTTGGTACGAGACCGCAACCCGAGAGTATTTCTTTGGGTAGAGTTTTGGTATGAGACCGCAACCCGAGAGTATTTCTTTGGGTAGAGTTTTGGTACGAGACCGCAACCCGAGAGTATTTCTTTGGGTAGAGTTTTGGTACGAGACCGCAACCCGATAGTATTTCGTTGGGTAGAGTTTTGGTACGAGACCGCAACCCGAGAGTATTTCTTTGGGTAGAGTTTTGGTACGAGACCGCAACCCGATAGTATTTCTTTGGGTAGAGTTTTGGTACGAGACCGCAACCCGAGAGTATTTCTTTGGGTAGAGTTTTGGTACGAGACCGCAACCCGAGAGTATTTCTTTGGGTAGAGTTTTGGTACGAGACCGCAACCCGAGAGTATTTCTTTGGGTAGAGTTTTGGTACGAGACCGCAACCCGAGAGTATTTCTTTGGGTAGAGTTTTGGTACGAAACCGCAACCCGAGAGTATTTCTTTGTTGGGTTTCTCAGGTCACACAGGCTCTCGTGGCACTTCGCTCTGCAATGATAATAAGAACAAAACAGGATCACCTAATGAGAATACACAAATAGTAAACCAGACATATTTAGTCAAGGTCAAATTGCACTAACAATGAGAAGACTATACATGAATAGTTGGGCCAACTGTCCACCAGAACAGCGAGCCCTGTCCACCAAATTTCACAATCAATAGTAAACTTAACCAATAATTCATAAAACATCAAATTCACCAGCTGCTAAATTATTACCGGGGCATAACAATTGGCCCATGTGAACATCTTAGGTCCTCTACATGTGTGTAAAAACCATACAAATTTAAAAGAGGCCCTAGTTGTCAAGCTAATACTGTGTCGGCGACACTACAAGACAACACGGATATCGTCCAGCAGCGTAGAAAAACAGGGAAGCATGGAGAGGCAACACGGTGAGCACGAACAATCAATTCACGTATTGATCAATAAATCAATCACCAGATCAAGCCTCAAGCATTCACCCATGTGAGAGGCAGTTTCAGGTCCATACAATATGTCGATGCGTTTTAAAGATATTTTCCGGAAACAAATTTCCAACCAATCACCTATTGATCATTAATCAACAGATCGGCTCCAAAGTCAAGATACATCATGCCAATCACTCGTGTAACGTTTCAGGTCGATACCTAAAGGCATTCTTAAGATATTGTCCGGAAACCAACGCAGCGAAAGAAAAAATCAAATAAAAATTCTGGTAAACCCATAATCACATGGATATGCCTTAACTAGATGTGAATAGTCGAGCCAAATATGAATATCCACCAGAGCTGCGACCACCCTCCCCTAAATTTACAATAACGAGTGTTAACAAGCAAGGCCGAGTCTCAGGGGAGGCAGAGATGGTGACACAAGTGATTTCTCATCTCATACTCTAATCAAGACAAATTGCATTATCTCACACAATGTTCCTCGTAAAATGGTTGAAACACAAATTAAAAATGGAATTATTTCGATGACACTGACTGAATATCCACCAAAACTGCAACCCCCATGAACAAAACCCTGATCAAAACAGCAACGCCGCCGGCTATATGACCAGTGAGCCTTAAAACATACCAGTGAGAACCTTACAGCACCCAAGTCAGTACAGGGACGAGTGCAATCAGAGACTTGGGTTTAGCAGAGGGCTGTGACCGGAGACCAGACCAGTTGGGTGTGACAGGAAACTCAGTGACTTGGTCCCCACAAGATCAGTGGACAACTGAAAGGACAAATAAACGTAAATGTTATTGCAAGCCAAACCATAGCACAAAGGGTTGTGTAGGATACCACCACAAAATAAGGTTAAAACTAGACATGGATAATCAAACCGATCATGAGCATCCACCAGAGCCTTGAGGCCCCCCCCCCCCCCCCCAATCCCCCAAGTACTGTACAATATTAATTAAATAAAAGAACTATTTTTCTTTTGTAATTAACAAACTTATTAAAATATTTAAAAAACGAGCATGCAAGATAATTTGATACCAGCTGACACTTTGCAAAACCATAGTTGCAGACAGATGCAGCAAATTTATGTGTTTACTCACAGCAAAATCAAAGAGTAGACACCAGTCACCAGGCAGTAGTCTGTACCTTCCAAAGGCGATGAAAGGCAACTATAAATAATAAAAAGGAGCACTTGAAAAACATTGACAGTCTATAACCGTATTCAGTTTAATTTCAAATGAGATAAAAAAGATTGTGTGACAATCAAGCTTATGTGACATAAAACATAACCAGTAAACTTGCAATCATAAAGTACCTCACTGACTGGAATTGGTGCCGGGACGGGTACGGTGATCCGACTGTGAAAGGACTGAGGGTGACTGGAGGCAGTCCAAGACAGACACAACAGATGTCACTGGGTGTTAAAAAGTCAGTGTCAAGACGACGAACGACAGACAAGGACACACGGCAGTCGAGACGAACTGCTACGTTACAGCAAGAGGGCTTCCAAGGACGACACAAGGACTGTAGTCAAACTGGTAATGTCTGAAACAATAAATGCATATTTGAAGGAACCAGTACCACAGTCAACCAGACGTGGATAGTCGAGAGTATTCACCAGAAACATACCCTTAATACACCACATCACACAAGAAAACGACACCAATAATATCAGAAATATAACTAGACATAAATGCCAAATGGCCTTTGGGCATTTCCATTTTTTTATGGGAAGGTGTCGAGATGTACCCCTTGCCATAAACAATGGCAGACAAGTCCGATAATAGAGCTCCTTTCGCTCTACAAGGTGCATTCTAATGTTTGCTACCAGGTGGCGAGACTGAGTCGAGCTGCATATATTATCCCATAAGGTCTTGCATAAAGGCAGGCGAGTCTGAAAATACAGCCCGCTCTATGAGGCATCGTTAAGGCAATAGTCAATTTCCGGTTTCGTTAAATTTTTGCCACCAGGTGGCCAGACAGAGTGAATACGCATATATTACCCTTTAAAGGAGTGGTTCCTACATATTTTGACACCCCGTGCTGTCTATTCCTGTCGCGATCGATTAATACATATTTAATACGATTAATACAAATACAGTTTAATGTAACATGTTTTTTGTTTACATTTATTATATCATGATGTGTTGTTAGGTCAAAACATACTATTGGCCATAACTTGCGAACTACTGCAGATATTGGCTTGAAACAAACGTTAAAATGTTCCTTGACAGAAGGGCTTTTGCATCTCATGGAGCTCGACGAAACGCCTATTTTTGGAGTAATTTTATTCGGATCAGCTCCAAACTTTACAGGAATGTAGTATAGGGTCTAGCGCTCAGCTGATTAATTGTTAATTGTTGGTGTTGACCGACCTTGACCTTCATGGTTAGCACTGGAGGTCGAAAATATTTGACCCCAAGGTAAAATTTTCAACTTTTAGGAAACATATCGTGTAGTACCTCAAATTGAGGCCGTTGAGTGTTTCGTATAAATGTCAAGCTTTAGACATTATATAAATGACGTCATTTGGTGACGTTATAAGGCAAACACGTATTTTTCAAGGTCACTCTCTAGAACGATTATCATCGGAATATCTCGTGGGCAGACATTCCTCAAAGAGTCGCTTCTAGTGGATAGCAGTTCTGTTCACCTCAGTGTGACCTGAAGCAAGTCACTCATGTTCACATTTTGGCAAGATACGGTTCACCCTGTGGGTGACATATGTTTATTTTGAGTGTCAGTTCTAATAGGCGCATAAGGTATTGAGTAGGTGGTATTGGGACTTGTCGTGTATCTAGTGCTTTGCGGCATGCAGACAGGCCTTCTGAATGGAATATTAGTGTGGAGGGATGTAACATCTGCTGTGACTAAAATGGTTTGGGAATTGAAAGGTGAGTATATTCTGTTCAATCCTTGGATATGGGTCAGAAAACTGGTTGTGTCCTTAAGGTATGAGGAGAGATTCATCACGAGAGGACGTAAATGACAGTCAACAAATTTTGATATTAGAACAGTTGGACATGTGCAGCCAGATACAATTGGTCTACCTGGATTGTTTACCTTGTGTATTTTAGGAAGAAACTAAAGGTTAGGGCAATGAGGATCTTTAGGAACAAGCGAGATTTGATGGTTTTATCCACCCGAATAGAATCTACTACCCTTTCAACCTCTTCAAGATGTCAAAGGGTAGGGTCGGATGGGAGCTCTTTGTAAGTATCACTATTGAGTTGACTATTACCTTCTGGAACGTAATCGGTAGTCGACATAATGACAATGGCAGTACCTTTATCTGCTGGCTTTATGACTATCTTTTCATTATTTTGGAGATTGTGAAGTGCTCATCGCTCTGCCTTTTAGTACATGGTGTTGTCATTGTCGTGCAAAATTTGCTACACTAGTGGAACCAATGTTTTTTGGAATCCTTATACCCGAGGCAACAAGACCTGAGTTGGTTCCATTTTTTTCAATGGCGTCTTTCAAAATGGCCGCCATTTTTTGCAATTTTGTATGTATCTTTTCACATAAAACATTTTGATTAACCATTTTTTCTGGCATTTTTGCCATTCCTTGTACAGAAAATCCACCAGAACACTTATCCAGTCAACAGACGTTTTTTGAGAAATATCTTTGGCTAACAACTTGTTTTGAGCATAATCTAGTGGGTTGTAGCTGAAGAAGTATATGCACAAATTTTCTAGATGCCAAGTACAGGAAGAAATCTGGCTGCTTCAGTGAACGTGTGAAGTTAATCAGCACCAACACTTGCCTCATGTACATTCGTGCCCATTGATACATTGGGAATTTACTGTGGCTCCTGTCAAAAGCACTCAGCTGCTTTTCCAAGTTTGGATGTTCAATCTCCATTGGAAGTTGTTGATGGGCTTCCTGAATGCCTACCTCTTTCTTGTTTGCTTCTATCAAGTTATCCATACAGGCAGATAGAGCTTCTACAACTGCAGGCTTCTCTTTCAGAAATTCTGCAAGCCAGAGATCAAAGAATACCTCTAATGTGAGCTCATGAGCTTGAACAGCATGATTGTGGTGATTCCCATTGAATATCTGATTTACTGTCACAGTGCTGTACAGATCCTTGCTCCAAGCTTCATCAAGCCCGCTGTGCTCAACAGTCCTCCCAAGGCACCTTAGTGCACACAAGACAGTGTGGAAACCACCAGGGCATACCATCCATTTCCCAGCATATTGGTCATGAAGATATTCTAACTTTAGGGCCCTCTTGTAAAGATCCATGTCAAATGTAACTAAGATCGTTCCAGTGTTTTCTGGACACACAACACTATTGAGGTACGAAAGCTTCTCAAGAACTGTCACCAGTGTTGTCCACTCATGAGCTGGTGCCTTAATGATAGGCATTGTGTGATCTTGATCAAGGTTGGGTGTCTTGTTCTCTTCTGGAGTGCACACACGAGAATTGTATGCTGACCAAACTGGTATACCGTCTGATGTCTCTTCATGGTGCCTCTGTGAATACCGTGAAAGTAGCCATGCAAAGTCTTGCTGTGTTGCATTAACAACTTTATCTTGATACTGACCAAGTTTAAAGTTTTCATAGTGTGGACTTCTACTTGGCTTGGGGTTACCAGTAATTGTACAGTCAGACATTTCAGTCACAGTTGGCAGGATGTTCAAGTTTTGTTGAGGTGTTGTCATGCAGCTTCAGTGGTTCAGCTAGTCTCGTATTCTGATACATCTGGGGGAACTTGTTGATAGACAGCAAGGGCAGTCCCATGGAATGTGTTCCGTCCATCAGCTGTGTCTACCTTGGCATCTATGTTATCAGCTGAGCATCTGATTGGCAGATTTTTCAACAGTCCTGGAGGCATGTAAACGCCATTGAATTCATTCATATTCTCTTGGACTGTGGTGGCAATCTTTGAAGTGATCTCCTTTACACATTGATATGAAACACCAACGCCACTCTGGTACAACATGTCTATGTCTCTGCGACTGCGGTGTGCATGATGGCTATGGAGTGAAAGTCCAACCCCTAATGGCGTTTCAGTTGTGAACCTGAAGGTTGAAGTTGAGGACTTTGGCTGATATTGCACCTGCCGATCAGATTTGAACTCCTGGATGATGTGCTGTCCAATAAGTGCACATGTTCCATTTATCTTTTCATTGCGTGATTGTGTTTTGGTGGTGGCTGCTCCCTGGAAATTTGAAATTGCACATTTGAAATTGGCATGAGCAACGTCAACCAAAGGTCCAGGAGTTCTCTCTTGGCAGAATACACAAAGTTCGTAACTTGTGCATTGCTTCCTAGAAGGCGGCTCTTCAAACGATGACATTATGCGGCGGTGAAGCTGAAATACAACTTGTCTATGAATACCTGTAAGATAAAAAAGAATAAAGCAAATGTTCACATTTCTTTCATTATTGTAATTATAGTTATCTATGTGTAGTTTAAGACTAGAAATTAGAATACATACAAAATTGCAAAAAACGGTGGCCATTTTGAAATTCAAAATTGCTGCCGAAGACGCCATTGAAAAAAATAGAACCAACTCAGGTCTTGTTGCCAAGGGTATATCGATGCAAAAAAAACATTGGTTCCACTAGTGTAGCAAATTTTGCACTTACATATAATAATTCTACATAACACCATGTACTATTTGTAAGATTGTCCTTATGTCTGGAACAATTATATTTTTGTGCCACCTTTTCAATTTCATTGCTCACTTGTTCCATATAGACATGTCGATATGGATTGTCAACACGTGGTGTCCAGGTGCTTTTTGGTTTTGGTAAAGTGAGTTTTGGTGTATTAGTAGCGGTGTATGTGATTGTATGCATGTTTGTTGGTGTCTGTTGTGGTGCTGATGGTGCTGGGTGTGCTTTAGCAAAGTGTGCCTTTAATGTAATTCGCCTACATAAATCTTTTAAATCCTCTTTCAATTGTAATTGGTCTATTTGTGGAGCGATTGGGCAAAATTTTAAACCCTTAGCGAGCAGGTTTATTTCCGCCTCACTGAGGGAATGATTGGAAAGATTGATGATCCCGAGTTTAGGTAGATCCACAAGTTTGGTTGTCGTAGAAGTTCTATTGTTGGTTTGACTATTTTCAACCTCAACTTTGTTTATTTCCATGGAGGAACGGTTCTGCACGTAATGTCTGCGGTTTGTGTATCGTTTTTTTACGATAATGTCGATTTTTGTGTTTATGCTTAAGTTGGTCAGAAGTGGTTGGAGTGGTGGTTGGAGTTACCTGGTTATTGTTTACAATGGGTGTATTCTCTTGATATGCATATGCATATATATATATATATATATATATATATATATATGTATGTATGTATGTATGTATGTATACACGAGGTGTTCAAAAAGTATCCGACCTTTGTTCATAAAAAATACTCGTATCCAGATACAACAAACTTACACTAATCTCCTTCAAAGTAGTCCCCTTGGGCTGCCACACACTTCTCCCAACGGTTCTGCCACTGTTGGAAGCAGCGCTGGAACGCCTCTTTTGGGATGGCGCGCAGCTGGTCCGTCGCATTCCGCATGATGTCTTCTCTGGACTGAAATCTGGTCCCTTTCAGGGGCATTTTCAGCTTGGAGAAAAGCCAGAAGTCACACGGAGCCATGTCGGGAGAGTAAGGAGCCTGACGAAGCACAGGTGTGTTGTGTTTGGCCAAGAAACTCTGCATCAAATGTGAAGAATGGGCAGGTGCGTTATCGTGATGGAGCTGCCAATTGCCCGCTGCCCACAGGTCCGGCCGTTTGCGTCGCACAGCGTCCCGAAGGCGACGCAGAACCTCTTGGTAATACTCCTTGGTGATGGTTGTGCCGTGTGGTGCGTACTCGTGATGAACCACGCCACTGGAGTCGAAGAAGACGGTCAGCATGACTTTGACATTGCTGCGGACCTGCCTTGCCTTTTTTGGCCTCGGGGATGTTGGATGCTTCCATTGTGATGACTGCAACTTGGTTTCTGGGTCGTACCCATAAACCCAGGACTCATCGCCAGTGATCACTGTGTTGAGGAAGCTGGGATCGCTGTTCACAGTCTCCAGCATGTCCTGTGCGATCTCCAAACGGAGTTGCTTCTGCTCAATCCGCAGAAGCCGTTCGTATCGCAGCAAATCCGTTCCGTTTGCAAATCCGTTCATACCGCAGCTTTGGTACGAACTTCGCTGAGATTCTCCTGAAGCCAAAAATTCTCCTTCATAATGGAATGAACGGATCCAATGCTGACGCCCACCTCGTCTGCAAGTTCTCTGATCGTGATTCGACGATCCTGCATCACCAGGGTCCTCAATTGGTCAATGACGATCTCATTTCGGGATGTTGAGGGCCTACCCGAACGTGCTTCACTCTCCACTGATGTGCGGCCATCTTTGAAGCGGTTGTACCACTCCCTTATCTGTGTGGTGCTCATTGCTTCGTCCCCGAAGGCCTGTTGAATCTTGCGGATCGTTTCCACTTGGGAATCGCCAAGCTTTACACAAAATTTGATGCAGTAGCGTTGTTCAAGTTTTTCCATCATTTTGTCAAAAACGAAAATCCGACGGCGCTCACTTACACTTCCTCACTCATCGGCGGTCTGCCGTCGAATGACAGCTTCTGCAGGTTGGAAAAAAATTCACGCGTGCGCATGAGGATCGCCTACATACGTGCACCAATCAACACCTCCCTAGCTTCATTTGTTTACGCACGACAAATTAAGGTCGCATACTTTTTGAACACACCTCGTGTGTGTGTGTGTGTGTGTGTGTGTGTGTGTGTGTGTGTGTGTGTGTATATATATATATATATATATATATATATATATATATATATATATATATATATATATATATATATATATATATATATATATATATATATATATATATATATATATACATATACATATATATATATATATATATATACATATACATATATATATATATATATATATATATATATATATATATATATATACATATACATATATATATATATATATATATATATATATATATATATATATATATATATACACATACTGAAACGCAAAAGAAACTTACCACTTGTTTGAAAAGTAATAAAATTGTAACAGTTCAAAATAAAACAAACCAACAATTGCTAATTGAAACATTGGCATTTTATTGATGACATGTCAAGTTTTTGACCAAGTTACACCATCTCATCAGTTTGTTCTACAGAACAGCACAGGGTGCAATGTCAGTCCCCTTTCAATAGCGTGTGTGGCCACCATTGTTTTGGATACAGGCAGTGCATCGTCGGCGTATACTGCCTACCAGTCTTTGGATGGATTGCTGCTGGATTCTGTCCCACTCAGTCCTCAATGTCTGAAGCAGCTCTGCCCGTGTCCTGGCCCTGCCAACTACGCGTCTCCCAAGCTCATCCCACAGGTGCTCTATGGGATTCAGGTCAGGGGAGAGTGCAGGCCACTGCATGGTGTTGATGTTCTCGCCTTGGAGAAATGCAGTCGTAAAGCGAGCAGCATGGGGACGAGCGTTGTCATGCTGAAAGGTTCTCAGTTCTGGGTGGTCTAGCAGGAATGGCAGCAGATGAGGTCGCAGGATGTTATCCACATGCCGCTGGGCGTTACGATTCCCATCCACAACCACCAGTGGCGTCCTGTACCGGCCTGATATGGCGGCCCACACCATCACACTTGGGCCACCCCACCTGTTGGCTTGACGCACGCAACAATCGGCATATCGCTCGCCAGTTCTTCTCCAGACACGCTCACGCCCATCAGGACTGCCCACACAGAACCTTGACTCATCGCTGAAAGCGACCTCGTTCCACTGCACCAAGGTCCACCGCTGATGCTGCTGGCACCATCTCTGTCGGTTGCGGCGATGGGCAGCCGTCATCACGGGGCCTCTGTATGGTCTTCTGGCAGTCAGACCATAGCCATGCAGTCGTCTTCGTGCAGTATCATTGGAGATCCGTGGGTTTGCACGCCCCGGAGTTTCTGCCGCAGTGCGGGATGCTGGACGGAATTGATCCCGCAGGTGACTTCGGACCATCTGCCTGTCCTGCCTTGCAGTGGTGACTCTTGGCCTCCCTGATAGAGGTCTGTCATCTGCAGAGTTGTGGAGGGTGTCTCTGTCCACCAGGGCCGATATCGTCTGGTGTGAACAGCCAAGGCGACGTGCCACCTCACGGTAGCTCAGTCCGCCTTGCCGTTGATCCCTTGACAATCATGGCATGTTGATTGAAATGCCCATTTTGCACTGGCCTTTTGAAAGCCAATATCAAGACATCACGTGCAGCTCATTAAAATCATCCTGTACCCCTTGGCTAATCACTGACGGTCAAAACGGCTGTTCAACAGCTGTGCTATGAAGTGACCATTGAAGGTTCAAGTGACCATCCGTGACCGTTTTGTCTGAACTTATTTGTGGACAATAGTGTCCTCACTGTCACATTTACTACACGCAGTGTTATTGTTGATATTTAAGGGGGCATTATACCATTGAAGGCAAAAAAAAAAAATTTTTTACAAATATACAAATGCATCAATTAAAATGTTTGTTTCCTAGTATTGTATATACTAGGACGTGCCCGTACGTGGGTGCCCGTTCCTTGCCAAAAAATAAATAAATAAATAAATTCCCAAATTTAAATCAAGTTTACCTCCGTCTTTGCTAGCCATGACATTCGATGCCATTGACCATTGCCACTCCTACGCCACGGTGAGGCGACAGGGTAGGATTTGTAGGAGACCTGAAAGTGCAGTGTCAGTATGTATTCCATGTTCGAATTGTTTGTTTTAAAATAGTTTAAAAAAAAAAAAAAGGTTTGCAAAGCATACCACCAAATTGAGATGTATTTCGTTGGCAAGCATGTTGAGTAGAGCTGAATTCCTAAACACTTCCAAAGGCCACACCGTTTCGACATTTGGAAACAAAAAAGAAGTTGTGCACTTTTTTTGATGAATTCTTTTCGAAACAATTTTTCTTCAATAAACAAATAATAATAAAAATTGTCTACATGTACATTGTACACACCTTTGTCGTTAGCACCTCTTCATAAACAACATTGCAGAGGAAACGGCGCTTCTTTGTTTCCTCGTCCTGGGCAAGAATGCGGAGGCTGCTGGATCTGCCAACCCTACAGGCCGCCACGTAGAACTGACAATGGCTGAAGAAGTCTCTTGGGCAGAAGATCCCAACATGGTGTAGCGACTGCCAAAAGAAGTTGTGCACTTTTTTTGATGAATTCTTTTCGAAACAATTTTTCTTCAATCAATAAATAAATAATAAAAATTGTCCACATGTACACACCTGTATGTCGTTAGCAGCTCTTCATAAACAACATTGCAGAGGAAACGGCGCTTCTTCTTTGTTTCCTCGTCCTGGGCAAGAATGCAGAGGCTGCTGGATCTGCCAACCCTACAGGCCGCCACGTAGAACTGACAATGGCTGAAGAAGTCTCTTGGGCAGAAGATCCCAACATGGTGTAGCGACTGCCAAAAGAAGTTGTGCACTTTTTTTGATGAATTCTTTTCGAAACAATTTTTCTTCAATCAATAAATAAATAATAAAAAGTGTCCACATGTACACACCTGTATCTCGTTAGCAGCTCTTCATAAACAACATTGTTGAGGAAACGGCACTTCTCCAGGAGATCCTAACATGGTGTACGACTGCCAAAAAAAGTTGTGCACTTTTTTTGATGAATTCTTTTCGAAACAATTTTTCTTCAATAAATAAATAATAATAAAAATTGTCTACATGTACATTGTACACACCTTTATCTCGTTAGCACCTCTTCATAAACAACATTGCTGAGGAAACAGCGCTTCTTCTTTGTTTCCTCGTCCTGGGCAAGAATGCGGAGGCTGCTGGATCTGCCAACCCTACAGGCCGCCACGTAGAACTGACAATGGCTGAAGAAGTCTCTTGGGCAGAAGATCCCAACATGGTGTAGCGACTGCCAAAAGAAGTTGTGCACTTTTTTTGATGAATTCTTTTCGAAACAATTTTTCTTCAATCAATAAATAAATAATAAAAAGTGTCCACATGTACACACCTGTATCTCGTTAGCAGCTCTTCATAAACAACATTGCTGAGGAAACGGCACTTCTCCAGGAGATCCTAACATGGTGTACGACTGCCAAAAAAAGTTGTGCACTTTTTTTGATGAATTCTTTTCGAAACAATTTTTCTTCAATAAATAAATAATAATAAAAATTGTCTACATGTACATTGTACACACCTTTATCTCGTTAGCACCTCTTCATAAACAACATTGCTGAGGAAACGGCGCTTCTTCTTTGTTTCCTCGTCCAGGGCAAGAATGCGGAGGCTGCTGGATCTGCCAACCCTACTGGCCGCCACGTAGAACTGACCATGGCTGAAGAAGTCTCTTGTGCAGAAGATCCCAACATGGTGTAGCGACTGTCCTTGGGATTTATTCACAGTCATGGCAAAGCAGGGTCGTACCGGAAACTGCCGACGCCGCAGAGTGAACGGGAACATGTTGTCAGATGGACTCAAGGTTATGCGTGGAATGAGCAATGTGCGTCCAGAATTGACACCCATCACAGATTTTGCAACCAACAGATTTGGAAGGATCTGAAGTATGATGTACCTTGAGCCATTGCAGTGCCCGCTTTGCTGGTCGAAGTTTCGCAGCAGCATGATTACCATACCCACCTTGAGAGAGATTCGATGTGGAGGCATACCAGATGGACAGAGGGTGTTCAGGAACTCAGGCGGATACAAATGATCACCCTCAGATTCCGCTGTATCGACGCTACAGCAAACATGTTCCTCCCCTGGAAATATGGTCGTCATGTAGTCATTTACCTGATCGACTTCGGAATTGGTCGGACATAGTATAACACGCTCGCATAGCCACTTGGGGTTGCTAATGTTGTTATGCAAGTCTTCGTACACCCAAGTGACAATATCCTGAAGTTTTTCACCTGGAAGAATGAGCGGTTCCCTGAGCTCAATAGCAAATTCACCCTCTTCTGGATTGACAGGAATCTTCCCTTCACCCAGATCCAGCAGGAATTTTGCAAAATCAGATTCGTCCTGTTGTTCTCCAGCACCCTGCATGATCCTCATGTTTACTCTGAGACGAAGTATCTGCACTTTTCTCCACAGGTATGAGCTCTTGAAGCACCTTCCAACTATGTCAATACGGCTACCGTGTGGCACAACAGTAAGGATCTGCCTCCAGTCACCACTGAAAACCATTGTGATGCCGCCAAATGGTTCCTCTGAGCCCCGAAGCCACTGGAATGTTCGATCTGCTGCCTCCAATGCGCGACGATCCATCATTGAAACCTCATCCACCACCATTAGATTAGTCATGCGTATGAGTGCTGCAGTGGTGTCATTTTCACTGATGTTGCAAGTGGACTCATCAGTGAGAATGAGAGGACACTTGGTCCTACTATGGAAGGTGGCCCCTTTAGGCAGCAGAGTAGCTGCAATACCACTTGCAGCAGTTGCAAGAGCCACTTTGCCCATTGCTCGCACTTTGTTGAGTATATGAGACAATGTGAATGTTTTCCCAGTCCCACCACTTGCATCAACTGCAATCATGCAGCCATGTCCGTGTTCCACACTCCTCATCACTTTATCGACAACAACGCGCTGCTCGTCATTAAGAAGGCACTCTGTTTGAGCGATGTGAGCCTCAAGTTCTCCTATATTGTGCACTGTTTCGTGCTCGATGACGCGCGGAATGCGAGACTGGAAATGAACTGGTTCAGGCTCAGGAAGGCCAAAGGTCTTACTGAGCGAAAAGCCGTGGCACTCAACTTTGTTCCTCAGCTCTAGTAGCACTTCACTCACAATGCGTCCATTTGGTTCATTCACACCTGCTGCACGCATGAAGTCCTCGCACAGCACATACTTGTGCCTTTCCCAGAACTGCACGTGGTTGCCTCTGAGAACGAATATGAGCATGTTGGCAAATACTTCGCGGACTGCAGGGCCAAATGCAATATTTGCAGCCTCTTCCATAACAGAATCCACCTCCTGGTCATTGTCAACGATGCCATATGCAATGCAGGCTGCCAGATAGGTCTCCATGACCCTACCACCAACACGACGGAGATCCTGAAAGCATGTGGGGCCAGGCAAGCGGTACAGTAGCATGCGGAGATAGTACAACTCGGCATTATGTGAGTTGACGGAAATAATGGGGAGCCGCCCAACCGTATCAGCCTTACGGTTATCCTGGAAACTCAGCCTTCTCTTCCGCAATTGAAACCTTTTCCTCAAGTAGGTGAAGTGTTGGAATACATCTGGATATAGAACATGACGCATGTGTGGATGGAGATTCATGGCTTCGAAAAAGGCGGTGAGGGTTGTTGCAGGGGGTCCTGACTCTGCCACGTTCTGTACGGCACCTTCGTCATTGAACGTGATCACCTGCTCATCCTGTAGATGGAGTGCCAGCATCTCGACTGGTGGGTACTTGCTTTGAATGGGGAAATCGTATATGCGCCAGTATCCCTCAGATGCGGTGATGTAACGCCCTAGTTCGTAGCGTGCCACTTCATCATGTCGTAATGCCTCTCGCATCCTCTCATGAGGCTCTAGTCTGACCAGGCACTGGTCCGGGCCCTTTTCAAGGTATTTGTACAGGTACTTGACACTGGTGACAGCACAGACGATCTCAAGGTTGATGTGAGCATCGTACCTGAGGACAATATATGGATTGTAAGGCACAACCCATGCATTGTTAACTAATACGTTAGCACCGCCTCGTATTGTCTTCATGATGGGATCACCAGGTGCTGCTTCTGCCCGTCTTCTGTACAGGGGATAGGAGTCATCAGAGAAGCTTGTCGTTTGTCGTAGGGCTTTGGGATAGTCCTTTGTGCACTTCCGGTCTGCCATGCAAGGGCTCAAGATGTTCCATTCCCCACATGGGCCGTGAATCATGTGTGATGTCACGATACGGTGTAGTTCCGGATTTGTGAGTCTGTCAGGAATCTCAGCAGAGACCACGCGATCGACATCTGCTGGTGTTCTGGGCTTGTCGCGAGGTACCACGGTCAGGAGCATGTGTATATGGGGAAGGTGACGCTTTTGCGTTTCCTTCACCATCACGTAAGCGTCCACATGCCCCAAGATGTCATGCTTGAGGATGTCTGCGAGGAGTGCTTCCACCTTCATATGAAACACCCGGGCGATGATATCAGGTCTTGCATTGGGTGGCTGACCCTCAAAAAGCGATTCTTTAATTTCTGGCCACTTTGGGTTGCAGGTGAATGTTAGGAAAAAGTCTGGTTTTCCCTTGACTCGGACTAAAGCCATTGCATCCTGAAACTCTTTGGCATACCAACGTGGCGACCCATAAATTGACGGCGGCAGAATGGTGAGGCGTCCAGGTAGCACCTCAGCATCACTGTTCAACGCATCAACGATGATCTTATACTTTTCTGCCTTAATTGACTTCTGGTTGCAGCGAATCCAATTGAGACGGTGTGACTCAATTTTTGCCATCATGTCGCATACGTACTGCTGTGTCAACTTTCCACCACAAAGCAGTAGATTGAAGTGATGAGTAGGATCACGTACTTGTAGATGGTAGCGGTAGAAAGTTGTTGGCGTTGTCCCTGCCAACTCAGTGTGGTACCCCTGAGAGCCGCAGGGTAGCAGAAGTATGTATGATAGTGGGTCATACGCTGGATGCATGGCGTCTATTGTCTGTAAACCTCATCCTCTGAGGTGAACAGCGACTGCCAGCCTTCCAAACTGCTCTGTTGTCATTGCCCCTGGAGCAATGACAGCCACATCGCTGTCTGGTGAGGGAAGGTTGACGGTACCATGATGAAGGTCTCGGCGCCGCGTGCGACCTGTTAACACAATATTCAGTTCATTGGCGCTATCATTATGAACCACATACTCAATGGCTGATTTGAATTGCTGGACGTATGGGTTGCACTCATGAATGGCCTGTTGTGCTCTTAGCAAAAACTGCTCATTCAGGCCACTGTTCGAGGTGTGGGCACGACGATAATCCAGCTCATGGGCTGGATCGTGAAAGTAGATCTGAGCAAAGCGTGGGGTACAACCCAGATCGGCAAGAGGAGCACCAATGTAATGGTAAACCTTACCTTGTATGCGCACTCCAGGATTGAAGCCAGGCATACGTATCTCTCGGACACCGATACTTGCCATTGCCAGCGCGTTGTTGTACTGTTTCGCGTGCTTCACAAAGTCCTGGTTAAGGAAAAGGTTTTTAATAGCATCTGGAGGTTGTGATGGAATTGAACCGGGTTTTGGATTCGTAGGATCATGCATAAGATCGACCTTGCCGTGGTTGCAGCAAAATCCTCTTCTCTCCTCATTCCACACCAAAGCAGCACAATGCGAGCATTTAGTGCATTGAAATATTGAGGTCCTGCTCAACGCGTGCCTGTACTCACCATGAAGTACCTCTCGGAAGAAATCGGTATCATCGTATCGAGCAAGGTTGCGATTGTCATGGTGAGCCTGCTCTAGTCTCACACGGTGTACATCCTGATGGCGCAGGGCATCCCTTACTTGCCGGTCTTCTCGCTGGTGAGGGATTTCTTCTGCACGACGCCTTGCCTCGCGTTCAGTGTTGTCTGCGAAGCGAGCTGTCCGTTCTTCATCCGTTTCTTCTGCACGACACCTTGTCACGCGTCCAGTGTTGTCTGCCAAGCGAGCAGTCCGTTCTTCATCCGTTTCTTCTGCACGACGCCTTGTCATGCGTCCAGTGTTGTCTGCCAAGCGAGCAGTCCGTTCTTCATCCGTTTCTTCTGCACGACGCCTTGTCATGCGTCCAGTGTTGTCTGCCAAGCGAGCAGTCCGTTCTTCATCCGTTTCAGCTGCACGACGCCTTGTCACGCGCGTAACGTCGCGTGTCAAGCGAGCAGCGCGTTCTTCATCCGTTTCTTCTGCACGACGCCTTGTCATGCGTCCAGTGTTGTCTGCCAAACGAGCAGTCCGTTCTTCATCCGTTTCTTCTGCACGACGCCTTGCCTCGCGTCCAGTGTTGTCTGCCAAGCGAGCAGTCCGTTCTTCATCCGTTTCTTCTGCACGACGCCTTGCCTCGCGTCCAGTGTTGTCTGCCAAGCGAGCAGTCCGTTCTTCATCCGTTTCTTCTGCACGACGCCTTGCCTCGCGTCCAGTGTTGTCTGCCAAGCGAGCAGTCCGTTCTTCATCCGTTTCAGCTGCACGACGCCTTGTCACGCGTCCAGTGTTGTCTGCCAAGCGAGCAGTCCGTTCTTCATCCCTTTCAGCTGCACGACGTCTTCTCACGCGCGTAACGTCGCGTGTCAGGCGAGCAGCTCGTTCTTCGTCAGATTCCATTGCGCGTGCACGACGTGCAGCTTCGTTCCTTCGTTCTCGTAAACGACGACTCGATTGGGGCATTGTCTTTATCTACAATCTATCTATAAGATAGACAGTAAGTATATAGACGGTAAGTATAATATAGATAAGATAGAATAGATAGATCTAACAATAAGACAGTGGTAAGATACAATCGAGACAGTTAGTCGTCACTTTCGTAAGGCCGGAAGTGAAGTCTTCACTGTCCGGAAGTTCGCATATCGCAGTTACGATTATTCGCCATTTAGTGTTAATGCCCAATTATTCAATTAGCGCCAACGTATTTTGGCTTTTTGCAAGGAAAAGAAAAAGAGAAGAGAAAGTAGGAAAAGTAGAAAGAGAAGAGAAAAAAAAATGAAAAGGAAAAACATTCCAAACCGCGAGGGAAAACAACACGGCACGTCGACACAACAACGTGTCCTGTGATTGGCCGTACGTGGCTGCCAGTAGCTGCCCAAAAAAAAAAACTTTCACCGTCCGGCGACTGAATTTTAGGGGAAAAATAAAACGCTCTTCGCTTTCGCGTGATCGTGCGTGGGGAAAAAAAACAAAAAAAACAACGCCCTTCGCTCTGACTGAATTGGGACAATGTTTTTATGTTTTTAATTGAATTACTATCCGTAATGGCGCACGCGCTCTCACATCGGCCACGCCTACGCAACAACGTGTTCTGTGATTGGCTGGCCTACCCCGCAACCTGTTCTGTGATTAGTTTGGTAAATAAATCGCCATAGCTCGGTAACTACTTCTCCGATTAATATGAAACCTTGAAAAGGCACATCCTCAGGTCCCCAGCAATATATCTGGCAAGTTTCAATTAGATCGGACCCGTGGTTGTCGAGAAACAGCGGTCACAGACAAACACACACACACACACACAGACACACACACATACACACAGAGATTACTGGAATTATAGATAGATGTACCAAGTTTGAACGTAAATGGACTTGTCATAGAGAAGATATAAGCTGTAAAGTGGTAATTCATCATTTGTATGCATCTGGTTACCATGGTAACCATGCATAATATAATGCTATGTAATGTATACCAATGTAATGTTCATATATGAAGCAACATGTACATATATAGTTTTGCATATTTTCAAACAAGACATTTTATCAAAAAGTGCATTACTGTGATTCAGTGTTGTTTTTACTGTGTTCAGTGTAATGCATTACACTGAACACAGTAAAAACAACACTGAATCACAGTAATGCACTTTTTGATAAAATGTCTTGTTTGAAAATATGCAAAACTATATATGTACATGTTGCTTGATATATGAACATTACATTGGTATACATGTTCTGTGATTGGCGAGCCCCTTGGCAAAGCGAGCGATTTTTTTTTTTTTTTTTTTTTTTTTTTTTTTTTTTTTTTTTTTTTTTTTTGTCATAGCGTTTTCGCGTCATCACGTGATCGCTCTGAGCGAATCAGCGCCCACCTGCTCTGATGCCGTTGATTCCGTGCGCTGAAATGCGCTGAGGTAAATATGAATAAAAAATATGGATTGTCAAATATTTTGAGTTCGGCCATGTTCGTCCCAGGCTCAATGGCCATGTCTGTGCCAAATATCAAGTACGTCAGCCTCTCCGTTTAGGAGTCTACCGGTAACATTACACACACACACACACAAACTGTTTTTTTATATAGATATATATACATATATATATATATATATATATATATATATATATATATATATATATATATATATATATATATTTTTTTTTTTGTTGCGGGTTGAGGGCGACACGGTCGAGAGGGGTCGCGTTCACTCGACTTCCCACTCCTGAATACCAATTTGTTACGGTATCCGGAGTGTTACCACACACCTTTTGGAATGCCGAGCGGTTTAGCACGGTGTGGAAAGTGGCCCTTACCTCGAACAAGGATTATGAACCCGATTCAAGCCTAATTCGGTTTCGGATGGTGCAAGGCCAATGGAGAAAAGACGTATCGCAACAGGTTGGAAGTAAAGAACAAATGTGTACAGCCTTGTAGTCGTACAAGGCACAGAGAAGAGATAAAGATTTACTTTAACATTGCTTACCTAATAATAACCCCGACTTGGTACCTTCACACGCACACGCACACGCACACACACGCGCGCACACACACACACACACACACACACGCACACACATGCACTCTCGCACACTCACACACACATACACTCACAGGGGCAAAAGGGCACTGGTTATTCAAGATCGTACCGATGTCCGTGCTGGCGTTCCACCCAAATGGCCACGTGATCTGGTGTGCGTGGCTCGTAGTTTGATCGTGAGGTCCGCAGGAAGAACCGCCCTTCAGCGCAGGTGAGTCGTGTCGAAAGGCCAACTCTTGCAGGTCAGCCAGACGGCGCAAATGATCGGCGCAGACTCAATGTTTATCACGAAGACAAAGCAAAGGGGAAAACACGTGTCGTCTGGTTGAGGAAGAGCCGAAACTGCGCAAGCGAGGCCTCGTCGTGGATGTTGCGAAAGGAAGGCAATAGCGCAGATGTGCCCTTGAAGCAGTCCAACGGCAGAGTTCGAGAGCAGGAGGACATGGCGAAAGGGTGGCAAGAGAGCTCAGGTGTGTCCTCGCTGAAGTCCCGGGTGAAAGAGATCGTGTCGTCCACGAGGCACAAAGGGAACAGAGCAGGAGGACGTGGCGAAAGGGCAGCAAGAGAGCCCAGGTGTGTCCTCTGTGATGTCCCAGCGAAAATAGATGGATAATGCCAGCGCGTGGGCTATTGTCAGGCTTGGTCACGCCCTTCCAAATGTTCAGAGCCTCCCATTGGCTGGGGCTTGCCGCATAATGGAGACGGGTTGTCCCGCCTCCTTACTGGTCACGGCCGTGTTTCTGGCCATGCCTCTGCACATCTTAATGGCCACGCCTCCCCATTGGTCACATGCTGGCCTTCGATCTCCCCTCCCCCTTACTGGTCATGTTTTTAACCAACAACATCCTACCTAACCTCAATGCATATTGGCCTTTTCTTTACTACACAATGGGGCAGGGCTAATCTGTACATCCAATAGAAAATAACTAACTAATGCAGGCTACATGTTGTCGTTCAATTTAACTATAGGGACTTTGCCTTTATGGCACAACTACAACACTACCCCCTTCTCTCACCAAGACTTGACCCGAGTCATCCACATGGAGCGGCTGGGGTGAGCTGGCATTCATTTAAACATTACTTTTAGTGTGACACGTAGATGTGATTCCCCTAACATTTTAAACTCTAATCCCAATGTGTGCGACATTTTTTAATGAATTTATTATTATTATTATTAACATTTTTTTGTATACAAGATCGAGGCTCGTGAAAGAGCTAACATTAATCACACAAAAAGACAAACCGACACACAAAACACAAAAAACAAGGGGAGCGGCAGACAAGATGGGGAGAGGGGGAAGGACACGGAAGAGGGGGAAGGACACAAACACAACATTTGAGAGCAGGGACATCGGGAGGACTTGGGGGGAGGTGGGAGAGGAATAAAACATATGAACACTGCAAGGACTCTGGGGTGAATTACCGGGGGTAGAAAAGATCAAGTTTTTTGATGGGGGAAGATAAGAGATGGTGAACAGCTGTTTTAAAGACCTGGAGGGAGGAGTGGGATTGAAGGGAGTGGGGGAGTTTGTTCCAGAGGCGGGAGAAAAGGGGAATGAAAGAGTGAAGGTGAGCAGAGAGCCTAGACTTTGGCAGTTTAACCATAAGAGGGTTGCAGGCAGATCTTGTGCGACCTGAAGGAATATTGGGGGGACAGAGCACAGAGAGAGCTGGGGGAGCAAGGCCGGAGAGGAGTCGGTAGAAGACAGAAAGACCACCAACCTGCCTGCGGTGAGTGAGTGAAAGGCCCTCGGTGTTGACTACATCGCAGGAGATTCCAATGATTCTGAAAGCTTTGGCCTCAACAGCGTGAAGCCGAGCAAGGTGTGAGGCAGGAGCACCAGCCCAGAGGGGGGAACAGTATTCCATTGAGCTGCGGATGAAAGCCTTGTATGTGGTGAGGAGCTCAGGTGTGCCAAGGAAGGACTTCGCACGACGGAGGATGCCCAGTCGGCGACTGGCTTTGGAGGCTAGCTTGGAAATGTGGTTTTCCCAAGAAAGATCATGGCAGATAGTGAGACCCAAAAGCTTGAGCGACAGAACTTCTTGGAGAGGATTGTTGACAAAGTAGATGGGAGGGTTGTCCAGTCGGTCCTTTCGGAGAGACATTGTAAGAGTGTGAGATTTGTCAGGATTGAAAGACATGTTCCACTTGTTTGACCAGTCTGTGATTTTGTCCAGGTCTGCAGAGAGTGAGGAGGCTGCAGACTGCCGATCTGAGGGATGAGGAATGGAGCGACAGAGTAGAGTCGTCAGCAAAGAGATAGAGAGGATTTTCAAGAGAGTCAGAGAGATCATTGATGAAGACCAGAAAAAGCACAGGGTCCAGAACACTACCTTGGGGAACTCCAGCCTGAACAGGAAGAGGAGATGAGAGAAACCCATTCAGGGCCACACGTTGACTACGACCAGAGAGGAAGTCCGCCAGCCATGCGTGGAGATTTCCATGGATACCAAAGGAGGAGAGTTTGGTGAGCAGAGCAGGGTGCCAGACCGTATCGAAGGCACGTGAAATGTCAAGGGAGACAGCTCTAATTTCCTGTTTGGCGTTGAGGACCTCCATCCATTGTTGAGAAAGCAGAAGCAGCATGTCCAGAGTAGAGTGACCAGGTCTGAAACCAAATTGATGATCAGAGATCAAGCCATTGGAGAAGAGGAAAGATTTAATATCTGAAGCAATGATGGATTCCATGACTTTGCTGATAATTGGGAGAAGGCTGATTGGTCTGTAGTTGCTGGGATCTGTTTTTGCACCTTTTTTGTGCAAAGCGGTGATGTTGGCTGATTTCCAAGCAGATGGCAGATGACCTTGAGCAAAAGAGAGGGTGAAGAGAACAGAAAGAGGGAGTGAAAGAGCAGAAGAACATGATTTTAGGACCCGTGGGCTGATGCCGTCAGGACCAGTTGCAGAATCAGTCGAGGGTTGACAAACTTTTCCACCTTGTCAGGAGGAAAGGACACAGAGTCCAGGAGCAGCTGGGTACGACTGGGTACGGTGGTTACAGAGAGGGATGGGTTTGGGACACAATAGTCTGGGATCCGAGGCCTGGAAATGTGTAAAAAAGTGATTTTGAAGTGACACCCCTGCTATAAAATGTTTGACCCCTAGATCATGTCTGTGGGGGTGTTAGCCACCAGAAAAGTGACTTTAGCAAGGTAGTTTGGATTGCGCGAATTCTGTAAGGACGTTTTTTAACTTGGGGCGTCAACTGTAAAAAAGCAAGAAATTTAGGGGTAGGGGAAATTCAATTGACCATATATCCCATAATACAGGGGTGAGTGCAACAAATTACCACTCATTCTTTTTGTTATAAATTTGGCTTTTATATGAAACATGATTCAACGTGATTGGACCATCCATGAGGTCAGCAGAGGTCAAAAGGTCACGGAAAGTGGGTTAAGCTGAAAATTTAGCTCCTTTATCAAATAATTCACATATGTATATGTCACAATATGTTCTTTGGATCCCTCGACTGTTTCTGGCCTATATTGATCGTAATAGTGATGGTTTACTGTGGTGGTTGATGCTTTTCATCTTTTGTGTGGTGCTAGGGATTATTATGCTACATTTGTTTCAGCAACTTGCTTCACTCTTGCTGATCTTTATGATTACCATCGATCTTCAGCCTTAAACTTCCATTCAGAGACACAAGATGGTGGTAGTTTTGATGCTACAACAAATATAATTTATCAGTACACATTTGAGGGAGAAGGAAGTGGGGAGGTAGTGGGGGCAGTGCCCCTTAAGAAAACCAGGAAACTGACTATCAGTGAACCAGACAAATTCGTTCCAGTAAGTAATAAACTGACACTGAAGGACAGAAGACAGGCTAGGTCATTACATGATATTGAACTTCCTCATGATGACAAGGGGGAAGCCTGCTTTCTAGCTGACAAGAACATCGTTTGGTTCCTACTGAGGATGTATCCAACACAGTTGATGACGGGTGAAAACGACAAGGACACTGGTAGCCTGACATGGAGCAGCTTCTTTGAATACAGATCTGGGCAACATACAGAGAAAACAAAGATTGGTTATGGACCATTGCTTCCACAAAACCCAACCAACGCAGATGTAGTCCAGACCTCATTGGACTACTTTGTCTCCTTGAGTCTTAAGATGGGTCAGGCTAAGACGGTGGTGACTTGTGACCAGGCGATATATGACATAGTAAAGGGGTTGTTTAGGAAGGAATCGGAAAAGTACAAAGATGTTATTGTTCGACTTGGAGGATTCCATATTGCCCAGAACTTCTTGGGATCTATTGGATTTTTCATAATGGAGAGTGGCATAGAGGACATTCTGGTTTCTAGTGATATCTGTGGTCGAGGTACAGCCAATAAAGTCATGGCAGGAAAAGATTATTATAAGATGGTCTGTTATCATTCATGGTTGTGAGGCATTGTTCATGCTGAAGTGGGAGGCATTTGAGAAATGGCTGTTGTTTGAGAAGAATGAGGAGACACTTTCTTTGCTTTCGTCTCTGCTTGAAAGTCTTAGAAATGCCTTTGACAGGAAAGAGAAGGACGAATTTGCTGCACTCATGAAGGAAGTCATGAAATGCCTAGAGTCACTGGAGTCGCTCTGGGGAGATTTTGAGAAGGGATTAGGAGTGACAGCCCATCTTTGGAGCATGTACATAGACATGGTGCTTATCCTAAGGCGTTACATCCATGCTGAGAGAGCTGGGCTGTGGCAACAGCACTTACAAGAGGTACAGAATATGCTACCCTATACCATTGCTTCCGGCCATAGTAAGTACATGTCCTGCCTTCCGATCTATCTCAGTGAGATGCAAAAGCTTCCAGAAACAGCACCAGAAGTGCACGAGGAGTTTGCAGCTGGCAAATTCACAGTTCACCAGACTGCAGGAGACTTTAATGGTGTGTGGACAGACCTTGCCCTTGAACAGACCTACAATAGGGAAGGCAAAACAAGCCTCTTTAAGGGTATAACACAGTCTGAATCAGCACGAGAAAAGTACATCAAGGCTCTACCGTTCATGACCTCTGTCTCTGAAAGTGTAAAACAGATGGCACACATGGCCTCGCCGCAATCTGACCACCACGAGAAGCTGAGGAAAGACGACATGGAAGCCGTGTTGCAGATAAAACGGACCATGGAAGAGAAGATGCAAAACCCATTCGATCCTTCACTTGCGACAGATAAACTAATGAACATATCCACAGGTCAGATTCTTGCAGCAACTACCCTGGTAGATGCCAAACGTCTAGGCTTGGAGGCAATGGATGCTGCCACGACGACGAATGGAGACAAGATTGTCCAACCGAAGATAGAAACATTCGCCACACATCTGAAGAAAAGTAAGAAAAAGATGGACACTGTGAAAGAAGTCATCAGAGAGGAGAGTGCAGTGACGAGGGCACTTTGTTTCGCACAGGACCTGAGTGATGAGGCACGGACTGAGGCATTTAGTTACGAATGGCTTGAGTACCCTCCCTCGTTGTTTGAGCCAGAGAAGAATGGATTTTCCATGCGGAAAGGTTGCAAATCCAACTATCTATCCACTCTACAGGCAGAGGTTGCCGAGTCATGGGAACCGTTAAAAGAGTTGCCTCCTTCTGCATCTGATGCAGTTTATGTAGTCGATGCAATGGCATTCATCCAGCGGTTCAACACACTTGGTTCGAGTACATTTGACCAACTTCAGGAAAGGTACAGGAACAAACTCTTGAACATGAAACCCAGACATTGCACTGAAGTGCATTTCGTGGGCGATCAATATGATTTTGGGTTAAAGAGTCTAAAAGTGGTTGAACGCCAGAGACGGGAGGGAAATACCAACTTGCCAGAGTTTGTTCCAGCGGACATCATGAAAATCCCTGATTGGAACACATTCCTGTCAAACCCTTGTAACAAGACCAATCTGCTGTCGTATCTTGCTTCACGTTGGTCCCAGGAGTCATCCTGGCCTGATGGCTTCTGCCTGGTCCTTGGGGTCAACGCCCAGGCAACTCGTGTGACGCAGACGGAACATACCAATGTTGATGAGCTGTACTGCCCTAACCACGAGGAGGCGGACACCAGAATCTTTGCTCACATTGCTAGCTGTGACAACAGCGTAGTTGTCATTCAGGCTACAGATACAGATATCATCGTCTTGTCAATGTATCATTTCCCTCGGTTGACAAACGTTGTTGAGTTATGGGTGGAAAAGGATGATCTGTTCCTCCCCATCCATGACTTGGTGAATGAGTTGGCCACAGCAGTTGGAAAGGACGTATTGGCACTCACAGACACACTGCTCATCTCCTACATTCTGTCAGGTTGTGATTCGGTGAGCTATCCTTTCAAACGGGGTAAGAAGAGAGCAGTGAAAGTCGCACTCCAGCATGTTGACAAACAGCCAGCGTTGTCCAATTTCATCCGACATGAATCCGGACCTTCTGCACATGATCAGGTGATAACTGAAGCACGAAGCTTCTTTTGTGATCTCTACAGCAAGCCAGGGTATTCATCCCTGGATAAGCTCCACGCCCACTTGTTTGCATCTAGCAAACTAGATCTGCGCTCCCTTCCTCCAACAGAAGATGCTTTTCACTTCCACGTTCTCAGGAGCCTTTGTCAGATCAGCTTATACAAGCAAGCTTCACTCAACAATCCAGTGCTTCTTCCACTTGAAGAGTATGGCAAGAGTGTGGATGGTGACAGGTTAATTCCTGTCATGAAGAGCAAGCCATCAAAGCCTTCTGCTGCGAAGTTGAAGTACTGCAAATGTAAGAAGAAACCGAACTGCCTGAGGAATTGCCCTTGTGCGAAAGCTGGAGTACCATGCATCATTCATTGCATGTGCCTGCAATGGCGACAGAGGAAAATGTGGACGGCTTCTGACTGATGACGGTGATGATGATGAGTAAATAGAGG
The DNA here is from genome assembly GCF_964187855.1 of Myxine glutinosa. Lineage (NCBI taxonomy): Eukaryota > Metazoa > Chordata > Myxini > Myxiniformes > Myxinidae > Myxine > Myxine glutinosa. The sequence continues at coordinate 276,479,132 of NC_136261.1, forward strand.
TAATGACACTTTTCCAGACAGTATGTGGTATGACTTGTCGTTTTAAAACATGTTGAAGAGTACCGTGCAAATAGATAGTGCGAATGCCCGATTTTGGTGATTTTTTTAAAGTTATGCAAATCTAAAGTGACATACATGCCAGTAAGTTAAGTTCAGTCGGGGCATTTCTTTCCCAAAAACATCAGAGGGGTACAAACAACATATTTTGGGTGTAAAAGTTTGGCTATATTGAGCTTGAAGTAGGAAAAATGTGATTTTATTTACTAAAGGAGCTAAACTTTTAGCTTAACCCACTTTCCGTGACCTTTTGACCTCTGCTGACCTCATGGATGGTCCAATCACGTTGAATCATGTTTCATATAAAAGCCAAATTTATAACAAAAAGAATGAGTGGTAATTTGTTGCACTCACCCCTGTATTATGGGATATATGGTCAATTGAATTTCCCCTACCCCTAAATTTCTTGCTTTTTTACAGTTGACGCCCCAAGTTAAAAAATGTCCCTACAGAATTCGCGCAATCCAAACTCCCTTGCTAAAGTCACTTTTCTGGTGGCTAACACCCCCACAGACATGATCTAGGGGTCAAACATTTTATAGCAGGGGTGTCACTTCAAAATCAAATTTTGAGGTCTCGGATCCCAGACTACAAGATTTAGAGGCAAACACAGAGTTGAGGAATTCAGCTTTTTCACGTGCGGAGTCAGCCGTTAAGCCGTTTGAGGTGAGGGAGGGGATGGAGGGGGAACAAACACCAGAAACAGATTTGACCAGACGCCACCAGGATTTGGAAGAGGGAGACAGATAAGAGAGTTCGGTCTTGAGAATGGTGAGATATTGTTTCCTGGCTCTCCTGAGGGTGGACACACACTTGTTTCGGGCTTTGTGAAAGGAAATGAGATTTCCTTACGTTGGATTTGCTTTCCAGGAGACAAAAGCAAGTTGTTTCAGGGCAACAGCCTCACCACAAGATTCCGTGTACCATGGACGGGAGGAAGGGTATGACAACTGAAGACGAGATGGTATAAATCTGTGCATGAGAGAGAGCAATTTACTTTGAAAGAATTCCCAGGATGAGTTGATGTCAGAGGCGGTAGAGATGGGAGACCAGTCCAGATGATTGATGGCTGCTTGAAGACCGTGCCAGTTGGCCTGAGTGAAATGCCAGACTCGTCGACGCTGAGGAGGCTCTCTGAGAATGGTCAGAGAGATGTCCACTTTGACAAGCACATGATCAGATGAGCCGATTGGAGCAGAAGAAGAGCAGCAGACATTTTCAGGGAAGTTTGTCATAACCAAATCCAGAAGAGAAGATGCTCCGTTGACTGAGATCCGGGTCGGGAAATTGACAGATTGTGTCAGTCCCAGTGAGTCGCAGAAGTCCTTTGCTGAAGAGCCATGGCTGGTGAGAGAGGTACCCACACCCAGCCAACTGGCATGGTGACAATTGAAATCACCACATATGAGGAAGAGAGAGTTGGGATGGGTAGATAGAAGTTGGTCCATATTATCAGACAGTGAGATGTAGATGGAGTCATCACTGTTTGGTGGACGGTACAACACACATGAACAAAAGGTGGGAGCGAAGGGGAAGCCGTAGCCAAAGGCATTCCTGGGGGTGAGGTGGAGAGAGGGCAGTGGAGGGCGAGTGAGGCAGAGTTTTTTTATAAAGATAGCAACCCCACCTCCAGGACGAGGCTCAGGTCTATCATACCGGAGGAGGGAGTAACCTGGGAGAGATACCAAGGCATCAGAGACATCATGAAGGAGGAAAGTTTCTGTTAAGCAGATCACATCTGGTTTGTCAGAAGCAACCTGTATGGAGAGGTCAGTCAAGTTTGAGCGAAGGCCCCAGATGTTTGAGGTCCATACCGTTAATGAAGAGGAAGGGGGAGCATCGGGTCCAGAACAGGGGGGGGGGGAGGGGTAGGGTAAGATGTGGAAGAGGAGGAAGAGGTAGGGAGAGCTGTTGAAGGTGTGTCAGAGATTTCAGAATAGCTTGGAGAAAGGGAAGAATGGGGCGGACAAAAGGTTTGATGGAGATTGGGTGAGGCACAGTGAGGTGTTATTTGAGGAGGGGGAAGAGCGAGGCAGAAGGTTTGGGGAGATGAAGGTGGAAGTTGGAAGAAGCAGGGAGGATGCTTTGAGGAGGAGGGGTGAGAGGGGAGGGGAGGAGCGAGGGAGAGTCTCGGAGGGGAGGGGTGTGGGGGGAGTTTAGGAGGGAGGGGAGGGAAGGGGCAAGGGGGGAGATTTGAAAGGGATGGGTGATGGGGAGGATTTGGAGGGGAGGGGTGAGATTGGATTTTGAAAAGTGTACGATTCATGGGAAACGAACATTTTTTGCAAAATGAGTTTGAGACCTTCGAGTCAAAAATACGTTTGAGGACACTGGAGGGGGGGTGGAGTTCTGGATAGTTTAGGGAATTTAGAAAGGAGGAACTGTAAGAGATGGTATTATATATATTTTTTGGAATGAATAGATTTGGTGAGCAAGACGAAAGCATCCTTTTGTAGGAAAAGAAGAAAAGGGTGTTATAATATATGAGAGAAAATAGTTGTTCAGGGGACAGATGAAACATTTCTAACCGCGTGATCGCGAACGAAGAACGAACGAACAAAAAGAACAACAAATAAACGAATAAGACCTGGGAAGGAAATATTTTTTTGGGGGTTTTTTTTTTTTTTTTTTGTGAGTACAGATATTAAACAAGGAGGTACGGGGTGAACGACTGGTACGAAACAGAGAACGAAAATAATTTCAGCGCATTCGACGAATCGCTGAGAAAAAAAAAACCACAAGGTCGGAGACGGTACGGTAGTCTAAGCCTACGAGTACTAGGCCGCAGAATACTCGATACCATTAACCGACGATTGTGTATACATGTACGAAAAATTAGCACCGAAAATTTTCCAAAAGATGCGCTATAGGTACACACACCGAAAGATAGATACAGTCTCGACAAAAACACGATTTGAAAGATCACTTAGCTTCGAGAGCGTGAGCGCATGGAGCAGCTTCGAAAAGACGTGACCTCGCCGTGATCTCGCGAGATCGTCTTTAAATGTACATTTAAAACTAAATATGTTCCTCCTAATGTGTTGAGAAACTACCTACAGATTCACACCCACAACCTTATACTGTTCACGTATTGCCGAAATTTTGATACTAAACACATAGCCGGTGGGCAACATTCTTACATTTTACACTAAAACACCATTTATTTTACAAAAAAAACCTATGACCCAGGACCTGGATTTGAGGAATAAAACTTGGAGAACTTGTTGCTGCAGGCATCTTCTGTCTTCTTGCCTTGGTAGGTGGGCAAACAAAAACCGGCTGGCCCTGACCGGCATACAGGCCATTTCAAGATCACGGCTATCTAAATCGTCATAATTGCACACATGGATCATTTTTTTATTCATGAGCAGGGGTACTTGAAACGTGGTCCAAATGCGTGGTGTCAGTGCCACTCAACCAGTGATCCATGTGTGTGGTGCCAATGCCACCAAACAGGTGGTCCATATGCAGCAAGATGAGGCAGGCAAGAGGTGCAACAATGGAGATGGGTTTAGCCACTGAGCCAGTGGTCCATAAGGTGATGAGTGGATGGATGCGAGTGTGGATTGCAGCCAGATGCTGCGACGGCAAGGTAAGTCCTCTTGATGGTCCTGGATCGGGGAGGCAGAGAAGACACAACGAGAAAAAAGGAAAGGACACGGCTGCACATGCAAAACACAGGTATGACAAGCGGGTGAGAGGAACGCCGGCAGAGTGAAGTCGAGCCTGGCCCTACCCGTTGGTGGCTCTCACCGTTAACTACACTACCCTAGCCCTCCTTGTATTTACAATTCGTCTCTACGTCTTGTCTCCCATTTCCCCTCTCTATTCCAAATTCGTCCCCAACTCCCCCCAGGTTCTCCCAGGAAGGAAAGGTGGAAATGAACACAATGTTGCGTACTCATGGTGTGATGCATCCTACCAATCAAACATTGAGTCTCGTGGAGCAAAATCCATCCCCTTGTGGATTGCTGTGAATGGTGCGAATGGGTCTTCACAAAATTCTAACTACTCTGACATCATTTCACATTTTAATCTCCCCGGGTTTGTACCCTGCCAATCGGCCTTCTTTAAACTATGTGGTTCTAAGAACCTGAATTCCCATTGCCCACACTGTGGTGCCCTCCTCAATTTGGGTCTCGCCCACAATTTTTCCATCTGTGCCCTTGCACAATTTCAGGGCTGGGTCGTGTGGCCCGACCAGCAGGTCTATCTACTTGCTCCCCTCCATTCACTGGAGCCGCCTCCCGAGCTTGCCTGCTCCTTTCACTAACCTACCTGGGGAAGGCCCTCCCTGGCGTTTACCCCCTCGATGCCCACCTTGGCATTGGGCAACCCGGGTCCCTTTCCTGGATCATCGGGCCCCATTCACTAACCTAACTAGCTCCCTGAGCCTACCTGCGGCCTTACCTGGCCGACGAGCTCCCAATGACGGAGTGCCCCAAATACCTATTTCTACCAATTAAGCCACACACCCAGCCATTCCACCGCTTCCTGCACCTCACACACACAAAAAAAACTATTTCCTCAATCAGCACCACAGGTGTCAATATCCATGTAATTTACCTGTAACCTCTATCTACCTTTAAACTACCCAACCGTGCTTTCGTGAATGGGTTCCACTCCCTCCCCCCATTCAATCCTTCGCACCATGCATTACACACCATTTATTCGCACACCACTTTTTCTCACCAACTATTTCCACATCACTCATTTGCACACCACTATTCCATTGATTCTCACACACAGCATCATCTATCTAACTGATTTCCCCTATAACTCGTGCTTCCCCGTCGTCCCTTTACACGACGCACACCCCTTTGTTAACAACCAGCTAAACTCTCTACGTCCCCTCTACTGTTCAATGTAACTACTTAAATCTCAGTCCCTATGGTCTCTCTAGAATCCCTCTCATTATCCTCGCCCTCCCTCAGCTAGAGCTCCGGTGCTCCCATGGAGCAACCATTGCTGGCCCCTCCATGGGCCTAACAATGCTATCCCCCGAAACTAGTGCTCATGGGCCCTGTCCACGTGGGGAATGGTCTCACCACCATAGCCCCACCTGGGGCACATACTTCCCCCAGTCCTTGAAGCAATGAGCCCCTCCATGTGGAGGTACTTTGGCGCGGCTCGGCCTCAAAGGGCCGAGCAATCCATGCGGATGGTTGGTCGCCTGTATGGAGTGTCCGGCCGGCATTGACAATCCGAGAGGGGAGGGATTGATGGGCCCAGGTGTCGGGCTCCATCCCTGCGCGGGGCCCTTCGGTCCCACGCACGATGATCCAACCGGCCACGGTCAGAGCACCTCACCCGGTACGGTGCGTGGTTCCGAAAATCCAAATTACCCTTCAAAACCCGCCGATCGCTCTTGCCGCGGTACGGCGCCAACAATACCATGAGGGTGCTGGAGGTTCGAATCCCGCACGCCGGTCCTTGTGAGATCGACGCAGCACCGATTCCCTCCGGTCCCCACGGTGCACCACTCGGGGGCTCGCGTACTCGACCCGTCTCACTAACCCCTATCCCGGTCGGCGTCGATGCCTGAGATGGTCGATTACCCCTCGCATCCCATTCCATACCCGCGCACACTTTTCACACTCTGTAATCACACACTCTGGTGTGCACACTCTCTCCACACACACCGTCATCACACACACCGGTGCGCACACTCTCTCCACACAGTCATCACACACACCGGTGCACACACTTTTTTCACACACACCGGTGCACACACTCTCCACACACTCCGTAATCGCCCACACTGGTGCGCACACTCTCTCCACCCACTCCGTACTTACATACACTTTCCACACACTTCGTCTCATTCGCAACCCTCACAATGGGCTCTGCACAAACTCCTGGGTCTGGCCTTCCTCCCAAGCTCGCCGAGCACCCGCTCGCACCAAACACATTCCCGATATCACAACCCACCTCGGGACTCACCTTTCCCCGGCTCTCTTCATGAACCTGCAAACTTTCTATTTGATTAGCAGGCATTACATCACGGTCCGAACACCACTCTTGCACACATTCATGCAATTCCTTCCGTAACTCATTCTCTCTCCTTCCGTCTTTTCAATTTGAATTATTCCTCCTTCCAAAGTTACCTCCTCCAGCTTCTGTTTAACCTCCATTTCCCGTCGCTCCTCTCCTATTTCCTGCTGCGCCACTACTATTTCCTCCTCCAACTCGACCATCGTCGGCGCCCCCAAAATTTCCTCTTCCAACTCTACGTTCGTCGGTTCCTCTACCTCCCGCATCACTACTTCTATTGCCCCAGTCAGTTTGGCCGTGCTCTTCTTCAATTCTCGCTGGACGCTCGTCTCACTCCGTTTTACTTCGTCACGCACACCCGCGACCTCCCTGCTCATGGCGTCCATCCGATCACCCAATTGACCACCCATTTTGTTCATTTCCTTGCTTGATTTCTCACATCTTTTCCATGTATGCCATGATTTGAGTTATGAATAACCATGTCCATAACCCCCACTTGCACAGCGGGCTCGGCTTCGCACCGCGTGTGAAGCGCCGCCATCTTCACTCGCTGCTGCGCCGCCATCTTCACTCGCTGCTGCGCGGTGATTAATTCCAAATTCAATCTGTTCATGCTGGTCCTGGGTCATTAATTCCTCATCATTCTCTACATTCTCTATACGCACCGGAACCTGTACGTCTTGGGCCGACATCATCCGAATTTAATTTCAATTTTGTTTTAAATTTGTTTTAAACTCAATTTGCACTCGCTCGTAATTTTGCAGCACGTGAAACGTACTGCAGGTCCAATTATCCCACTCCCGGACACCAATTTGTTGCGGGTTGAGGGCGACACGGTCAAGAGGGGTCGCGTTCACTCGACTTCCCACTCCTGAATACCAATTTGTTACAGTATCCGGAGTGTTTCCACACACCTTTTGGAATGCCAAGTGGTTTAGTACAGTGTGGAAAGCGGCCCTCACCCCAACACAAGTATTATGAACCCAATTCAAGCCTAATTCGGTTTCGGATGGTGCAAGGCCAATGGAGAAAAGACATATCGCAACAGGTTGGAAGTAAAGAACAAATGTACAGCCTTTTAGTCGTACAAGGCACAGAGAAGAGACAAAGATTTACCTTAATATTCCTAACCTAATAATAACCCCGACTTAGTACCTTCACACTCTGACACACACACACACACACACACACACACGCACACGCACACGCACACGCACACTCACTGGGACAAAAGGGCACTGGTTATTCAAGATCGTATCGATGTCCGTGATGGGGTTCCACCCAAATGGCCACGGGGTCTGGTGTGCGTGGCTCATACTTTGATCGTGAGGTCCGCAGGACGAACCGACCTTCCGCGCAGGTGAGTCGTGTCGAAAGGCCAACTCTTGCAGGTCAGCCAGATGGCGCAAATGATCGGCACAGACTCGGTTTATCACGAAGACAAAGCAAAGGGGCAAACACGTTTTATCTGGTGGAGGAAGAGCCGAAACTGTGCAAGCGAGGCCTCATCATGGATGTTGCGAAAGGAAGGCAATAGCGCAGATGTGCCCTTGAAGCAGTCCAACAGCAAAGAGTTCGAGAGCAGGAGGACGTGGCGAAAGGGCGGCAAGAGAGCTCAGGTGTGTCCCGGATGAAAGTGATCGTATCGTCCACGAGGCACAAAGGGAACAGAGCAGGAGGACGTGGCGAAAGGGCAGCAAGAGAGCCCAGGTGTGTCCTCTGTGATGTCCCAGCGAAAAGAGATCGATAATGCCAGCGCGTGGGCTATTATCACGCTTGGTCACGCCCTTCCAAATGTTCAGAGCCTCCCATTGGCTGGGGCTTGCCGCATAATGGAGACGGGTTGTCCCGCCTCCTTACTGGTCACGTGGGCTGTGTTTCTGGCCACGCCTCCCCCATTGGTCACATGCTGGCCTTCGATCTCCCCTCACCCTTACTGGTCACGTTTTTAACCAACAACATCCTACCTCAACGCATATTGGCCTTTTCTTTACTACACA
>NC_136261.1:276492182-276559682 GCF_964187855.1 Myxine glutinosa
CGAGTATATTACAAAAACTGTTGCATGAAATAATTGTAACAAAAACTGTTACATTGAGGATGTCATTTCCTGTCTAACCATGATGTCATGCACATGATAGTCCGAAGACACTTTCCCCCATTTGTTTCCTTTAAATAGATGTTATACCCATCTGTGCCATATCGGTTCCTGCAGGGCACCATGAGATATATGTAGCTCATGTTTCAGACAGCCATCTCTAAAGCCGCTGTCACACCTTGACGTTTTAGCCAGCGTATGCCGACGTATGAAAAATTTGGCTACGTTAAGAGCACGCTGAAGCACGCTGGCATACGTCGTAGTACGCCAAGGTCGTCGACAAATTTTGTGCATGCACAAAATTTGTCGACGTATGCCAGCGTATGACTCACGCCAGCACTCAATTTTGATACGTCGGCGTACACTGGATAAATCGTCAAGGTGTGACAGGGACTTTACCAAGAACAATATCTCGTTTTTGTTTTTTTGTTTGGCTTATTGGGCATTAGTATAATTTTTAGTGGTTTTTAAGGCTTTTGTGTTGGCAAAGAAATATGGCAGCCGAACAACTTGACTCATGACGTCATTTAAAAAAAAAATTCCTCCACTAATTTATCCACAGACACAAGAAATTTCATCTTGATTGGATGAACTTTTGTCATTGTCGAATTATGACGTCATAATGGAGGAGGAACCTTTGACATCATCAGAGGGTGCAAGGATGGAGAGGAGTCTCGAAGACAAAACGACCGCCAACCTGCCTGCGGTGAGAGTGAAATGCCCTCAAAATCGACTTAATCGTGGGAGATACCACCAATCCTAAAAGCCTTGGTTTCTCCAGTGTGAAGCTGCACTAGGTATGAGGCAGGAGCACCAGCCCAGAGGGGAGAGCAATACTCCATCAAACTTCGGATGAAAGCTTTGGAGGTGGTGAGCAGTGCCAAGGAACGACTTCACATGATGGAGGATGCTCAGTTGGAGACGGGCTTTTTGAGGCCAGCTTGGACATGTTGCTTTCCCAGGAAAGATCATGGCAGATGGTGAGACCAAAAAGCTTGAGTGACCTAACTTCTTCAAAGAGGATTGTTGAGAAACTAGATGAGGGTTTTCCAGACGGTCTTTTCGGAGAGATAAGGTGATTGTGAGATTTATCAGGATTGAAAGACATGTTCCATGTGTTTGACCAGCTTGTAATTTTATCCAAGTCTGCAGAGTTAAGAGGCTGCTTTTCGCCCGGAACTGTCGATCTGAGGGATGAGATGGATCAGGAGAGGGTGGAGTCGTCGGCAAAAAAGATTTTCCAGAGTCATAAAGATCACTGATGAAGATTAGAAAAAGCACAGGGCTCAGAACACTGCCTTGAGGATCTCCAGCTTGGTCAGGCAGAGGAGATGAGGGAATTCCATTTAGAGCCACACGTTGACGACGACAGGACAAAATCCATGAGCCATGCGTGGAGATGTCCATGGATACCATTAGAGAGTTTGGTGAGTAGGGTGGTGTGCCAGACTGTGTCAAGGGAGACTGTTCTGATTTCCTGTCTGGCGTTGAGGGACATCCATTCATTGTTGAGACAGCCGAAGGAGTATTTTCAGTCGAGTCGAGTGGAATGGAATGGAGTAGAGTAGAGTGGCCTGGTCTGAATCCATAATGATGATCTCAGGTCAAACCATTGGAGAAGACTAAGGATTTAATGTCAGAAGTGATAGATTCCATGACCTTGCTGATGATTGGGAGCAGGCTGATTGGTCTGTTTTTGTATTTTTTTTAGTTTTTGGAATAATTATTTCTGCTTGGTCTGGCCAGTGGCCACATCGACTTGAAACTCAACCTTTTGGGGGAAGGGAGGGAGTGGGGTTTGTTCCCCTCTTCTCTTCTTTGCAAGTCTGTGGTCAAAAGTATGCCCTCCATTAACAATGCTTTGCTATTGATGTTGAGAAAAATGTGGTAGCAACCAGCTGTGTGGCCTTCCACATTGGGACCTGTGTAACTGAGCTGCTTGGTAGCAATCAGTGATGGCATGAAGTGCAGTCATGTCATGATGAAAGCCTTGCATAGCAATTACAAACTGGTTTGTTGACCTTTCGGTTTGATCAGGATTATTTATGGGGATATGGACAACTCCAAAATCTGTGCTGACTTATTGTGAATATACAATGGCACATTGTGATCAATTTCTCACAGTGCAATTGTCCTTTGAGGACCTCTCTTTATTGCGAAACCCTTCACAAATTCAAGTTTCATGAAAAACATAGGCAGACGTCTTCTTCTGATAAACAATTTTACAACAAGGATGTTCTCCCCATATCACACATGGCAATGAAACATGGACAACAGCAAAGATTGGTAGTCCTGGCCCTGGCATAGAAACCTGTATACATCTCAGAAGGCATAGACTTTGACAGTTGTCTTGAGTATGGGATACCCCTAGCTTCAAGAATCTTCGAGGTGGAATTCCTGAATTGTAGCATAATCTGGAAAATGGCCATTTTCCAAAATGGCCACCACGGGGCCAGTGCCAAACAAGAAATGCCTGTAAGTTTTGATAGGAACATAGTAGATGGATGATTTTGGTGTATATTTTGGGGGTTTCAGGTATGCCCGACACAGTGGCGCTGTTAAAAAATATTTTAGACATTGCCTAGTTACCGAAATCCAAGATGGCCACCACCAGAAGTCTGTCAATCAAGAAAAGGTGTATAAATTTTAATACAAATGTCGTCGAGTGATGATTTTGGTGTCTATTTTGGGGTTTTCAGATATGCCTGACATAGTGGTGCCATCAATAAACATTTTAGATGTTGCCGAGTCATTAAAATCCAAGATGGCCGCTGCATGAAGTCCGTCAATCATGAAAATATGTAATTTTTGATAGAAACGATGATGGATTACGATTTTAGTGTCTATTGTGTAGGTTTATAGTACAGTATTTCATACCTATTCATATTGGCGATAGGGAAATTAGAGCCTGTCATTTTCTGTTTTAAGAAAGGACATTTTCTATTCCATCAATTCTCAAACTGTTAATTTCACTTCAGCCTTGCAATTCAAAATGTATTAACATGTAAGATGTAGAACATAAAATACAAATTTCATTTCAGAATACTACCAAATTCTGGTATTCTAACAGTTTTTCTGCTTTGAAATGGAAAATGACGTTCCCGAGGTAACACTAACATTTCGATATTAGCTAGTTTTCGACAATAATTTTTAATAACAAGAATGAGAGAAAAAAAACCATTGCAGAATAATATTACACAGCACAGATGGAATGATCGCCAGTCATGGTATGAATATGATTTCAAGCATAGAGAGTGGTAAGATATGATCCAATTAATTGTCATGTCCCATCCTGACACTGTTTAAACAGCAATGATTTAATGTACTGTCTTATCTGTGTGGTAGTATAAATCTTTATACGATGTAACTAGTTATGAGATTGGTGAATGAACCAATGAGTGGTTCGTAAGAATGTCAGGAATGTACCTCGGAACATGGAACCTGGGAGTCCTTTTGTTCACCTTGTCACGGCCCCGGGCTAGAGCACATTCCTAGGCTTTCACTATTGTGAAGCAAATGTAGCATTGAAGGAATTCCCAGCAGGGGAGAGCGAGCTGGTGCCGGTGAGGCGAGCGGGGATGACTGAGTAACATTTCTGCGGAGAAGGGATTAACATTAGCGCAGGGAGGATTAATACTGCGGTGCCCATAAAAGCGTGAACATATCCTGGACTCGACACACTTGTCACCAGAATCTCTGCCCAACGGAACGAACGAGTACGGAACGAGAAACAGCGCTGGCAGAGGACCGGCCAAGGAAGAAGAACCAACGACTGGAGTACCAATCCGTTTAGCTATTGTAGTCTTTATTGAATTGAAACAAGTGACACTAATTTTTATAAATCCTTACTTTATAAAGCTGTTTGGGCATCTCAAGTCTCCTGAGTCTTAAACATTCTCCTACATCTGCATTACTCAAGTTGTCACTGGCTGACTACTTATTTTGACACACTGATTCTTGTTGCTTGTGACAAAAGATCACACTTTTGCCCTGCCTTTTGGCATGGGCACCGCTTTGTGTCACACTTTCCCATGCATTTACAGATGACAAGCTTCTCGTGGGTTGTGGTCTGAGACATTTTGCAGGCAAGAGAATATCATTATCAATCACCCAGCCCTAGTTTGTTGGATCTGGAGTTGAGTGGGAGTCATCGAGAAGGCACAGGGCATTACAACAACAACAACAACAACATTCATTTTAAGGCCATTTTCCCTGCGAGAGCGGGGGTTAGCCTTGCTGTCCCCATGACAATCTTCTCCATTTCCCCTATTTTCTGCATCTCCCCTTGTTTAACCCCCTTGCCCACATTTCTTCTTCCACCACCTTTAGCCAAGTCTTTCTCGGTCTTCCCCGTCCTCTACTTCCTTCTACATTCATTTCCATCACTCTTCTCAACCAGTCACTTTCATCCTTCCTCAACACATGACCAAACCATCTCAACCTGTTCCTCTTCACAGCGTCAATCACAGGCTCTATTCCCATCATCTTTCGCAATTCATCATTTGTCTTCCTCTCTCTCAACGATACTCCACACATCCACCGAACCATTCGCATTTCTACCCTTTCCAGCCTTCGTTGCTGCTATACGTTCATTACCCATGTCTCGCTCCCATAAATCATAACACTTCTCACACATGCAGCATAAACCTTTCCCTTCAGCTTCAACGACACTCCCCTCCTCGTCAGCACGCCACTCAGTTCCCGAAACTTCTTCCATGCACATCTCACTCTCGCAACCATTGCCATGTCTGATCCACCTTCTCCATTCAGCACGTCTCCGAGGTAGAAAAATGTTTTCACACCTTCCAGCTTCATGCCGTCTCCAAGATCCAACTCAACATTTCCTCCATCTGCAGCTCCCTCTGTGCACACCTTACATTTGAATGTAGCTGCCACACTGGTTAATGACCCTCTCAAACCACTACATTTTTGATGAACCCACTCAGCGCACATTGTACATTGAATGGAGTTCACTCCGACACCCTTCCTACACACAGCACAGGGCCACTTCCCAGTTCTTTCCACCTCACCACATGCTTTACCACTTGCCATCACCTTCGTCTTTCCGATATTCACCTTCAGACCTTTTGTCGCCATACATTCCTTCCACTTGTTCATCTTTTCCTTCAGTCCATCCATACTTTCGGCAATCAACACCAGATCATCTGCATACAACAACTCCCACGGTAAACCCTCCTTTATGTTCTGAGCCAGCACCTCCATCACACCTTCAAATAGTAATGGACTTGGTACCAACCCCTGATGCACTCCCACCTTCACCTCAAACTCACCACTGTTCCCGTCCTTCGTCCATACAGCTGTGCGCGCTCTTTTGTACATTGCCATCACTACTCTGATCAACCATTCCTCCACTCCTAACTTCCTCAATGCTAGTCCGTTGGCTGAGTAGGGTTTACATGCACCCCCCCCCCCCCACAACTTAACTTTCCGGGTATGTCCATGTACCCCCCACCCTAGGGGTTAGGAAAAACCATGTTAACAGAAAAAAAACTCATTCCCTCATAGTTTGACCTCTCGTGACCTCATTAGTGACCTCATTTGCATATAACACATATCATTGTAAAGAGTGGCCCAGGACAAACATTTTGAGGGGTCATATGCAACCATAGGATGACGAGGTAAAAAGTTATGGCCATTTGAATTTCGCCTACCCCTAATTTTCGGAAATCACTGACGGGGGGGGGTAACATCAAAATATGCGTGGGAGGTACCTTGGGAATGAGTTTTTTTTCTGTTAACATGGTTTTTCCTAACCCCTAGGGTGGGGGGTACATGGACATACCCGGGAAGTTAAGTGTTGGGGGGGGGTGCATGTAAACCCTACTCAGCCCATGGACTATGCCCATGTTACTACTTTGCGTGGAACCCTATTGAATGCTTTCTCCAGATCAACAAACCCAAGAAACAACTTCTTCCTCCTCTCCATGTACTTCTCCTGCAACTGCCTTACAATAAAAAGTGCGTCTGTCGTTCCTCTTCCTGGCATGAATCCAAACTGCATTTGGTCAATCTTCACTTTCTTCCTTATCCTCCTCTCCAACACCCTTTCCAATACCTTCATTCCATGCTCCAATAACTTTATCGCTCGATACGAGCCACAGTCCAGAAGGTCACCTTTCCCCTTGTATAGAGGGACTAGGGTACTCGGTCCCCAATCCACTGGAATGCGGCCTTCTTTCACCACCAGGATTAACACCAGGGGGGGTTGACTCAGGCTGTCATCCTTCCGAGGTCGGCTAATTGAGTACCAGTTCACTGGTAATTCCCTGTTTGTCGTTAAAGGCGGCAAAAAGGGTTGGCGTCAGGAAGGGCATCCGGCCGTAAAACATTGCTTCAAAAAGGGGACCAAAAAAACAACAACAACCACGGTTCCCGAAAAAGGCCAACCCCCGCTTTGCGGGGAAAAATGGCCTCTAAAGGTGGTTTTTTTTTTGGTTTTTTTTCACCACCAGATTACAGATCTGTCATTCTCTTCACACCCCCAACTTCCTGCTGCCTTCAACATATCTCCCACAACTCCTGTCGGCCCTCCCGCTTTTCTACTCTTCATTGCTTTTATCGCTTCCTCAACTTTCTTGTCAGTAATTATCTTCTCTGCCGGTCCTAAAACTTGGTTACTCTCTGTTGCCATCCCATTCATTTTCTGCATTCAACAGCATTTCTATATATCTCTTCCATCTTCGTTTAATTCCATCTGGGTCCACAACGATTTGTCCCACTTCATCCTTCAAGCAACTCACCCCCATCACATCACACCTCTCTTTCGCTATCTGCTTTGCAATCCTGAATACCGCTCTCTGACCCTCTTCCGATTCCAAGCGTTCTCCGAACATTTTCCGACATGCCTCCTGCGCCTTTGCTGCCTTTCTTTGCAGCCTTCTTGGCTGCCTTATAACTTTCATGCTCTGCTTTTTCTGCCCCCATACCCTTCGCCTTCTGCCACTACTTGAACTTCTTCCTCTTCTCGTCAATCCTCTTTCCAACTTCATCATCCCACCACCATGTTTCCGAGTGCCTCGGTGGGCCTTTTGTCCATCCACATACCTCACCAACGGCTCCCAACAGACTATCTTTCATTGACATTCATCCACTTTCAAGCTCAACCATGTCATCCTCTACCCTACTCAGCCTCTCTTTTAATGCCTCCCTTACTGTCACCTCTTTCAACATCCACACCTTCATTCTCGGTTCGTACTTCACCCCCCGAGCTCTCCTCGCACCGTTCACCCTTATGTCGCAGACAACCAAGACCAAGTGGTGCTGTGAAACGGCCTCCTGCCCCGGGATCACCTTTGTGTCCCGGAGGTGCCCCCTATCTCGCCTACGCACTATCAGGTAGTCAACGGTTGTTGTCGACCCACCTGACGTGTATGTAACAAGCTTATTATCCTCTTTCTGGAACTGAGTATAACAAATCAGCTCCATCAGCAAACTCCAAAATCCTTTCACCTTCTCCATTTCTCACACCATATCCGTAACCCCCATGAACTCCCTCAAAACCGTCCATACTCCTTCCCACATGTCCATTTAGGTCTCCTACCACAACAACTTCCTCACCTTTCACATTTTCCATCAGCTTCTCTATTGCACACCAGAACTTGTCCTTCTCTTCATCGCTCCGACCCACCTGCGGAGCATATCCCGAGATGACGTTCACCAAGAGCTTTCCAATCATCATTTTCACCATCATCAACCTATCACTCACTCTAGTCACACTCACCACACTGTCTACAAACTCCTCAGAAAACAGGACACCAATGCCATGCACACCCTCTGGGCACCCTTGCCACACAAACTTGTATTTCTGTCCCTGCCTACCCTTTACCATTCTCACACCACTTCCCTTCCATCTCTTCTCTTGCACACAACATATGTCCACTCTTCTTCTGACCAATACTTTCACCACTTCTCCAGATCTCCCTGTTGTTGTCCCTACATTCCATGTCCCAAACCTCAGAAACCGATCTCCACTTCGGGCATCCGACATTTTGTCGTCATAAATGGAGTGATTTCCACCCTTGCTTCGATCGGGTTCCCCACCTTGAGTTTTGACGAAAGGGAGTGGGGTCCCCCACGGGGTACTTCGGGCTGTGTCCTGCCCATATGTAGTTGTAATTGTCATGGTTCTCTTTTTGAGGCAATGTTTTTCTGGCCGGATGCCCTTCCTGATGCCAACCCTTTTTGTCGCCTCTTACGACACGCAGGGATACGGTGTACCTATTCTAAACTGGGGTACACACCGGGGGCACAGGGCATTACGCACAACAACAAAAAAAAAAACTGTATATGGCCGCGAATGACACTTGATGTAGCGATTGTAGGGGCTTTGGCGTCGTCGCTTGGATATGGCACTCCACTCGAAGCTGGTCGAAGGTCAGAGATTCTGACTTGGACTTTGCACCAGCCCACACATGAACGAGGTACTCCTCAGCTTTCTTCACATCCTCTTCCATTAACTGATTTGACTCGGCAAAATCGGCTAGAAACTTCTGTTGCTCACATGAGAGAGATGTGTGTTTTGTGCCAATCTTGCTGAGCGTACCATCGCCAGTGAGGACATGAGCCTTCACTATGACTCTGCACAGTCCCACTCCCAACCTATCTGCGAGAACATGAAGTGGTCGATGACGCCTGCGCTCACCGGAGCCAAACTCTACCCACAACTCTTGAAGACCCCTCTCTCGCAATTGAGGGATAAAGCGAAGTAAACGCACTATTGTGTCTGTCATTGGAGATCACAAGCAGCCGACTACTCCCACGATCCACCTCCCATGCACAGTGAAGAACTAGGCGATCATCAGCTTCCTCCAAATGACATGTGAACGCTTCGATAGATTCTGAGGTTTCGGCAGATGGTGGTGCTGACGACCTCCCTGCATGCAGCAACTGTGCTGGCACAACTTCCTTTTTCCGTGATGCATCCACTGAGTATAATGGTCAGCTTGATGAGCTCAGGCATGGACGTCAGCTGGCGGGCTAGCTGCTGCAGCTTGGTTTTGTTGGTTGGCGATGTCCAGAACTTGTCAATCTGCTGTGGTACTGGGACATCTGCAGTAAGTTCAGTGAGGTCAACAGACCCGACTCCACCAGTACGACGAAGCCTTTCTCCAGCTTTAATGGACGACTCCAGGTAGCTGTCAAATACGACATGGAGGCTGGCCCTTGAGCAAATTGAGCGGCCCACAGATAGGACACAGCTAATCACGCGATCAAATGTTCCAAAAGATGCCAAGTTCGGAAATGACCGCATTTTCAACATGAAGTCTCAGATAACGGATAAGTCTCCCCCAGGAAAATGCATGTCGTCTGTTAAATACTTCTCCAGATCATCAATCAGTTCGCTCTTGTTAGGTTTGGAGGGGAGGTCACCTTCAAATATTGTCGAAATGGAGAGGATATCATGGCCATCGAGTTTAGTGCCATGCCCCGCTCTTTCACAATCTCAGTCACGCTGAGCTGCTGCTATCATTTTGGGTGATACAGTAACAGGTGCTGTAGTCGTCTCAGAGGGTGGTTGGTAGTCCATTTGTGGCATGTTTCTTTTTGATATGGTGACGGAGAGTTTTTTTGTCTTCTGCAGAAACCGCTCTTTCCGGAATTCTTGGACCAGTCGATCTCCATTTTCTTGCACCTGGAGCAGCTGCACTGCCACTTCATCATCTGCCTGCTGCTTGGTGATGAGGTTGTGTAGCTTGATGCCTGGAGCCTCGATGATGTAAGGATTGCCCTGTTTCTCACAAAGTCCAGAAGTCTTGCCACGTTTTTGTTGAACTGATCAGCTTTGCGACCAGTGAGTTCATGATGAACCATTGCTGATTCACTGTGATTCATTGACACATCATTCATCATCTCCCTGAAGTTGTTCGAGACGAGAAGAATTTCATGGAATATGAGCTGCCACTCAACCGTGATTGCCAGATTTCTTGTTTGGCCCACAATGCCACCACCACTCTGATGATCTCTATTGATTGTTCCAGCTTCATATCTGGTGCAACAGCATTGAAATAGACAGCAGCTTGATCCTTCACAACAAACTGTCCACACATGAACCGCCGAAAGACCCCAGGATGAGTTTTCTTTTACCTTTGTCGATTCTAGATAGAATGAGCCATAGCAGAGGTAATTGAGACAGTCACTCTCCTGGAAGATAGAAAGATGTTTCCACGGAGGCAATGTGTCGAGGGAAGTTTCCCTCCCGATATGATGCAACAGCATGCTCAATGTTGCTAGCTGTGTTGAAACAATTGCAGGTATTGGCACATCTCAGACTTTGCACAACACTCATTGAGAAAGTACTCAAATTGTTCTTGAAGCTCTGAACATTGATCAACAAGCTCTGCAAACTTCTTATCTGACCTTTTCTTCTCACAGAGAGCCTTCTGCACCTCATGCTCACATTTCATCATATCATCATTGACCTTGTGACCATGCTGCACCAACCACTGCCAAAATGCCTCCCATGCCAACGAGCTGATCAGATCTGAAACCATCATTATTCCGTGGAAGGAGCGAACATAATAACTACCTTCTAAGATGGTTTGGGGAGTTCAAAGTCAGTTTACCAAACACTTCCGTCTCAATGAAAGCATCCTCGATGCCCGACCCTCGCAGATATCGCCCAGCACACTTCAGCAGGATCTTGACCCAGTGGAACACCCCCATCATGCCATGCACATCAGAAAAATTATTCAGGTCAGCCATCATATGAAATGCACCATCACAGAATACGGGTATGAGGGACTGAGATGGGGTAAGTTGCCGACGGACACTCTGGAAATTCTGAAGGCCCTTACGCACAATAGCATAGTCGGTCACAGGGGAAGGGATCATAGGCATAAACCCTACTTGCATCAGAGGCACTACAGCAGTAGATACCAGAGCGTGTGATCCACCCCATGGAGGCAGAGTACCACAAGTAGCATCATTCTTCGATAGGCCGCACCTGATGAAGGATATGAGAAACTCACTCTTATCTGCTTCACGGAGGGCAGATATACAATCAAGATCAGAATTGATGCCTGTTTCCTCTATAGTTTTGAAGTTGGGGGGAAGGATTGGTTTCACAGATGGTTTGGAGTGATGGGGCACTTCTTGGCATGGAAGTTTCTCAGGTAAACATGCGGTGCTCTTCTATAAGTTCATTTCAGAAACTCGGGGTTTTGACTCTGGCAGAGCGATAACCTCCTGGTGCAGCACTTGCATGGTGACATGATAGGATTTAGTGCCAGAGATAGATGAACGATCACTGAAATCCCCATTGTCCATGGCCCCGCACGTGTATGCATCATGAGTGAAAGTGCTTGGAACTGGAACCTCATTCCCTTCTGACTTAGCACCAGCATAGGCAGCGAGCAACCGCCTGGATCTTCTTCCATCGTTGTAACTGGAACTGACACCCATACGGTTTGCTGCTGTCAGAACCTCACGGCTGCGGCTCTTCCCATATTGATACTGGCCAAATGAGGCAGTCAAAGGGGTCTTCTTAGCACCGTGAAAGAGTTGATTCTACATAATCTGAAAAAGGCAGTTTAGCTGGTTGTGCTGATTGTGGACAGCCCACTCCACTTCTAGGGTATTGTCATCTGAACCAGTGTCACCATCCTCATCCACCTCGTCATCATCACCATCATCATTCACCATCTTAAGCATTTAAATTTCAAGCATACGTGACCTAATACCAAATAATGCAGCAAAGAATGTCAGTACCTGGTCTGGTATAGGAGTGTTTTACCATGACTCGAGTTCATTGCCATCGCAAAATCGATCTGCAAGTTTGAAATCAACCTGTTTGAAAGCCTCTCTCAGGATTGCTCCAGCAGACCTAACAACATCTTTATTGCGGAGTGTTCTCGTGAGGTCTTCTATGGATATATCTGCTGAGAAGCACATTTCAGGCTCATTCACCCTATGACTTGGACTGAATTCCAGAATTGAGTTATATTGCCATAATAATCTGTGAGAAATCTCTTAACATCTCGATTAATCATCTCAACTTAACATAAACCTCCACACTGTCATTAAGGTTCATCATCATCTCTCTTATTTCTGTCATTGTAAATCCATACCCAGCCTGAATGAGTGGATCTAGATGAGATATGACCTTAATGAATACATCAGTCTTAAGGCTAGTTTTGGGTTCACATGTAGGTTCTGTCTGCTTTGACTGACACACATTGTTTGAAACAAGACACATGACAATATAAATCTGCGGCATATACATCTTCAGGACTGCCTAAGTCTGCACATCTGACATACACATCATCTTTATGATGGTGTATTGCATCCAAAAACTTCTGTGAGCTTTCGACCTTAGAGTCTGAACTTTTCCTGCACCGGTTTCCCCTTTTGTTTGACCCAGACCCTATCACATGCACATATGACGGTCTATATAATTTGAGTCAACAGCAGTGCTGGGTCCAGGATGAGGTATGGTGGAGCTCCGTGTGGATGGCTTGTTAGCAGTCAAGTCAGATAGTACTTCAGGTACCTCATCTGCAGCAGGTTCTTCAGAAATGGTTGGAAGGTTTTGTACATCAGTGTATTTCTTATAGCAAGAATATGTATTGTGGTATTTGAATTCAAAATCAGATCCAAGGATTTTCAACCGTTTGCTAACATCATCATCTTTCACTTCCGCTACATCACAGACACGTTTTCTACCTGCCCCCCACTTCCCCCCCCCCCCCCCCCCCCCCCCCACTATGGAGCGGTTCTGTTTACTTGCCTTTCTTCTGGCAAATAATACATCTTTCAGGGTGAAGATGAGTGGGAACAGGCATTGAAATAAGGAGGTTAAGTCCTGGTGTGGCACTGTCTGCCATGTTTCAAACCAAGGAGGTTAAGTCCTTCTGGTGTGGTACTGTCTGCCATGTTTCAAACCAAGGAGGTTAAGTCCTTCTGGTGTGGTACTGTCTGCCATGTTTCAAACCTTTCAGAATTGAAGCACCTGAAAAAGAATGAGAGAAAATTAGGAGAGGATATCAATGAGAAACAAATTTGGTGTTTATTATGGGGCTTTCATCTAAAATGTTTATTGGCAGCACCATTGTGTCAGGCCCACCTGAAAACCTCAGACACCATAATCATTCATCTACTAGGTTTCTGTCAAAAGTTAGATGAGTTTTCATGATTGATGGACTTTGGGTGGCAGCCATTTTGGATTTCGGTAACTTGGCAATGTCTAAAATGTTTTTTGATGGCACCACTGTGTCGGGCATACCTGAAAACAACAAAATAGACATTAAAATCATCAATCTACTACATTTGAATTAAAAATTTATTCACGTTTTCTTGATTGACGGACTTCGGGTGGCGACCATCTTGGATTTCAGTAACTAGGCAACGTCTAAAATATTTTTTGACACCACCACTGTGTTGGGCATACATGAAACCCCCATAATATACACCAAAATCATCCATATACTACATTCCTATCAAAACTTATAGGCATGTCTTGTTTGGCACTGGCCCCGTGGTGGCCATTTTCCAGCTTGTGCTACAAATTCAGGAATTCCACCTAGTAGATTCTTGAAGCTAGGGGTATCCTATACTCAAATCAACAGTCAAAGTCTATGCCTTCTGAGATGTATACGGGTTTCTATGCCAGGGCCTGGGCCAACAGGGCTCTGATGTATCAATATGAAAATTGAATTGCTCAGAGCACTTAATGAGGAAACTTTTGGCCAAATTTGATAGCTCTACTTACAATATTATTGGGTGAATGAGAAACCATCAAACTTTGGGCTACTTTTAAACTGAAAGCGATTTTTGGCTAAATTTCAGTAAAATATGGCCATTTTGTACCGCAAACCAGGGTTGAGGGCAATGAATCGTGCTAAAAAGTTGATAGGCCATGAGCCAGAAGGGTTGGTCGGTACCATCTGAGGGGAATAATTCTCAGTGATTTTTGGCAAGGTATACCACCCTAGTATTAGAAAATATGTGATAGCATTGCATCGGTGGTAGCTTTTTGTGTGTTATCACCCTGTTTATATACCCACCCTTAAATAAAGTTTTATTCAAAATGGCCCGAACAAGCTTAGACATCATTTTTGAACTTAACATATCTTTTTCATCACTCACACATTAACACTCAAATGAATTTGACCTTTCTCCTTAATCATTTGCTTCATAACCAAAAGTGTAAAACATCCCTAAGTTGAAAGATATGCCATTTGTGACACTTATATATGTCTATATTTTCTGTGTGATATATCATAAATGCCTTTAGAAAAATATTTGTCTATCATTTGCTGATGGAAGGTAAATATAAGTTGTGGAACACATATAATTGCATGGGCTTTTAGCAAATTTCATCAGCAATCCAGAAATGTATACTTCTTGTGTATATATAAAATAATATAACCACCTTTAGAGGCCATTTTTCCCCGCAAAGCGGGGGTTGGCCTTTTTCGGGAACCGTGCTTGTTGTTGTTTTTCGGTCCCCTTTTTGAAGCAATGTTTTATGGCCGGATGCCCTTCCTGACGCCAGCCCTTTTTGCCGCCTTTAACGACAAACAGGGAATTACCAGTGAGCTGGTACTCAATTAGCCGACCTCAGAAGGATGACAGGCTGAGTCAACCCCCCTGGCGTTAATTCAGCGATCGACCGGGATTCGAACCCACGATCCTAGGATCCTAAAGCCGGCACCCCTAGCCGCTAGCCCAACACCAGGGCTATGATGTTGATGATGTATGTGTATGATGCTTGTGTATGATGAATATTATTATTTTTATAGCAGAAAATGTTACCCCCCTCCTTTTAAAAAAGGAGCCAATTTTGATGGATTTAAGTAGTTTGGTCAATGCCCTCATATTTTCACTGTTGTTGATCAAGGATACTTTCTGAGAATCAAACGAAAGTAAATAATAACAAGTACATGAAAAAGTTAAATGTTTTTTTCTTTATTTTCCGAACTAATACAGGTTTTTAGGAGTTAAAGTCGATAGTGCACATATGAACGTATCAAACACCCGTAGTACACAAAATAGAAAGTCCTTCATAGTTTGTGAGACATCTCTGATCATATGCATTAATTGTAAGTGAAATAAAATGTTCAAGATCAACTCAAAAATCTATCATTTTCCAGTTCCTCAATATCCTCATCTGCACTTTCCCCATCGTCTGACTCGGAGACGGATGCCTGGTTATCACAGTCTGTAAGTCTGCACATATCAGTGCATTTCAGTCTGTTTGACAAACACACACATTTTGGTAGTGAACACTTTCTATTACAATTGCAGGCCAACAAATCAAGGACCGCCTCAGGTGCTGGCTGACCGTCCATCCAGTGCACCACCAACTGTTCAACTCCTTCCTTCTCCATCTTCCATCCTCGGCCAACAGGACTTGGTACTTTCGGGTCCTGTTCAAGACATCGTCTCCATATCGCTGCCTGGTAGTTGGCTCTTTGTGCATGTTTCACTAAGCAGTCTCTGCAGGGTGGAAGCTGGTGGCTCTCTACCTCACCTTTCTTAGCACAGAATAGGTGATACCTGAGATCATTGACGTTAGTGGATAATGCCTTTGGTGCATAGAGGAGGCAAGTAAATGTCTCTAGTTTGTTCATCAATTCTCGGGAGAGGTCCCATATTTGACCCAACTCTTGGAATGTGTTCTGAGTTTCCTTGTTTTTGGTCAACAGTTTCAAGGCGCTTGTCTTCCCTTTGCCTGCAAACGCACTGACAGTGTCACATCCTGTATATGCATGCATCCCAATGAGAGCTCTACAAACATCTACGCCAACTGTGGCAGCAACCTTCACGATGTCAACAAGCCTCGTCCGGGTACTGGTTCCACATTTCTGGAATAGTGGGACTCCAATCTTATCATGAAATGCCAAGGACATTATAAAGACATCTGTGTCCTCTGCACAAATCACTACAGCCCAATAGCCCTCTCTTGCTGCATGAGCAGCATGAAGAAACAGGCGCCCATCTGCTTCTTCCTGTTTGCACTGAAGACCTGGCACTTCATCACTTTCCTGAGATGTGATTTTGTAACATTTGTCATTCACAGTTGCATATAGAACCTTCCTCTGTAGCCTTCCTCTGTATTCTGGTTTCCTCCATGTATTTACTAAGAAGGTAATGAGTGGTCTTGTTATTAACTATACTCAAGAACTTCCTCCATTGCCTCACAATCTGTGTGCCTGTGATACTTTGCAGCTGATGTCCAGCCTCTCCACCTCGTAGTGATCTTCCACTGTTCTTGATTGAGGTCTCTCTGTATGTGTCAAACACAACATCTATTCTATTACTATTAGCTCCTTCCTTCAGTGCCATAGACAAAATGGTTGTGGAAACATCTCCAAAAGTAACGTGATCACCTTTTACTCTTTGGACCAAGTTCATCCCATCAATCACTGATGCAGAGGTTTTTGGGAGTTGTTCTGCCACGGTCACATTCTTCTGCAATGTTGTGGCTAGAGTAGCTTTGTTGGTTTTTGCAGCAATCCATCTGGTGTGGAGAAGGCCCAGGGCAATGGTCCAAGAGGATGAGAGAGAGGATATCCTCCATCTGGAGATTGCGTCCTTGTGCCATCACTATTATGTGACCAAACAAAGATCTGTCAGCCTTCAAGATAGTCACCCTTCCATTTGATTTCACTTCCTTCTTCTTACACATATTGCCGAATGTTCAGCTTTTTAGTTTTCATTGGGTCATGGAATTTCCTTGCTGGTGGACCTCTTTCTAGTCTTTTGTCCAACCCTTTCCGGGCAGGCGTTGCAAATTTGCAACAGCTAATTGCCAATTAGTTAATTGCCAGTATTTGCATTTTTTTTAGTGTTTCTAAACGTTTAGGTGCCAGTGCGGGACTTTGTTGCAGGATTGCAACTGACAGCTTCCAGGCAACTCGCCAGGTGGCTGGTCTGTCTTACATTGAATATGTCGGCCACCATACTTGCCGGATCGGTGATTTTGTAGGCTTCTGTTTCAGGTAAGTTTCATAAGAATCATCTGCATTATTGAACGCAATACTGTATAAGAGAAATCTTGAATATGTATAGATAAAGTAGATGTGAGTTAAGAAATATAATATCAGTTGGTTATATTCCTAGGGGGCAACGGAAATGACAAACATGTTTATATTGTGGTAACACAGGGAAGCAACCATTTGTTAAGTTGAATATTTATTTGTTATCAGAACTTTTATTCCACATTTTGTGATTAAAACAGCAAAACAACAAGCAGAGTGCGGGTGAATGAATAAAGACTTGTTTCTTTCCTTCTGAATTAACGCCAGGGGGGTTGACTCAGCCTGTCATCCTTCCGAGGTCGGCTAATTGAGTACCAGTTCACTGGTAATTCCCTGGTTGTCGTTAAAGGCGGCAAAAAGGGTTGGCGTCAGGAAGGGCATCCGGCTGTAAAACATTGCTTCAAAAAGGGGACCGAAAAACAACAACAACCACGGTTCCCGAAAAAGGCCAACCCCCGCTTTGCGGGGAAAAATGGCCTCTAAAGGTGGTTTTTTATTATATATTCCTAGGGGGTTGGTGTATTTTGATGATGCAAATATGCAACATTTGCCCATACAGGTAACAATTGATGTCATGTGTTTATTGTTTTGGATTGCATGTGTTGTGTATTACAATGTATTATATGGTGGTTTTCTTTTCCCCTATGTTTGTTAATTACTAAAGGGAATTATTCAGGGCATAATCTCTATAAAATTATTATTCAGGGCATAATTTTCCAACCCCCCCCCCGCTTATTCCAACCCCCCCGGCAATTCGGTACCCAAGAGTATTCATTCCGGGCAGTGTTTGACATTGTTGTTTGTTCTTGCAGGCTTTATAATTGGTATCATGGCTGGCCGACGAAGATATGCGACGGATGAGGTGATTGAGATGGTTTGTCTTCCTGATGGTGCCATTTCTGACGATGAATCCTTGCCAGACGATGAAGATGCTGATCCTGATTTCGACGAAAATGGCGAAACAGACAACTCAGATGCTAGCCTTGATGACGAACATTGGAACAAATGGCAAGAGCTGATCCGAGTCATCTAGATATTGAAATCCATCAAGTCCACCGAGTCAGAGTCAATGACAATGAAGATAATGAAGAAGAACTCCAGCCAGTACCAGCTCGAGTCAACAAAGAATTTATCTGGAGGCAAAGGAAACCCCCAGAGGCTGATGTAGATTCAACATCCCGGGGACACGCATTTTCTCCTCCGCCAGACGAAATACCCAGTCCAAAGTGGTATTTTGACCATTTCATGGACGAATCTGTATTTGAATTTATAGCTGAACAATCCAACCTGTATGCAGTTATGAAGAATGCCCCAGAACTGAAAAGTACTCCTGCTGAAATGGAGCAATTTATTGGCATGCACATTATGATGACTGTAGTACATATGCCGTCTTATCGCATGTACTGGCGAAAAACTACGCGTTATGAAGCAGTCGCAGGAGTTATGAGCAGAAAAAGATTTGACCACCTTCGAACCTATATCCATATGAACGACAATACCAATTTGAAAAAAAAAGGTGACCCTGGTTACGATCCGTTGTTCAAGGTTCGTCCAGTACTCGAGAAGGTTCGTGCAAACTGTTTGAAAGTGGAACCAGAAGAAAACAACTCAATCGACGAACAAATGATCCCTTTCAAAGGCAGAAGTAGCATGAAACAATACATAAAAAACAAGCCGCACAAATGGGGGATAAAGGTTTTCACTCGGGCAGGTGTGAGTGGAATAAACTATGACTTTGAAATCTATACTGGCAAAGGGACTGTGGCGAATGAACGTGGATTAGGTGTGGGTGGAGAAGTAGTACTGCGTCTTCTAGCAGAGATACCAAAAGGACTGAACTACAAGTGTTTTTTCGACAACTGGTTTACTTCACCTGAACTACTTGTGGAATTGAAGAAAATGGGATTCTAGCAGTTGCTACTATAAACCGCAACCGCTTCCGTGGATGTGTCCTCAAAACTGACAAGGAACTGGGTAAAGCTGGGCGTGGCTCGTTTGACGTCAAATATGAAACAACCACAGGATTGACCATTGTCAAGTGGTATGACAATAAGGCAGTATTGCTGACATCATCCTACATTGGGCCGGATCCCATGGATAAATGCAGAAGGTGGTCAAAAGTAAAGGACTTTGTTGAGGTGGACAGACCCCACCTTGTCAAGGTCTACAATGCCAACATGGGTGGGGTGGACTTGGCAGACATGCTCATGGCGCTTTATCGGATTGGTATTCGCCCACGCCGTTGGTATCTGCGTATTTTGTACTATTTGATTGACCTATCTCTGGTCAATGGCTGGCTCCTCTACCAGCGTCACCTCAACCAGAAACAGCAGAAGTATATGCCACTTCTCGACTTCCGCACCGAAGTGGCAGACGCACTTATCAAAGTAGGGAAACACGCTGACGGGAGCAGTAGAAAAAGAGGAAGACCCTCTTTGGAAGATGGAAGTCCTCCACCCACCCCGCCTCTACCACCACAGCAGAGAACCGTCGCACCTTCTGCTGATGTCAGACTCGATCACTTTCCTACCCATGCTGAAAAACGTGGATGATGCAGGCTGTGCAGCAAGGGTTACACACAAATGGCCTGCCAAAAGTGCAAAGTGCTGTTGTGCTTTACAAAGGACAAAAACTGTTACTTAGAGTATCACACGAAAAAGTAAATTTCAGGGCATGACTGAACTTTTGATTTTGCTTTCTTATTATGTTATTGATCCATAATACAGACTTAACTACTGTCCTGAACATGTAAAAGACCGTTTCACTGAATATGATGACCACACTTTTAATAAATTCAAACTTCATAAGACCTGTTTTATTCATTGTAAAATTCCCAATCGGACCAATGTTGCAAATATGCAACATCCCATAATGCACTGCATGTAACGGTCACATAAAAAATTTCCATAAAATCGTAAATAACCTTCCCATTGGATCATTTTCCTCAAATATCAGATTTTTCCTACAGTTATTATTAATTTGGTCCTGAGAGGGCTAAAGGTTGCATAGGTTTGCTCACCAATCTCATCCGCCTTCAACAGGTCAGAGACGATGTCTCTGGGTGCCACCTTTGCAGTAGAGATGCTTATGAGGTCATGTTTCTCTGCAAATGGGTTGACCCAATCTTTGATGAGGCCAACGACTGCAGACACTGCCTCTTCATATTTTTGGATTCTTGGCTGCTGCAGCTCTGTATGGCAAACGTTACTTTTGGTACCTTGCACCATGTCTCTTAGCTGTCCTAGAAATGCACTGCGGTACTCAGCTGTTATGTAGTATCGTTTGATAGCTCCAGCTTTCAAGCTGAACCGAGTTGTGCCTCCAGGAGTTTGTGTATCTTTGTTTACTGTGACCTCAGTGGTCTAGTCCACAGGAATCCACCCAAAGGGGTTGTTGTTAGACATCTGTACCGTGAATTGGCCTGTTTTGAAGGCTTCATATACATGAGGATTCTTCTCTGGGAGATTTGTCATCTGAGCAAAGTATGGGGACAGATACCTAGCATAGTTCAATTTATCGTATGCAAAGCACCATGGGATCATGCTTCGTATGGCATGGAGGTGCAAGTTCCAGTTACCCTCACGAGAGGCACGCACAAGGCCAAGTATGACATCCTCTACCATGTCTATGTATGACATCCAGAATGCAGAGAGTTCTCCATTATTGTGACGGAGATTTTCCAGAAAGTCTTTCCACATGGTTACAAGCTTAGTTACAGTGGGTTTTCACGGGACACGCGAACGGTTCGCGAAGGATGCGAATGTCGAAAAAATGGCAAAGTCCAACATTCGTATTTTAGGCTCCAAAAGTTCGCCAAACATGTGCAGGGGTTCGGAAGCGTCGTCAATTGTTCGCAGGAGTTGTTTTTTGTTCGGCGGGTATTTCAAACATTTTTGAAAGCTGGGATTTCAGCCAGCTGGGATTACTTGCCTCCTCTTTACTTGCCTTTACTTTACTTTACTTTACTTGCCTCCTCTTTTCAGCCAGCTGGGATTTCAAACATTTTTGAAATACCCGCCGAACAAAAAACGACTCCTGCGAACAATTGACGATGCTTCCGAACCCCTGCGCATGTTTGGCGAACTTTTGGAGCCTAAAATACGAATGTTGGACTTTGCCATTTTTTCGACATTCGCATCCTTCGCGAACCGTTCGCGTGTCCTGTGAAAACCCACCTTTAGGAGAGGACTTTGGAGCAGATTGTGGAATCTCTGTTGGTTGATTGTGGAATCTCTGTTGGTTGATTGTGGAATCGGCAACCATGCCATTCACTTCCTCCAAGAATGTCTTAATCACAACACTCCTATCCTGAATATTATCCTCCACCCACTGCATGAACTCCTCCCATGCCAGTCATCAGCACTTCATATATACACTTGTGGACCCTGACAGCTCGATTATAGTGTTTACCATCAATGGACCCTTCAGCAACTATTCCGGATTCTATGCAAATATCCTTAAGGCCAGCATCCCGAAATCGCTTTGCAAGGATTGCTAGGGCATTACAGATGGTGTGGAATGTTCCCATTCTAAGGAGAATGTTAGAAAATCGTTCTTTGTGTTTCCAGGCAATTTCAGTGGCTTTTGCATAGAGTGCTTGATCCATGACGACCACAACTGTTTCCAGAAATAGTTCCTTCCTTATCATCTCTGATTTGGTCAGAATTTCAAACACTGTGGTCAACTCTGGCTGGTGCATTGATGGTTGGCAAATATCCAACAATATCTTCTGAGATAAGCACTTGGTCTCTAGTACGAATGTTAAACCCAGTCCAGCTTGGGATTGTCTGATTCTCTGAATCCATTTGTCTTGCAAGCATCCAAACCAGGTTCTTAATACGGGCTGCTTCAGCAGCTTCCATGGTTTCCAGGAAATTGTCCTCTGGTCAAGAGAGGATGAGGGCCCACACGTGCACCAGCTACATATGTTTCAAGCTCTTGGTGCTCAATGGTGACTGATCTCTGCTTCAGTTTCTCAATACGAGGAAGTTCAACTCTGGGGAGATGTGGCCCATAGATATTGGGCTGTACCACTATGCCATTGACTCGATGTGATGTACCCTTTCCAGTGAGAGTTTCCTCGAGTCTATCAATATTATCCCATGTAAGATTGGTGAAGACATGGGGTTTGATGGAGACTGGAAGTACAACTCTGTGGTTGAAGCCAGCTGCTAACTTTTGAAGACACAGAGCTGTATCGTTCTCTTCCAGCTGAGAATAAGACACACAATGTCCTAGCTTATTTAGTGTCTGGATGAGCTGAACGTTTCCAGTGAGTGCTTTAACGACATTAGGAAGCACTATATGTTTAGGTGGTTTATGCTTTCCACATGTCACAGCATATATGAGGTCCTGACTAAATGACTGGATCAGAGTGTTGATTCTGTGAGCTTGAATCTTCGTGTCAGGATCTTCTGTGAGAAGGCCAACAAGTCACCGTTCTAGTTCATTTGGCATAGTTATTTGGCCACTATTGTTCACATCAGATGGATGAAATGGCCATGGAGTGGGTGTCATGTCCTGTTTGATGACTGATCGGATATGTGATGACATTTGATCTCTAATCTTATGGATATTGGTTGATTTAGCCTACCAAACTCTGAGTTCCCTGTGAAGCTTTTGATTTTCTCAGACTACATCCTTGAATAAAACACTGTCAGGAACCATCAACAACTTTCCCTTGTCATCTGGAAATATATCCACTGATTTCCCGAGCTCAGATTCCAGTTTTCTACGAATGTGCTTCCTCGTAGAATCATATAGCTGTTCAACTCCAATAGACTGCATGAAGAATTCCAGCTTCGAGGTCAAAGAAGTGATATGTACTATTTTCTTGTTGGAAATTATATCAGTTCTGATAAACTTCAAAAGGTCTTCATAAGCTTCTCTTTCAATCCTTTGGTACAGTTCGTCACCATCTGTTTCGTTTTCTTTTTTATTATTATCCTTGCTCTCATGTTCTATTTGCTTAATCCTTGTATAATTTTTATAGCACGAAACATGATAGTGTGCCTCTGCAGCAACTATGTCTCTACTTGTTATTGCTAGAATGTTTTCATCTCCCTTTTGGATGGCACAATCTCGTAATGTTTGATCTGCTCTTAGTTGAAAAGCTTGTGTAAGCTTTTCACGTGATTTGGAATGCTTCTGATACTTGACCTTGTTACAGAAAATGCATATAGGATCGTACACGTCCTGATGACGATCGTCTACTGAGTCTTTTTGATGTACTGCCACTACTTCCAGCCTCATCAGTAAGACTTTCAGCTGCTTTCCTTTTCAGTCTCCAAATCTCGCTTCATGGTGAAAAGGCTTCGGCATTTCCGGTGGTAGAAGATTGTTGGGACTTCTTCAGCTTGAAGCTGCTTAGCAATGTCTAAAATAGGTGCATAGTTTCTCACTTTGGCTGCATCAAGTAAGGTTAGCCATGAGTCATAGCATTGAGGACTGACCAAATGTTCATTTTCTTCTTTGAATGCTGGCATGTGTATGATACTGAAGCGCGGTGCTACGCGCGCGACTTGCTACCAAGGAGGAAGCGGACAACGCGGTTAAAACAAAAGTGTCTTTATTGACAAGAGGTCACTGTAGCACTGGCGCGCTTCGGGCTGCGCGCCCGGTGTATATCCTGAGGCCACGCCTACCCCTCGGGCGTGGCCGCCGCCCACTTGGTGCGCGGAATGATGTCAC
Organism: Myxine glutinosa; assembly: GCF_964187855.1. NCBI lineage: Eukaryota > Metazoa > Chordata > Myxini > Myxiniformes > Myxinidae > Myxine > Myxine glutinosa. The sequence continues at coordinate 276,515,930 of NC_136261.1, forward strand.
CACGCCAGTGGGCTTTCGTGTCCGCCACACGTGCCCCCCCAGAATTCCCGTGCACCTGGAGGGCCAGTTTGCGGGGCAAACGGATGACCCGGCCGAAGCGCCCTCTGGCGACCGGCGGCGTCCGGGGTGCAGGGATGCCAGCTGGGATGCCCCCGGCTGTACCCGGGATGGGTGCCGGACCGGGGGGCGGCGTGCCGGCGGTGCTGGGTGGTGCCGGGGGTCCGCCCGCCGGGGGGCGGCCCCGACGCGGGGGCCGAGCCACCGGCGGTGGGTGGTCCACGTCGAGGTGAGCTGGCTTGAGTCGATCCACCGAGACGCGGTCGGGAGTACCGCCGATATCCAAGGTGAAGTATTTCACCCCGGTCTCCAGCACGCGGAAAGGCCCGTCGTACGGGGGCCGCAGTTGTGTCCGGTGGGCGTCGTGCCGGACAAAGACATACTCCGCGGTGCGAAGCTCCGGGGCGACGTGCGTGGGTGGGTGCCCGTGGTGCGCCGTCGGCACCGGGGCGAACCTCCGGGCGGTCTCCTGCAGCGCGGAGCGCTCCTGCGCCGCGGACCAAGGTGCTTTGGGGTCGGGGAGGAACTCGCCCGGCACCCGCAGCAGTTGTCCAAAGACCAACTCCGCCGCGGATGCGCGCAGGTCCTCCTTGAGTGCCGTCCGGAGGCCCAGCAGGACCCAGGGGAGCCTGTCGACCCATCCGCCGTCGCGGAGGGTGGCCCGGAGCGCGGCCTTCAACGAGCGGTGGAACCGCTCGCACAGGCCGTTAGCCTGGGGGTGGTAGGCCGTCGTGCGGTGCAGCTGGACCCTGAGCCCCCGCGCGACCGCCCCCCAGAGCTCCGAGGTGAACTGGGGGCCGCGGTCGGACGAGATGTCCGAGGGGGCGCCGAACCGGGCGACCCAGGTGGCGATGAACGCCTGCGCGACGTCCGCTGCCGTCGTTGATGCCAAAGGCACGGCCACCGGGTGGTGCGGTCCATCATGGTCAGGACGTGGGTGAAACCCCGCAAGGGGGGCAGAGGTCCCACCAGGTCCACGTGAACGTGGTCAAACCGACGTTCCGGCACCGCAAACGGGGCCAATGGGGCCTGGGTGTGTCGGTGCACATTCGCGTGCTGGCACGCGAGGCACGTCCTGGCCCAGCCGCAGACGGCCTTCCGGAGGCCATGCCAGACAAACTTGTCGGCGATCAACCTCTGGGAGGCCCTCGTGCCCGGGTGGGAAAGGCCGTGGATGGAGTCGAAAATCCGGCGCTGCCAGCCCGCGGGCACGATGGGGCGAGGCCCAGACGTTCGAAGAGCGTGCGGAGATGGTGTAGGTGCTCTTTGCGGGACGCGCTTGCGACGAGGATGTCATCAAGATAGACGTAGACGAAATCCAAGTCGCGCAAGACGCTGTCCATGAGGCGCTGGAACGCCTGAGCCGCATTCTTCAAACCGAAGGGCATCCGAAGAAATTCGAAAAGACCGAACGGCGTGATGACAGCCGTCTTCGGGATGTCCTCCGGCCTGACGGGGACCTGGTGGTAACCGCGTATGAGGTCCACCTTCGAGAAGAAGGACATATTCGCGAAGCGGGCGGAAATGTCCTGAATATGGGGGACGGGGTAGCGGTCGGGGGTGGTGGCGTCGTTGAGACGGCGGTAGTCCCCGCACGGTTGCCATCCCCCGCCGGGCTTGGGCACGATGTGGAGCGGCGACGCCCAAGCGCTCTCGGAGCGCTGCACGATGTCGAGCCGCTCCAGCGTAGCAAACTCCGCTTTAGCTACCGCAAGCTTCGTCTGCTCGAGGTGGCGTGCCCGGGCATAGACCGGTGGCCCGGCGGTGGGGATGTGATGTTCCACCCCGTGCTTGACGGTCCCCGCCGAGAAGGTGGGCCTCGTGAGCGCCGGGAAACGGGCGAGGAGGCGGGTGAATTCGTCCGCTGCCGGAAGCGTGCAGATGAACCTGGCCGGAACCGAACCGCTCAGCAAGCCGCTCTGAGCCGCTCCTTGAGCTGCTCAACGAGGCGGGCAGCGCGCAAGCGAGCGAGCTGAACGTCTCAGCCTGGACAAGCCTTCTGTGCTTGACGTCGACCAACAGGCCATTGGCACAGAGGAAGTCCGCGCCGAGCAGTGCCATAGGCACGTCGGCAGTCACGAACGACCATCGGAAAACCTGCCCTCCGAACCGCAGAGAAAGGCAGCGTTTTCCGTACGTGCGAATGGGCGTACCGTTGGCAGCAAGCAGCGCGGGGCCCCGGACTGCTTGTCGGACGTACCGGCGGGAACGACTCACCTGCGCTCCCGTGTCGCACAGGTAACGGTGCCCGGATAAGGTGTCCGTTATGTACAGGAGGCTGTTTAATCGGCCAGCGCTCAGTGCCACAACCGAGGGCCGGCCCGGGCGTTTCCCGACCTGCCGAATGAGCACGGCGGGCGACATTGCCAAGCCTCGTGGCCGAACCTATCGTGGAAATGGCACCAGGTTTGCGGAGAAGCCGGAGGCCGCGGTTCCCGCGGTGGTGGTGGGCGGGGCGTGGCGGCCGCCACGAGGCGCCCCTTGGAGCAGGGGTGGGCACCCGCCGGAGGTTCAGCGGCTACGCGGTGCGTCGCGTAGTAGGGGTGGGCACCCGCAGCAGTTTCGGGCTCGGGAGCCGCTACGGCCGCACCGAAACTCGCCTGCGTGTCCAAAGCCGCGTAGAACTTGTCGGCCTCGGCCGCGAGCGCGCGGGGTTCCGTTGTCCCGGAACCGGCCAACGCGAGGCGTACTCGTGCCGGCAGCTGGCGTCGAAATAACGCCCGGAATAGAGCGTTCAGGGTTTCGTCGCCCATGAGCGACAGCATATGGTCCATTCGGACCGACGGTCGCGTGTCACCGAGCTCGGGGAGGTCCAAGAGGCGATCGGCCCGTGCGTCCACCGTGAGGCCGAACGTGGCGAGGAGGAGACGCTTGATCGCCTCGTACCTGTCGTCGGCCGGTGGGTTCCTCAGGACCGACACGACGCGGGCGGCCGCGCCGGCCCCGAGGGAGGCGACCACGTGGCAGTAGCGTGTCTCGTCCGCCGTGATGCGTCGAAGCCTAAACTGGGCTTCGGCCTGCAGGAACCAGATCTCCGCCTGAGCTTCCCAGAACTCGGGGAGCTTTATCGCTACCGCGTTGGTTGCCATGGCTGTGGCGGGTTCGGGTGGTCAGTGACGGCTGACCAGAACGTCGGAGGTCACCAATAAAGCGCGGTGCTACGCGCGCGACTTGCTACCAAGGAGGAAGCGGACAACGCGGTTAAAACAAAAGTGTCGTTATTGACAAGAGGTCACTGTAGCACTGGCGCGCTCCGGGCTGCGTGCCCGGTGTATATCCTGAGGCCACGCCTACCCCTCGGGCGTGGCCGCCGCCCACTTGGTGCGCGGAATGATGTCGCCACGCCAGTGGGCTTTCGTGTCCGCCACAATACACTGATTTTTCGCAGATTTATTGTACTGAGGCGGCTTTTCCATTCTGAAGCAAAGGGGTCAGCTATTCCACTTCTTGTGCAGAACTGCTTTCACTTCCAACCACCAAAATACCTGAAACAGAAAATCAGATTAAATATTCTGTTAAAAAAAGTACGTTCAAAAAATTATATTATTTATATAATTTATACATGATTTACACATGATAATATACATTTATACAGAATGATATATGCATTGATACATGATTTATACATAATACATATTTATACATAATATTCAGACATAAAATCATGCACCTTCAAAGCATTTTAGTTGTATTTATCAATGTATCTGTAGATTGTATGCAAGAAAAATTGAAGGTAAAACATCATTCATGATTTACCGTATTTTTTTCTTTTTGGGTGTTGGGGGGGGGGGGGGGTGAGGGGGAGGGTAAAGATAATAACAATAACATTTATATTGTATATTTTACTTCACAAATATGTTTTTATTATAGCTTACTAGCAGAAGTACCCGGCATTGCCGGGAGGGGAGGGGAACGGGGGGAGAGTGAGCCCCGTGGTAAAGCGAGCGATTTTTTTTTTTTGTCATAGCATCATAGCGTTCATATTGTTCATAGCGTCATAGCGTCACTGCGATTTTTTTTTTTCATAGCGTCATAGCGTCATATCGTTCATAGCGTTTCATAGCGTCATAGCGATTATTTTTTTCATAGCGTCATAGCGTCATCACGTGATCGCTCTGAGCGAATCAGCGCCCACCTGCTCTGATTCCGTTGATTCCGTGCGCTGAAATGCGCTGAGGTAAATATGAATAAAAAATATGGATCGTCAAATATTTTGAGTTCGGCCATGTTCGTCCCAGGCTCCATGGCCATGTCTATGCCAAATATCAAGCACGTAAGCCTCTCCGTTTAGGAGTCTATCGGTAACATTACACACACACACACACACACACACACACACACACACACACACACACACACACACACACACACACACACACACAAACTGTGTTTTATATATACACAAAGAATTAAGTTAAGCACCCCTACACAACGAATTAAGGTAAGCACCCCCTAATATATATTCTTTGTGTATATGTATACATTGGCATATATTCTAAGGTATGTGAGATCAAATAATGATTGGTATGACATTAGCAATTATCCATTGATGAAAGTGAGTGATCAAAGTGAAAAAAAGTGATTGGTTGAGTCAGTGATCCGATCACGTGGGTCCTACACATGTTATTGACGCAAAGATCGCTAGAGGTCTTCTCAGAACAATGACTGTACGTTAGAAAACATAAACGTCATCCACACTGTCCGTGATGGACCTATAGCTCCATACTTAAATTGAGGTGAAAATATGCCTAAAATTCCCAAAAAATTTCACCTTAAATTATTCAGAATAAAATATTGAAAACGGCATGATTGTTGTGTTTTTATGTGACCATAATATCACTTCTCCAGAAAATATAGCAATAACATGGGTATATTACACTGTTTTGACGACAACAAACTTGTAATGTGCGAGGTTGTAAAAAAACGGGGGGGGGGTGCTTAACTTAATTCTTTGTGTATATATAGATGATTGAATTTCTTCAAATTTACATATCTTAACATGGTATCAATCAATTCGTTTATGTGCAATCGAAACTTTCTTACCTCTTTTATGAAAACGAAATCAAATATTCTGCAATTTATCACCGCCAAACCATCACTGCCTGTAATTGCGAACACCAAATACTAGGCTAATTTTAATAACCGTTTTGAAAAGCATATAACATTAGCTGTGCACCAAACAATTTTCAAGAAGATATAGCATATAACAAGAGAGAACTATTAGTTTTAAATAGGATGTCTTTTTCTGTATTACGCTAGTTTCGGAAAAGTCTATTTTGATAACGGGTTGCTAAACGACTCATAAAATACAAAAAGCAACCACCAATGCAATGCTATCACATATTTTCTGACTAGCGATGTTTACCTTTCCAAAAATTACAAAGAGAATTATTCCCCTCAGATGGCACCGGTGACCCCCAAAATACAGGGTCTGGCTCACGGCCTATGAGCAATACCCAAGCAATATAAATAAATCAAAATGAATAATTTATTGTTGCTTAATAATGATTTATTCCATGAAACTCGATTACCATCATTTCAGCCCCTTGGCACCCAAACAAAAATCCAAGATAGGCTGTGCAGAAAAAACGTACTTGACCTGTCGGTGTTACCCAAAATTTTCCAAATGTCTTGGCATACAGAACAGGAAAATTGAAGGTTATGCTCTAAAAGAGTCATGGACACAAACTCCCCCCACCTCCTATACTATGATCCTTGTTGCCTGTGTCGGTTATGTCCCACTTTGTGATAACGCCATAGTCTGCTCTGTCAACAGTGCCCTCGTTTGGCCGGTGTGCCATGCCTCCAGTATTAGCCTCTTGGCCCGGTTGGGGATTCCGCCAGCACATTCACATTGTCCCAGAGAGGAACATGGTCCGCCTTTATTCCAGGCTTGGCGATAGCAGATCTTTCCGGGTGATTTCCGTGTGTGTGTGTGTGTGTGTGTGTGTGTGTGTGTGTGTGTGTGTGTGTGTGTGTGTGTGTGTGTGTGTGTGTGTGTGTGTGTGTGTGTGTGTGTGTGTGTGTGTGTGTGTGTGTGTGTGCGTGCGTGCGCACGCGTGTGTGTGTGTGTGTGTGTGTGCACGCGCACGCACACTGTATATAGGCACGTGAAAAAGTAAGTACAGCCCATGTAAAGCTTTGACTTTTTGTCCCCCGTCGCACCGCGGAGCGAAAGGGGGACTATGGTTTTTGCGTGCGTAAGCGAAGGACCGAATTCTAATTTTGTGTGTGGGTGCAACTAGGCATAAGGAAGAACGTTATTGAAAATTGGGTCGCCACGTCAAACGCCAAGATGGCCACCACCATATATATGTCTGAACCTTGTGAGCGGAATATCTTGAAAAAAATAAGCGAAGTACCAACTTCTAATCTGGTGTGAGTGTATCTAGGCATAAGGAAGAACGCTATTGAAAATTGGGTCGCCACATCAAAATCCAAGATGGCCGCCGCCATGTATGTCTGAACCTTGTGAGCGGAATATCTTGAAATAAAAACGAACTACTAACTTCTAATCTGGTGTGTGGGTGTATCCATGCATAAGGAAGAACGCTATTGAAAATTGGGTTGCCACGTCAAAATCCAAGATGGCCGCCTTGCATCTTCCACTTTGTCAACTCGCATCACTTCACCGACGGGGGACCTAGGCGTAACACTTGTTCAACGTATTTCAACATACAGCTATTTGATCTTCATTTCAACAATATTGAAAGATAAAGGTGATATAATATAATAAATATCATGAAACATTTACATTTTGTAGTCCATTGTATAATTTAAATAAACATAAATGCAAATTTCGCATGTGGAAAAAGTAAGTACACCCCATGAAATGTTTTTAAAATCTTTTTAACATATGTGGACATATCAATATTTGATCTTCATTTAAACAGTATCTATCGATAAAGGTGATCTAATTGAACAAAAAACAATGACAAATTGACTTTGCAATAATTTATTCAACAAAAAATTAACAGATGCCATTTCCTTCTGTGAAAAAAGTAAGTACACCCTTGGCTCCAATAGGTGGTATTGCCCCCTTTGGCAGAAACAACCTCAAGTTGGCGTTTCTTATAACTGTCTACCAGTCTCTGACATCGACTGGGAGAAATTTTTGCCCACTCCATGCAGAATTCTTTCAGCTGTGTGATGTTTGAGGGGTTTCTTGCATGCACAGCTCGTTTCAAATCCCCCCACAACATCTTGATGGGGTTTAGATCCGGGCTTTGACTTGGCCATTCCAGAACCCTCCATTTCTTTATTTTCAGCCATTCCTTGGTGGATTTACTGGTATGTTTAGGGTCATTGTCATGTTGCAAGGTCCACCTTCGGTTGAGCTTCAACTTTCCGACAGATGGCCTCACATTATCCTCAAGCACCCTCTGGTACAATGAAGAATTCATAGTGGATTCTATGATGGTGAGCTGCCCAGGCCCTGATGCAGCAAAGCTGCCCCAAACCATAATATTTCCACCACCATGCTTTGCAGTTGGTATCAGGTTCTTGTAGTCAAATGCTGTCTTTGGTTTTCGCCAAACATGTCTTCTGGTACTGTGGCCAAATAGCTCTACCTTTGACTCATCTGTCCAGAGCACATTGTTCCAGAAGTGCTGGTCTTTGCTTAGGTGTTCATTGGCAAACTTTAGTCTTGCCCTGATGTTCTTTCTGGACAGCAAAGGTTTCTTCCTGGCACACCTCCCATGCAGATCAAATTTGTGCAGCCTCTTTCTAATGGTAGACTCGTGCACTTTGACATCAACAGTGGCAAGAGCTACCTGTAGGTCCCGTGATGACATTCTGGGGGTTCTTAGAGACTTCTTTCAGCATCTTGCTGTCTGCTCTCGGGCTGAACTTGCTGGGGCGGTCTGGCCTGAACAAGCTGGCAGTTGTTTGGAATCTTCTCCACTTGTCGTTGATCTTCCGGACAGTCGAATGATTGATTTCAAATTGTTTGGAGATCTTTTTAAATCCTTCCCAGACTCGTAGGCATCTATAACCTTCTTTCTGAAGGCCTCAGATAGCTCTTTTGATCTAGGCATGGTGACGCCGCACACTTCAACAACAAAGAGCAAACCAAACTAAATGTCTGAGGTTTAAATAAGACGGGTTCCTCCAAGATCCTCTCTGACGATGTTGTAATCATTTGCACCTGAGCTGGTGCACCTGATTGTAAGTGTCCCCCGTCGCACCACGGAGCGAAAGGGGGACTATGGTTTTCCCCTCTGTCTGTGCGTACGTGCGTGCGTGTGTAAGCGAAGGCCCGCATTTGAATTTGGTGTGTGGGTGCAACCCACGTCAAAATCCAAGATGGCCACCACCATGTGCGTCTGATGCCATGTATGTCTGAACCTTGTGAGCGGAATATCTTGACAAATAAGTGAAGTACCAACTTCTAATCTGGTGTGTGGGTGTATCTAGGCATAAGGAAGAACCCTATTGAAAATTGGGTCGCCACGTCAAAATCCAAGATGGCCACCACCATATATATGTCTGAACCTTGAGAAAAATATCTTAAAATAAGCGAAGTACCAACTTCTAATCTGTTTTGTGGGTGTATCTACGCATAAGGAAGAACGCTATTGAAAATGGGGTCGCCACATAAAAATCCAAGATGGCCGCCGCCATGTATGTCTGAACATTGTGAGCGGAATATCTTGAAAAATAAGCGAAGTACCAACTTCTAATCTGGTGTGTGGGTGCGACTAGGCATAAGGAAGAACGCTATTGAAAATTGGGTCACCACGTCAAACGTCAAGATGGCCGCCACCATATATATGTCTGAACCTTGAGCGAAATTTCTTGAAAAATAAACGAACCACTAACTTCTAATCTGGTGTGTGGGTGTATCTTCACATAAGGAAGAATGCTGTTGAAAATTCGGCCACCACGTCAAAATCCAAGATGGCCACCACCATGTATGTCTGAACCTTGTGAGCGAAATATCATATCATAGCATGTTTTCTGCGTCTTCCACTCTGTCAACTCACATCACTTCCCCGATGGGGGACCTAGGCGTAACGCTTATTTTAGGTATTTGAAGTAGTGATAAAGGTAGGGGTGTACTTACTTTTTCCACATGTGAAATTTGCATTTGTTTATTTAAATGATACAATGGACGACAAAATATAAATGTTTCATGATATTTGTTATATTATATTAAAGCGCGGTGTTACGCGCGCTGTTTGTAAACAAGGAGGAAGCGGACAACGCGGTAATTTGTAAGAGTCTTTATTCAAGAGCTCACTGTAACACTGAACTCTCAGGGCTGCGCGCCCCGTGTATATCGTGAGGCCACGCCTCTCTCCCGGGTGTGGCCCACCCCCACTCGGTGTGCGGGGTGATGTCACCACGTCAGTGCTTTCGTGTCCGCCACAATATCACCTTTATCAATACTAGGGCATGCCCGTACGATATATATATCTAAAATTATATCCCCCCCCCCTATTTACATGAAATGGTTTGGTCCAAAGCGAACGGCTTGCGAGTGGTGACAATCCCCCCCCTCTATTTACATGCAATGGTTCGGTCCAAAGCGAACGGCTTCCGGAGTTTGGTAAAGAAATCGCCATCGCGTACACAAACGCGCAGGAAAGCGAATGAATCGCAAATTCGTTTTTATTAGTTGTAAAACATAATGCCCAATTATTCAATTATCGCCAACGTATTTTGGCTTTTTGCAATTTAATCGCAAGGAAAAGTAGAAAGAGAAGAGGGAAAAAAAGAAAAGCCTTGCCTTGCTGCAAACAGCTGCTGCAAACAACAACAACATGGAAGGCTGCACTGTCCGGAAGTTGGCATATCGCAGTTACGATTATTTTAGTGTTAATGGCCAATTATTCAATTAGCGCCAACGTATTTTGGCTGTTTGCAATTTAATCGCAAGGAAAAGTAGAAAGAGAAGAGGGAAAAAAAGAAAAGCCTTGCATTAACGCATTAACGCTTGCATTGCATTAACGGTTCGGCACACGTGATAGCTCGCTGCTCTCTGATTGGTTGAAGCGTTTTTTGGACATAGCTCGGTAGGTACTTGTCCGATTAATTACAAACCTTGAAAAGGCACATCCTCGGGTCCCCAGCAATATACCTGGCAAGTTTCAAGTATATCGGACCCGTGGTTGTCGAGAAACAGCGGTCACAGACACACAGACAGACACACAGAGATTGCTGGAATTATAGATAGATTGTTGAAATGAAGATCAAATAGCTGTATGTTGAAATATGTTGAAAAATCGAAAATTTTACATGGGGTGTACTTACTTTTTCGTGTGACTGCATCAATACTACATGACCAAAAGTATACGGACTCCCCTTCTAATTAGTGGAGTCGGCTGGTTCAGCCACAACCATTGCTGACAGGTATATATAATCAAGCACACAGCCATGCAATCTCCATAGACAAACATTGGCAGTGCAATAGGCCGTACTGAAGAGCTCAGTGATTCTCAACGTGGCACCGTCATTGGATGCCACCTTTCCAACAAGTCAGTTCGTCAAATTTCTGCTCTGCTGGAGCTGCCCCGGTCAACTGTAAGTGCTGTTATTGTGAAGTGGAAACGTCTTGGAGCAACAACAGCTCAGCCACGAAGTAGTCGGCCACACAAGCTCACAGAACGGGACCACAGAGTGCTGAAGCACATAGCGCGTAAAGATCATCTGTCCTCGGTTGCAACACTCACTGCCGAGTTCCAAACTGCCTCCGGAAGCAATGTCAGCACAACATCTGTTGGTCGGGACCTTAATGAAATGGGTTTCCATGGCCGAGCAGCCGCACACACGCCTAAAATCACCATGCGCAATGCCAAGCGTCGGCTGGAGTGGTGTAAAGCTTGCCGCCATTGGACTCTGAAGCAGTGGAAACGTGTTCTCTGGAGTGATGAATCGCACTTCACCATCTGGCAATCCGACGGACGAATCTGGGTTTGGCGGATGCCAGGAGAACGCTACCTGCCCGAATGCATTGGGCCAACTGTAAAGTTTTGTGGAGGAGGAATAATGGTCTGGGGCTGTTTTTCATGGTTCAGGCTAGGCCCCTTAGTTCCAGTGAAGGGAAATCTTTATGCTACAGCATACAATGACATTCTCAACGATTGTGTGCTTCCAACTTTGTGGAAACGGTTTGCGGAAGGCCTTTTCCTGTTTCAGCATGTAAATGCCCCCGTGCACAAACCCGTGAATAGCAGGGCATTTTCACTGGAAAAAGGGGGATAGGCTCCCGAATCTCTAAAATCCGTGAATAGAGAGGACCAAACTGCAAATGGCGAGGCAAATCCCGAGAATGTCGAAGATGATCCACGAAGGTCGATGAAAAATCCCGTGAATGTATGCCGCGGCATTGTATAAACGGGGAAAACTGGGATACATTGTAGATCCTGGTGGTTCCTGATTCATAAAGGAAAATGCTTTAAAGTTTAAAATGTTTTCCACCACAAATGCACATGATTACAGTTTGACAAAAAATGCTGACAAAAAATATATAAAAAGACAACACCAGGTACTATTTCCAATTTATTTAAGGAATGCGCTTGCAGTTTATTAAAAGTGCTTAACCAGCTTAACCATGCCGTACCATGAAAGCAAAAAGAAAAACTTCAACACCGTCATGTACAGTTTAAAATTTTTACGGCATAGCCCATTGGGCAGAGCCGTCAAGAACAGTGTTTGTCCGTCCATACGTAATGTAATGTATGGTATGTACGTATGTCCCCTCAAACGTATATCAATCAGAGCTGAGAATCTGGTCACATGACAGGGTGATATTATGGATGCCGTAATGACATCAGACGTAACCGGCTGACTCTCCACACTCCAACATTTTGATTTATATGCTGAACATCTTGTCGAACCTGTCATATATCACAATCGCCATTCTCTACCTTTACGTTTTTCATTCAGTGTGAAACACAAACAAAGCGATTGTTAAAATGGTCATCAAATATTGAAAGCATCGGCGTTACGGCTCTTCCAACAATACGGTACGTATAGGCCTCGGGCGTTATGACTCACCTTCCGCTTCGGACAAATTAAGCCCAGGTTTCTTAATACAGTGATATCGTTTCAGTAGTATCATTTTCGTAATAATAATAATAATATTATAGTAAATATAACCATAACACTTTAATCCCAATGTCGTGAATGGAAAGTTGATGGATTGAAGCGGTGTAACCGTGGAAGTAAGGAATTCACCTGTTTTTCAAAAATAATAAAATTTTCGTAATAATAACGTAACGTTATTATTATAGTAACGCTAATCCCTTTGTTTTGACTGCAACGTTACTGGAGGTTAAATATATATCTTGTGTATATAAATATATTGAAGTAGCAGCAGTTTTGTGTCCAGCCGTTATGCTGAATCGTTACGTATATGATGTCATTACAGCGTAAACTCATTGCGGGAGTGGCAAGAAAGGTCATTCCTCTTTGGGCTATATAGATTACAGTCGATCTATGGTCGGGTGTCAAGAACATTGGGTGTGTGTTCATTTAACAAGTTTAATGTGGAGAGATCGCCGAGTGGTTTAAGCATTCGAGCAAGCACTCCATTCAAAACAGTTAAGGAACAGCTGGCTTGGCAAGCGCAAGCTTTTTTGAACAAGTACAACATTTGAGAACAGGGACATCGGGAGATCTGTGGGAGGTTGAGGGCTTAGGGGGAGGAGGCGTGGGAAGGGGGCGGCGGAGGCATGGGAAGTGAGGGGGGGGGGGTGGGAGAGGTAACAAAAAACACATGGACACTGCTAGGACTTGCAGGAAAGAAGTCCTCCAACCTTTGTGGGGTACATCGATTGCAGTAGATCTTCGCTCAGTTCTGTAAGTAAATCTTACCTCATGGATGTTTGGATTGTTCCATATTTCTTTTTTTTAATGTTATAAACAGCATTAGTGACTGTTTTAAAAATCGAATTATATGTGTTTGTGGTTTGTAATATTTTACAAGCCCGGCTACGCTGCTGTTAGATGTTTGGTCTTGTTTTACAAACACACGCAACTTTCAAATGATGGTGGTGAATTAAAATCCTATTAATTCTCGAACTCTGAGGATAACCCAAATGATAGTCCTGCAATGTCATGTGCTGAGGGAGAGCCAGGAGAGGGAGTGGGGAGGAGGCGTGGGGAGGATTTATATACCAGCTATGAGTAAGGATGGGTTATTCCGCTCACTTGTGTCTTCGAGTTGGTAAGATTGTTGCAAGATCTGTGCTATATTTGCTAATATCTCTGCAATGGCATAATGGTAATGAAAGTGGCCAGAGATGCTTGCTTTAATAGCTTTTGTGTTTCCTTTGTAGATCAGTCACATTCAAGTGAATAAAAGCTCACAGCTTGGAGTTTTGGTGAACTGCCTCGTTTTGTTTCACCACAGTGGTGTTGAGGTGGAGGGAACAGGGCTGAAGAAATGGGTAATAGCGAGCTGCCTGGCAGATTTCCGCGGGTTTCGATTCAGCCCTTTGTCGGAGAGAAACAAATCATCCAAGCCCCTCTTGAACTTGAGGTACCTCTCATGACTGGGTCAGCATCTTCCAACTTGTCGACAAGCGCTCGCATGCCATGCAGCAACTCACCCAGGAACTTGACTGAGGTTATATTAGACCTCAGCACGTCTTCCTCATCACTGCCTACCTCCTCCTCGGAAACCGTTATAATGGCCTCCAACTTGTCCTCGGTGAGATCGTCACCATGTTCGGCAATGAGTGTGATGAAATTGTCAAGCTAAGTTATGACCCAGATGTTATTCTACGCGGTGCCACTACGCGACTCCTCCGCAGCTGACTATAAAGAGACTGCTGATCCGCGCAGAGGGCAGTTCTGTGCCATGTAACTCTATTGCACCTCCGGGCTTCTGTAGAATGGTAAGGATTATGCAGTGTGTGCTACATGCTCGCTTGACTAGAGATTACCTGTATGACCTGTATTACCTGTATACTAATATTATGAACTAGCCGAAACCCGTGGAACATCCACGGAAGGGCGGATGTGGTGTATGGATCGAGTGTACCATTATGGATGGCATAGGGGATTTGCTTGTCCGAGTAAGAGTTAGGAAGAAAGATGAGAATGAAGAGTGCGTATATGAACAACGGATTTATTGCAATCTACTTAAATGACAACGCTACGATATACTTTTGAAAAATGAATGGATTCGTAATAGGAATCGGCATAGCACCACTCTGGCCACACTGGCATGTGTCAATGGAAAGGAACAGCAGTAGAACCATAGACTTTTTAAAAAATGAACGGATTAGTAAATCGACTGGAATTAGCCCCATACTGGCGCATTGGTAAGCGTCAATGTCAAGGCAGAGCAGTAGGAATATAATACAATGAACGCAGTATCAGAGGTTGAAATTATTTTAAAACTTCTGGATAAACAATGTTTGGGGTAATAGTCAAGCCTCTGACGACTCCTTGCGTACTCGTATTATCAACCTTGATATACACATCTTTGAACGACCGTGCTCTTGAACATGCCACATATAACTGGCCGTGGGAGAAGACAGGAGCAGGCAAATAGATACCCAGTTTACGGAATGTTTGGCCCTGGGCTTTATTTATGGTCATTGAATATGCCAGGCGAACAGGAAACTGAGTTCGCTGTAGAACGAAGGGTAAACTGGCATCAGACGGGGCAAGTCTGATACGGGGTATAAGAGCTCGTTGTCCCTGGTGGGCACCTGTTAGTATTTCTGCATCAAGTACGTGAGAATGAAGGTGGTGAAGGCGAAGTCTAGTGCCATTGCAAAGACCTTGACGAATATCGAGATTCCTGAGAAGCATTATAATAGCCCCTGGTTTGAGGCTTAGACGGTGGGGCGGCATCCCCGAAGGTGTTATGCTGTTGAGAAACTCAATTGGATAGCTCTGAGCCTCTTCATTGTCATCAGAAATGGCGCAATCAGTGCTGTAGTAGACTGTCTTTGGACCAGGAATTCTGTCCAAGACCTCATCATTTAGCTTCAGAGTATGTTCGTTGCTGGGGCTCAGAATAACCGTTTGAGCAAGATTTGCTTCTGACACATCACTTTCGTCACTCGGCGAAGTACACTTTGTTTTAAGCTTTCACAAGCTGAAGCCTTGGTATTTATTGCTTTATATGATACTGATGGGCTGCTGATCGGTTTCACTTCGTTGTAATCACAGCATATGGAAGAAATTATGGTAAACCTACCTGATGAGGTTAGCGTACACCGCGATCGACGACACCGGCACAAATGCATGCTCTGGATTGTCCACTCAGTGGACGGCTTGCTTCGCCTTCACCCAGCAGACGCCAATACGATGGCGTCGTATCGGCAGTTAATCGGATGCTTTTGGGCCCCAAAGTCGACTAAATCAGATTTTTCGAGTATGGCTGGGTGCGGCGTAAAAGGGATAACAAAGTCGAGTCCTTATGCTATTATTATATAGATGCTGATTCTATTTATAGATGCTGTCTGAGATCGATCACGATTAAACTCTACTTGAGAGACTGTTGTATCTCTGATTTTACAACAATTAATCGTGATCCTCTCCTGACATCGTTTTGAATCGAGATGATGCCTACATTTCTGCGACTATCTCTCCTCGGGGAAGAACGTCAAGCGGAGGACCCGCCGATCCAGCTCTAGCCACGGAGTGCCAACTACTCTCTCTACCAGTCTGCCACAAAGAGACCGGATGAATTGGAACCCCTCAAGCATTTCCTTCAGGAACTACGCCGTCTGAGCACGTGCTGCTCTCCCGAGGTCCGAACGCCAGAGCAGGTGTGACGAACTCCAGCAAGACAAGAGAACGATGCTACTAGGACACGCCCTGCAGCTGAAACCCCGTCGGGTCGGTGGACGTGCTCGGAGACGAAGGTACAAGTCTGGCTGTGACTGCCTCGGTTACGGAAACGCTAACGGCTACTCATGTGAAGGTACGAGTCTGGCTATGACTGCCACGGTTACGGGAACGCTAATGGCGACTTATGCGAGAATCCTCCTGGATTTGCGTGCCTGGCACGAGAATTGATTTTTTTATGCGTGTGCTCACGAGTCCCATGTCTGACGCGCCTCACTCGGCCGGCGTACCCGACCACCGCTGGACGGAATCCCTTCTATGTGCAAATCGCGCTGCACCCATCGCGGGCACTACTGTGAGGCCGGCGATCCGATTGCTGCTCTTCAGAATCCCGACTACTCTGTGAGGCCGGCGATTCCGATTGCTGCTCGTCAAAATCCCGACTACTCTGCAAGGCCGACGATCCCGATTGCTGCACATCGGAATCCCGCCTAAGCACAACTACTCTGCGAGGCCGGCGATCGCCGCTGGCCGGAATCGCCTCAACGCTTGAGGCTCGATTGGCATCCCTAGAGGACCCGACACTGCACGGATGCACAGCTTGTCTGGCGCTGTCATCTCTATCGATTAACGAACAGGCAGCGAGCCTTGTCTGACGGCACGGAAGGCCGATTCTGAGAACATCGTGCGGGATCTTCATAGTCTCCCAAGCATTCGGGCACTAAACGAGAATATCGCAATGGTGTATCAAGCTATCACGATGGGAATGTCGTGTCAAGCTAGTTATTGATACATCGTAGCATGATGTATACGAATGACCGCCGAACGGACTTGCCCATCTTTCGAAACGAATTTCCTCCATCGACATGGGCCGACGGAAATGTAGTTCGATGTTTATCCGTCATGTTTCGGCCCAAACCATCCTCTTTGCTCGTGTGATGGCTACCGAACTGTTGACGCTATTCTCGAATCTAACTCTTGACAAACACAGCCGGATAGCTATCAAACGAGACGCTATTTCAAGATGTGCGATTTATTGCTGCTTGGTGTGCTTACCTACTCGACTCGGCGGGCCTCGTGTTGGTTCGACAGGTCGCGTTCGATATATTTTCAGCTTCCCTCAAACGCGCGGTCTGCCTGCGTATATACGACCTGCTCGATGACACGGTTCGTATTCGGTACCCCAATCCCGGGCACGCTTGTGCGCTGCTGTTAAATGGACGTGTCTATAGTTTTGGTGCGTCATTTTGCTCCGTGCGGGGATACCGCTCAGCCGGAACTCAGCCCGGGTAATCCGATGATGGGGGAATTCGCTGTACCGATCGACATTGTGGACCCAATACGCGATGCCCAGCAACATCGGTCCAGTCCGCGGGACTTACGGCCCAGTGCGATGGCCTGCTCAACTCACGCGTTTGCCCTAAGGCGTCATTAACGTATTTGCATGATTCTCGAGTGCGATTGGTGACGTAATCGTCAACTCACGCGTTTGCCCTAAAGCGACCATCACGACCTGCATGCTCCTCGTGAGCCGATTGATGACGTTACCGTCATCGGAGTCTCATTTATCCGAGTTGCCATCTACTTTGGTAACTGCACGGTTGCGGACATACTCAAACTGCCCGTGCTAGTTCAATACGTGCGTGTCATAATGTTTCTTGTGGTGCTTCATAGAGGCCGTGCGCCCGAGCCATCTAGCCTTCAACGAGGACTCATACCGTTATTCACTAGGACTATGGGGCATTCGGGGCATCGAGCCATCAACGAGGGCTCGTACCGTTATTCGCTAGGACAATGGGGCATTCGGGGCATCGAGCCATCAACGAGGACTCATACCGTTATTCGCTAGGACTATGGGGCATTCGGGGCATCGAGCCATCAATGAGGACTCGTACCGTTATTCGCTAGGACTATGGGGCATTCAGGGTACACGGTGACCTAGGAGATGATAACACTGAGCGCGGAGCCCGCCTCCCTTGTCTCCCGTGCTAGACACGGTGGTGCCACCCGACTGTTCGGCCTTGGCTCCCTTGCAGAGAGCTCTTGGCTTGTTTCCACGACATTCGCGCTGGGATTGAGACTGCGAGACGCCTCGTCCGGTTGTTGCCTGCATAACTTTCCCTCTGACCTAGTGTTACGTGCTCCTCCCCAAACCCCGGTCACGGTGTACCTCCGAGCCCCGAAAGGAGTCACGGCAGAAAGATGTGTTAGCTATCTATAATTCCAGTAGTGTGTGTGTGTGTGTGTGTGTGTGTGTGTGTGTGTGTGTGTGTGTGTGTGTGTGTGTGTGTGTGTGTGTGTGTGTGTCTGTCTGTCTGTCTGTCTGTCTGTCTGTCTGTCTGTGTCTGTGTGTTTGTTTGTCTGTCTGTCTGTCTGTGTCTGTGTGTTTGTTTGTCTGTGACCGCTGTTTCTCGACAACCACGGGTCCGATATACTTGCAACTTGCCAGGTATATTGCTGGGGACCCGAGGATGTGCCTTTTCAAGGTTTGAAATTAATCGGACAAGTGGTTCCCAAGGTATGGTCACCGTACTCGCAAGCCGTTCGCTTTGGCTTTGCGAATGGACCAAACCATTTCATGTAAATAGAGGGGGGGGGGGAGTTCTACCGTACTCGCAAGCCGTTCGCTTTGGCTTTGCGAATGGACCAAACCATTTCATGTAAATAGAGGGGGGGGTTCTGTGGTCGTTACTGCCACGTGGTTTCAAAGTTTTTTTTTGTTGTTGTTTGCACGCATGTTTTTTTGCACCCACGTACGGGCACGCCCTAGTCTCTCTATAATTCCAGTAATCTCTGTGTGTCTGTGACCGCTGTTTCTCGACAACCACTGGTCTGATCTAATCGAAACTTGCCAGCTATATTGCTGGGGACCTGAGGATGTGCCTGTTGTGAAAATCAAGATTCAACAGCAACCCCAAAGTAGGTTTAATCGTAATTCGTTCTCAACATCATCTAGAGAGAAACCAATAAACATGGTATTAATAATACATACAGGTGAATACAGGTGCGGACAGGCTGTATGACTATAAAAGCTTTGATACATATTGCAGACACGTTACCTTTCTAAGGGAAGCCCAGAGAAGCTCTAGAGGTACATCGCTAGGGTTACATCGTGGTGATGGATCTACATCGCCTGTCCGCGCTGATATATATAGGAACCGAGAAAGGGTCGCGTAGCGGCCATGAGGCGAATAACATCAGTGTCGTAATTTGGATGACGATTTCATTACATTCTCCCCGCGCTTAGATCCAAACTCGGCGGTGAAGAACAGCAGACACATACAGAGGAACACATAGGAATGCAAAGAACGAAATACATTGGAAAGATGTCACTGCCGGTCGAACGTCCAAGGGGCCATCAATCCCGATGGCAGGGTTACTGCATTTCAGCCAGTTAGCCCGGTTAGCAATCAATCTCCAGCTATAGATATAGCCCTCATGATAATTAGAGATGATGGATGAATTGTATGTATACATCGTCCTCTGCAATCGAATAGAAAACAATTATTATGTATGGTACTTTAATGTTTATGGCGTAGCCCATTGGGCAATGCCGTCAAGAACAGTGCTGGTCCATCTGTATGTATGTATGTATGTATGTATGTCCCCTCAAACGTATACCAATCAGAACATGACATGGCGATGATCTGGTCTGGCAGAGGATCTGGTCACATGACATGGCGATGTGTTACATCTGGAGGAAGTCCCAGTCAAAGATATCGGACCGAGCAAGCAGTGGTCATCCCAGGGAGAAGACGTTGAGCCCGTGGGTCGTAGTAGTCTTCCTGTGGGGTAGTCTGAGTAGATAAGGGTACCTCGGTGAACAGTGAGAAACGGCTCAGTAGCTAGATGGGTAAGGTGTACCTTTGAGATTCGCAACTCATTACATAAGGTGTGCCATGACGAAGAGCGACTGGCCATACGACGCAAAGCAACGCATTACAGGCAGATGTCGGTGTGGCAGATGTGTAATCCATAACAGTAAGTAAGAAGACCATTACAGTAGGTCTGTACCCGTGGCTCCCAAGGGTACATACGCAGTACAAGCGCATGTAGCGGCACGCGAATCTACCGTTGGCAGCGATCGCACGAGTCACGAGCGGCCTCTGAAGGCTGCCTGGACGACCGGCATGGCCGACGACGCACAAACGGTCGAAACGCGCCTCTCCAGCGAAGCGCGCAGGACCGCCGGGATGCATATGGCAAGCTTGTCCATCTGCACCGCGCGGGGAGGATCGGAGAAGATCGGCAGACCGAGAGAGTCCCGGCTGGACAAACCATGTTCGTCCCAGCGTCGTCCCGGATCGTTATGATTGATTGTCATGATTGTCACGCGGATCGGAGAAGATCGGCAGACCGAGAGAGTTCCGGCTGGACAAACCATGTTTGTCCCAGCGTCGTCCCGGATCGTTATGATTGATTGCCATGATTGTCACGCCAGATGACCCGGATGGATTGGCCATCCCGGATGTCCGACCGATCCATCCAGTTGACGCCATCGTTGCATGGCACGGATCCAGCCGGACCGCGGATGGATCGACCATCCACGGACGCAATGGCACAGAGAAGGCCCGGATGGATTGGCCATCCCGGATGTCCGACCGATCCATCCAGTTGACGCCATCGTGGCATGGCACGGATCCAGCCGGACCGCGGTTGGATCGTCCATCCACGGACGCAATACCGCAGTGCAGCTCATTGAGGCTGCATTGGGAGGGAGAGGTGTACTCTATTTGATTGATTAATTGTATATTTAAAATCAATAAAAGATTATCACAAAATATTTTCATAATCAATTGGCGCATCGCATAACTAACCCACAAGGGGCGAGGAGGGAGTCGCCACCCGGGCGAGCAACAAGAACCTCCCGGGTCCCCACAAGAGTCGAGGTGGCCCGATCACAGGGATGGGCCATGTCGAGAAAACAAAAGGTCGCAGGGGCCATGGGTCACGGTGTACCCAGTGAGACCAGCGCGAACTCACGGGAGCGCGGCAGATTAGCAACATGGTCATATCCCTAGGACATACTATCCACAAACCGCAAGAATAACGAGGTAGACAAAACATCAGTTAAAGAGGTGGCTGCAGTGCGCTGCATACCGAAGACAGACGACCTTCACAGTCTGGGTCACAGTCAGACTGGGGCATAGGGAAACGGAATCAGACGAGGCAAGAGCTCTGTCCGATAACAACGTGCCCAGAGTCAAGGACGAGCACGCAGTACGGTGTCCTCGTTACATGCGCAGGCGACGAGGGAGTCGGGCGCGACGCTCAATGTCACGAGGTCACCGTGTACTCCCACCGCGGTGACCCTGAGGGAGCGCCACGGTACGTTGTACACGTCGTTACGTAAAGGACAATTAGTACATAGAAAGGTAACGAATCCCCGATGAGACCGCGGGAAGCACGCCAATACGCAAATGACGCCGCGAAGCGAACGCGTCTAAGATGCTGTAAAGCGTACGCGTGATACAGTCGATGACGTCATCAAGTAGGTCGGGCGGGTTTGACGGCGAGCTCCAGCCGAGCGGCATCCCCAGACGGAGCAAAGCAGCACACCGAAATCCAACGTCTCGCGCGCAGCAGCACCCGAGCGAGCCCGAGATCGGCACACGGCACACGAACCCGGCCGGCGGCGAAAGCATCATCTAGGGCGCACCGCGTACGAGGGAAACCGAAAGCCGCGTCTCGGCCCGTTGATCCAGAGCGGGCGAGCCCGCCGAGCCGAGGGGCGAGCACGCCCGGCAGCGACAGACCGCACGACCCGAAGCAGCGCCCCGCCTGCCTGGCTGTCGGGTCTAAGGAGCGATCACATACAACGCCCTGAAGTAGCATCTCATATGAGGTGCATCGAGCATGAAGGATGAAGAGGAGGCCTTTCAGTCCGACAAGCCTGCTCTACACCAACACTACATAAACGCAATATAACGCAATCCAACAGCTTATCGAATTAAATAATTGGGTGAAACGCGGGGTGTAAAAAAAAGAATGAAAGCATTCGGTCCACATACATTCCATGCACAGCATTTTTACAATGGTCGCAGGTGGTTAACGCATACGCCGTTTGATCAAGTAAAACAAAGGACGAAGAAGAACGATCACTTATAGAATACACATGGTAGTCAGGTATACGATCAACCATTAGAAGCATATGCCCGTGTGTCGTGAAAGGCTATGAAGGTCCCGCTCGACGTCCATAGAAACTCATCCGTGCTGCGACGAGTCGTCGCATGGTGCCAAGCGAGCCTCCATTGAGGCGAATCCGGGCAGCGGAGTCGCCGGCCTCGGGGGAGCAGCTGCTATCGCAGGTGGGATTGCGACGGCCGCGATAAGAATCGCCGGCCTCACCGAGTGCTCGTCGCATGGCGCCAAGCGAGCCTCCAAGGAGGCGATTCCGGGCAGCGGAGTTCGCCGGCCTCGGGGAGTAGCTGCTACATGCAGGTGGGATTGCGACAGCCGCGATCAGAATCGCCGGCCTCACAGAGTGCCCGCGAGAGGAACCGCATGCAAAGGGGTCCATCCAGTGAAGAGGCGGCGCGCGCAACTGGCGCGTCGTGCATTTGTAGTGATTCCTTCCAGCGACGGTGCGGTGCCACGCGAAGGGTGCCACGTGTAGGAGGTGATCGGAATCAGGATGGGATCGCGGGCCTCCCAGAGTAGTAGCACGCGATGGGAGCAGTGCACGTCGATTCGCGTGGAGGAGGTGGTTCCACCGAGTATCGAGTGGTCGGGGTGAGCCGGTCGTGAGAGGCACGGCGTGCTTCCGACGAGCAGCGCGCGTTCGCGCGGAGGAGATGGGCCACAGAGTAGCGAGTGGTCGGAGTGGAGCCGGTCGTGAGAGGCACGGCGTGATTCCGACGAGCAGCGCGCGTTCGCGCGGAGGAGATGGGCCACAGAGTAGGCGAGTGGTCGGAGTGGAGCCGGTCGTGAGAGAGAGATGTGACTCGGAGTAGATGGGCCACTGAGTAGCGAGTGGTCGGAGTGTGCCGTCCGTGTGGAGGCATAGCCGACATGGAAGACGTGATCACTCGCGTAGGAATCTCAACTCGGGCCGAGGCACGCATATCTAGGATGAATCCCTCGGACGGAGCCGTTAGTGCTTCCGAGCTGCGATCGGACGGGTAGGCCGGCGGCTCCAAGCGGGTCCGTCGTTCTGACGCGGTCTCAACCGCGTGCAAAAGCAAACGAGCATCGTGCTCCAGGCATCGAGCCGGAGTCCGTCACGCCTGCTCTGGCGTTCGGGTCTCATGAGAGCAGGTCGCTTTTTGTCGACGCGGTCCCGCGAAAAGGCTTGCGACGTCCCGTCTTTCGAGGCAGGCCGGCAGCGAGAGTAGTCGGAGCTCCGTTGCTGGAGCTAGCTCGACGGGTCCTCCGCTGGGCATTCTTCTCCGAGGCGAGCAGTGCAGGAGCGATGTCAGGAGAGGAATTACGATTAAGTGTTGTGAAAATCAAGATTCAACAGCAACCCCAAAGTAGGTTTAATCGTAATTCGTTCTCAACATCATCTAGAGAGAAACCAATAAACATGGTATTAATAATACATACAGGTGAATACAGGTGCGGACAGGCTGTATGACTATAAAAGCTTTGATACATATTGCAGACACGTTACCTTTCTAAGGGAAGCCCAGAGAAGCTCTAGAGGTACATCGCTAGGGTTACATCGTGGTGATGGATCTACATCGCCTGTCCGCGCTGATATATATAGGAACCGAGAAAGGGTCGCGTAGCGGCCATGAGGCGAATAACATCAGTGTCGTAATTTGGATGACGATTTCATTACAGTGCCTTTTCAAGGTTTCATATTAATCGGACAAGTGGTTACCAAGTCATGGCCATTTCTTTAGCAAACACATACATCGGGCGCCGCCTTGTGGTCATCCCTCCCCCCTTCTTCACCAACTTGGACCACGTGCGTAATGGCGTTCTGCGCCGTGGCACGCGGCCACGAAACGAGCAGGGGAGATCATCTGCAGAACGCAACCTCGGCTGCAGGTGTCCAGTATCGGTTTTGGAGAGAGAACAACCACTGGTCTGATCTAATCGAAACTTGCCAGCTATATTGCTGGGGACCTGAGGATGTGCCTTTTCAAGGTAGAGCGAAGACCGAAGCAACAGTGAAAGTTTTTTGTTTTTTTTTGCACGTACGGTCACGCTAGAGCGAAGGAACCGCCTGTGTTTGTTGTTTCTGCCTCGGGGTTTGAAAGGTTTTTGTTTTATTTTTCTTTCTTCTCTTCTCTTCTCTTTGTGCTTCTACTTGCGATGGAATAGCAAAAAGGCAAAATATGTTGGCGCTAATAGAATAATTGGCCAATAAAACTAATTTGCGATTAATCGTAACTGCGATATGCGACCTTCCGGACAGTGAGGACTTAACTTCCGGACTTACGGATAGTGACGACTTACTGTCTCGATTGTATCTTACTACTATCTTACTACTATCTTACTACTATCTTACTACTATCTTACTACTATCTTACTTTCTTATCTATCTATACTGTCGTATCTGGCTTTATACTTAGTCTATGTACTTACTGTCTATATTATAGATTGATTGGAGTTAAACACAATGCCCCAATTCATTCGTCGTTTACGAGAGCGAAGGAAGGAAACCGCGTCTTGCTCGCGCTATGGAATCTGACGAAGCACGAGCTGCTCGCCTGACACGCGACGCTACGCGTGTGACAAGGCGGCGTGCAGCTGAAACAGATGAAGAACGAGCTGCTCGCTTGGCAGAAAACACTGAACGCGAGGCACAGCGTCGTGCAGCCGAAACGGATGAGGAACGAGCTGCTCACTTGACACGCGACACTGCGCGCGTGACGAGGCGTCGTGCAGCTGAAACAAATGAAGAACGAGCTGCTCGCTTGGCAGAAAACACTGAACGCGAGGCACGGCGTCGTGCAGAAGAAATCCCTCACCAGTGAGAAGACCAGCAAGTAAGGGATGCCCTGCGCCATCAGGACGTACACCGTGCGAGACTTGAGCAGGCTCACCGTGACAATCGCAACCTTGCTCGATACGATGATACCGATTTCTTCCGAGAGGAACTTCATGTTGAGTACAGGCACACGTTGAGCAGGACCTCATTGTGTCTGTGTGTGTCTGTGACCACTGCTTCTTTTGGTATTTCCCCGGTATATTTCTGAGGACCTAAGTATATGCCTTTTAAAGGTTTGAAATTAATCGGACAAATGGTAACCAAGTTATGGCCATTTCCTTACCAAACACAAACAAAAAATATTTGCACGTATGCCCACGCACGTTCGATCACGCACGTACGGGCATGCACGTACGGGCACGCACATACGGTCACGCACTTACAGGCACGCACTAGTTCTGTGTCATTGACCAATGGTGAAACCACACCAATTGTTACCAAAAAACAAGTATTGTATTAAGGTCACACAAGAATAAGAGCACAAGAACAATATTAATCAATTGTGTACAACAAATAGTATATCATTCCTATGATGGTACCATCAGTTTCTTACAATATAACTCACTGTGCTCCAAGTGAGCGAAAAGAACATTCCCAAAGTCTCTGTCCCGGCATCAAGCCAAAGTCGATCCACGCTCCGGTGATCGCAAGAAAAATGTCGTATCGAGACCAGAATCCAGTTCGGCTGACAGTCACGATGCCAAAGAGGCGCAAAGGTGCCCTCAAAAGGTGACTGGGAAATCACACCATCTGGTATGAACGTTCAACGGCTCCCAAACGGAGAACCACAAATTCCCAATCGAAATCCACGTTACACACGCAAACCAGGCTAATGGCTGGGTGCGGTAAAATGGCTGGAGCGATGTGAAATGGCGGGAGCGAGGCAAAATGGCCGACGGGCCCGTACTGGAGGCGTACCTGCACTCCAACAACGATTCTCTTCGGAATCGACCGCAAAACCTGTCACGCAGGTTAATCTGTCACAGCGATAACCACTCTGTCACAGGAAACCCAAAGTTCGCTCGTGACCCCCGTTCGCCAACGTCTCCTCGAGACCTCAAAGCAGCTCGGCTTTTCTTCCCTATCTCACTTGCTCCGCTTTTTTGCTTCCTCCTCCTTTTTCCGGTGTTCTCTCGATCCAGTTTCCGGTTTCTTTTAAAACACTAATTTTTTACCTTTTGCAAACATTTATCTCCATTTCACTTAAACGATAACAATAATAGTACATGGAACCAAAAATGCTTCCAGTGGATGAAAACCACAACGACGGAAGTGACGAATCCGTAACACCTAGACAGCGAAGGACACCCGACTCCTCTCGGAGGAGGGGGTGGATGGATGAGGGGGTGGATGAGCACATCCTCTCGTTTTGTCAATAGGGGAAATTCATCCAGGACATCATGTGCGAGTCTGGATGAGGGGGTGGATGAGCAAATCCTCTCATTTTGTCAATAGGGGAAATCCTTCCAGGACATCACGTGCGGGTCCACGGCGTCGGTCGGTGTGTGACTTCGCGTCGTGCGTCATGCGAAACTCCACGGCGTCAGTGCGTCACTTTGCCGTCGGTGCGTGGAGCGATCCAGCTGGGTCTGAGCCCATTCGATCTGTATAACTGAGCCGATCCGGTTCGTCCTCCATTGCACCGCCATAACCTTAACACTAATGTAGGTTAGGCCACGTGACATTGCATGCCGCTTGTGTTCCGTCCTAGGAAATTACCGACCCACAGAGCGCTGTGCTGCTGGGCGGGACGTGTTATGCCCGTCTGCGTGTTTGGTAGTTCTCATGAACTATCAGATGTTTTGATAGTTCTCGTGATTCTCATGAATCGCCATGTTACGCGAGTACGATTTCTTTGACGTTAGACTTTAACGTGTATGAGGACCTACGTCGTCTGTGCCGAGCGAGGCCTGGTCGTGAAGGGCTGCGGCCGCGCGTCTACAAATACAAATACTTTGACTTTGGTTCGTGACAGACGACCGTGGGAGGCATTAGCTATTGGCTCCGCACTATTAATAATAATAATAATAGAGTCTTATATAGCCCCATCAAGCAGAGTAAACTACCCTCATGGCGCTTTACATTATCATGCTAACGCACACACACACACACACACACACACACACACACACACACACACACACACACACACACACACACACACACACACACACACACAAACAAACAAACAAACAAACAAACAAACAAACAAACAAACAAACAAACACACACAGACAGACACACTTTCACTCTTTCCCTATTCCTCTCCCTCCCCATTCAAAACCCACAGATGTGTACTCCCCCTCCTCCTCCCCTCCCTCTCCCGCACATGTACACAGACATACTCTTGATCTCTGTCCCACCTCAAACCAAAGAGAAAACAGGACTTAGACTTTGAAACACTTGTGAAATAGATAGGTTTTGAGGGAGGTTTTAAAGGCAGGAAGAGAGTCAACATGTCGAACAGAGGAAAGCAAGTCATTCCAGAGCAGAGGTGCAGAAAAGGAAAAGGATTTCTCGCCAAATGACTTGGTGCTGGTGCGTGGCCTCATGTATATATAAGCTCTAAGGTCATAGTCGTCGCTTGAGCGAAGCCGTCGCCGAGGTTCATAGAGAGTGAGCAAATCGGAGAGATAGTGAGGTCCCGTTCCACACAATGATTTATAACATAGTGTGCAAATTTTGTATTGCACACGAGCAGACACGGGCAGCCAGTGTAAAGATTCAAGAAGCGGAGTAACATGGTCAGACTTCTTCGCCTTACAGACAAGACGAGCGGCAGAGTTTTGAACCTTTTGTAACTTATCCAAGAGAAACTGAGGGCAGCCAGCATACAAAGAATTACAATAGTCTAGCCTTGAGAGGACAAGGGCACAGACCAGAGTTAGAGCAGCCTGAGGAGTAAGAAAGTGGCGAATGGATGCGATCTTTCGCAGCTGAAAGTATGCTGATTTGCAAGTTTGAAGTACTTGCTTGGAAAATGTCATGTTAGTCGAAAACCACACCAAGGTTCTTGGCTGACGAAACAAAGTTTACATCGGTTTCACCAGCATGAATAGTGGTAGGAAGTGAACATTGTAGAGGACATCTGTGCGATCTTACAATCATAGACTTTGTTTTAGCATCGTTCAGCTGAAGTTTGTTGTGGGTCATCTACGCCTTCACGTCGGCAATACAGCCTACTAACACTTCAACAGTGGGCACGATTTGTTGAATCGTGCTTCCTTTGTGCAGCTGATTGTCGTCCGCAAAGGCGTGGTGATCAACTGAATGTCTGGCAACAAGATCAAATAGAGGCTGAGTGCACAAAAGAAAGAGGATAGGTCCCAGGACTGAGCCCTGGGGAACGCCAAAGGAAAGCGGAGAAGGGGCTGATTTCTGGCCATTGACAATTGGTCCGCATGGCTTTTGGCTCCGCGTGGCTCCTATCGTTGTTCTCTCTCTCGATGTGAACCCGGATGGCTCATATCATGCCTTCTCTCCCTCGATGTGTACTCCTGTTCTCGCTATTATTCCATGGACCCTTGGAATAATACATGGATCCAACATGGCTCCAACATGGACCCTTGGAGCTGTAAGCGGCTTCTGCTCGGTCGGTTGCGATTATGCATCGCTGCCACTGATTGGTTATCACGAATGAACCGCCGGGCTTGGTACAGGTAAAGGCCGACGAGGAGATTTCCTGTAAATGCGCCGTGCGACAAATGACGATTTGTTCTTCGACAAGGTACAAATTATCCGATCTAGCTACTGTGCCGACAACCCCACTGTAAGACAACTGCGACATTTCATCTCAAATCTAGCGGGAATTCGATGGGCCCAGTCCGACGGTTCCACCCACGGGCTCTACGGCTCTACGCCGGGACCCACGGGGTGAGCACTGCTTGCTTTATTCAATATCTTCTTGCTTGGGATGTCCTTTCCCTATATATATATACATGTATATATATATGTATATATATATATATATATATATATATATATATATATATATATATATGTATGTATGTATGTATGTATGTATGTATGTATGTATGTATGTATGTATGTATGTGTATGTATGTATATAGACCGACAGACAGACAGACAGATATATATATATATATATATATATATATATATATATATATATATAATTATAGACGGCATTTAAGGCCAAAAAATATATATTTATGGTCTCTGGTCAGCGCGCGTGTCGATTTTGCTCCTGTGCGTCAACAATTTTTTTTTTTTTTCAACGCTACGTACAACAGTGCGTGCCATCTATATATAGAGCAAATGATAAATTAATTATGGAGCACATTAAACATAAATAATGCCATGCAATTATGTGCGCCTCACGGGAATTGCGCTGCCGGCTCATAACACATGTATATTCAAATGGCGGCGTGGTGAAAACTCGGACAAACATTGTGAGTCAAATTAGTTCTTTTGTGGTCTAAATATGCCGCTTATTTCTGTCTCTCTTGTTTGTGGAGTGAAAACTCTTCGACGTTTCGGCATTGTATCGTGTGATGGCTCGGCAAGTCTTCTTTATGTGTACAAATCGGTGTGCAATGGGACTCTGGCCTCTGGCAGTGCTGATCAATTTGTCCTGGACGCAGAACACGCTGGATCGAAGGTCATTGCAATGGTTGGATTATCCCCCGGCGGATTTTTCCAAGCTATCCCCCCGTACGCAACAAGTTAGTGATTGTCTGGAATTCGGGAAGTATTTTAAATTCGTGGTAAACATGCCAGTTGTTCAAAAGAGGGCCGTGGTGATTAATGCTTTTGAACTCATGATGCAGTCTACCAAAGAAAAATGCCTGCCCCGTCCTCGAGACACGACACGAAAAAATGCGAAGTTCGAACTTTACAACTCCATCCTAACGTTTTTCGTGCCGGTGACCTCGGTTGGAGGAGGGAATACCTGCACCTTGGAGAACATTTTGTGGGGGTTCTCTGCGATACACTTTGGTTATTAGACCCCCATAGACCAACCCTGCAACAGCAGATGTATGGAGTTCCTCACATTTTTGACTCTTTTACGGGATTTAATGACCCCAGAAAACATAAGCACTTTCCACAGGGACTCAACCATGATGAATTGGTGACACTATCACAGCAGCTCTTCAATATTTTCGAACAGGTATGAACATCATGATCAAAATCACTATCCTATAAATTCCTAGACATATATTATGATTTGCCAATACCTGATTCACTGTCTGCTCTGGCTACGTGAGTCAGGCATGCAGAATGAACTGGTGTGAATGGTTAGAGGGTTCAGATTGTGTTAATTTTTTATATTGATTTATTATCAGCCATGGTTGAAAAGGATGAATGGAGAGAGATGTTTTGTGGTTTGAAATCTCTGGCTTTGGCGATGAAGAAGAAAAGTGAAGAGAAAAGTTTGAACCAGAGCCTTTCAAAACCGGTATGTACATGTACAAGATTGTATGTGATTGCACAATATCTACATCATCATGATTTTAGTGGTACAAATATATTTGGTATGTCTATTTAATAAATTAAAATGCAAAAATATTTAAATTGTTAAGAATTTTATTAAAGTAATAAAAAAATAGCTGTTGCAAATATCCTTGTAGTTTTGTATATTTTTTGCAGGTTCGTCCTACTGAAGAGTGTACAAGTATGCTGGTCCTGCATTCGCATACGTCTCGTGCCATTTGTCGTTCGAAAATTTCAATTGTTGATCGAGAAGATTCGGGATTTGGAGGACTTCGTTCCAGTTTTTGTGAATGACTTTTTATCACTTGATAGGAAAATACGATATGAAGAATTGACACAACTGAAAAACCATGGACTTGCATTCCCTACTGTTTTATACACACATACTCAAGGTGGGAATGTTAGTAATTTTCATTTCATTTGGAAAGTCCCTGAAATGTCAACAACTTCCTGTGATGCCATCATGTCCAAATCCGTGTGTGTGTCACAATCAGTCCAAAACCAATTGCCCCAGTTCCATACAAGGCAGATGCATAGAGAGTTTCTCTCTATGTTTGGCAAAATTTCTCAGATCAAACCCTGTTATTTGAGGGAGATGTACAAAAGACTTACAGGGGACTGCACATCTGCACACGATGCAAATACTGCTGTCATAGACAAACGTGTTAAGCAGTTTCTTGAGCTTGGTGACCCGGATATTTTATTGACCTGAGGGAGCACAACCCAGGGAGGCCATCAAAGTTTGAGCCTTTTTGGGTAGAAGTTGAGAAATATATGGAGAATGTTGTAGAAACTGCAGTACAGGAAAGACATCATGGAACTGTGACACACTTGGCAACAGCTATGTCTGTCCCAAATCTACTTGAATGTGTTTCAAAGGAGTGTCCTCCAGATGTTCCCATACCATCACCGCAGTGGCTTCGATTACAGTTCTGGCCAAAAAACCCAACATCAGGCATCTCTGCAGTACACAGGCCGCCTTAAAATCAAATTTATGATACAGCAGAGGCAGTTGTGCAAAGAACATCAGGACACCCACTATGCATCTGCTTTGTTTCGATATCTCAAGGAGATGGCTGTCATGCTGCGAGGACATTCAGAAATGCTGTGTGTTGATGACAAACATAAAGTGAAAGTTGGTGAACCTGGACACCCAGTTGCCGCAGTCGAGAGGGGCAAGAAAGTTCTGATAGGCCTCCTTTGAGGTGTCGGACCATGACTTTACCAAGATGACCTTGACACCTAGTGTAGTCCTTCAGATTGACATTCCAGAGACTATAGAGGGCAGTTTTTACCAGGGTCAAGTCTACACTGCCTTGAAGGATTCAGTTTTCCAGTCCTCCTCACCCTTACGCCATGCCACAGAGATGATAAAGATTCTTAAAGGTGGTGAAGAACCATTGAAGGAAGTGATGTTCTTATATTCTGATGGTGGTCCAGACCACAGAGTAAACTACCTCTCGGTACAACTGTCACTCATTGCATTATTCCTTCAGGGTGATCTTGATGCCGTCATTGCAGTACGAACACCACCTGGCCATTCCTGGAAAAATCCATGTGAGCGAATCATGTCAATTTTGAATTTAGCTCTGCAGACTGTTGGAGTCATGCGCCAGGAAATGTCATCAGAAATGGAGGCTTTGCTAGCCAAGTGCAACAGTGTTACAGACATCCGTACAGCTGCCACAAAGGACCCAGGCCTCAATGACTCACTGTCTGATAGCCTCCAGGACACCATCTGCCTGATATCATCCCTGTTCCACCAGTTAAAGTTGAAGGACGTCCGCTTTAAATCGTTTAGTCCTGCCACTCGTGATGAAATGGATGCCCATCATGACCATGTCCACCAGATCGATGCAGATTTGCCCCCAAAAGCCACCATGAAAGTCCTAACCAAATCAGGTAGTCTGAAGAACTTCTTTGACGAGCACTGCCAAGTCAGACACTACAGTTTCTGTGTCAAGAAGTGTTCTGATCCTGGATGTCAATTCCACAAAGCCCCAAGACTGCCAGAAGCTGAGTTTGAAAAGCTCCATCACCTTCCTGATCCCATCATGGCTGCTGTTGGACTCCACTACAAGGGGTTTACTGGTGTATGGAACTCCGACAACTGAACGTGACCGCCCATCACTCACAGAAGGACAAAAGACGGCCCATGGACTACCCTTTAATCCATCCGCACAAACGTCAGCACGTGTCAAAAGAACAGTTTCTTGTCAGGAGTGTGATAAACCGAGGGCCCTGCATGCAGCACGAAAGCTAAAACAGGAGCAACTAGATCAGCTGGATGCTGCCCTGAGTCAAGTTGACTACACTTGTGGGACAGACCTTGAAGACTTTGTGCCACATGATTTAGATCCCGAGGGGGAGCATATTTTGAAGAGAGTGTTTGTGAGGAAGGACTTGCAATGTGTTCAGCCAGTTGAGGTGACCTACTATTCTTCTGGGGTGTTCGCAGCAGTCTGTTGTCATTGTGCATCGGGAGATGATTTGCTGAGTGGACCTCAAGCTCAGGACATATACCCAAAATGTCACACCTGCAAAGCTACTCCAACGAAGTCAACCATTTTGAAAAGAAAAAGGAAGTTTATAAACTTCTAATATTTGACTTATAGTCAAATAGAAAGAAGTCTTTGAAGAATCTTGAAATCAATCTTGAAATCTTGAATCTTGAAAATGCTGCTACCTTGCCTACTTGTAGAAATAGTACAACAAGGTATTCACACCATGTTTGTATTAAAAAAAAAAACACTCGTTTACCAACAATGCAAGTCAGTCTATAATACTACTGTGTTCAAAAAGTATCCGACCTTTATTTTTCGTGCGTAAAAAAAAAGAAACTAGGGAGGCGTTGATTGGTGCACGTATGTAGGCGATCCTAATGCACACGCGTGAATTTTTTCCCACCTGCAGAAGCTGTCATTCGACGGCAGACCGCCGATGAGTGAAGACATGTAAGTGAGCGCCGTCGGATTTTCGTTTTTGACAAAATGACGGAAAAACTTGAACAACGCTACTGCATCAAATTTTGTGTAAAGCTTGGCGATTCCCAAGTGGAAACGATCCGCAAGATTCAACACCGTTCATTCCATTATGAAGGAGGATTTGGGCTTCAGGAGAATCTCAGCGAAGTTCGTACCAAAGCTGCTAACGATTGAGCAGAAGCAACTCCGTTTGGAGATCGCACAGGACATGCTGGAGACTGTGAACAGTGATCCCAGCTTCCTCAACACAGTGATCACTGGCGATGAGTCCTGGGTTTATGGGTACGACCCAGAAACCAAGTTGCAGTCATCACAATGGAAGCATCCAACATCCCCGAGGCCAAAAAACACAAAATTTGATGCAGTAGCGTTGTTCAAGTTTTTCCGTCATTTTGTCAAAAACGAAAATCCGACGGCGCTCACTTACATGTCCTCACTCATCGGCGGTCTGCCGTCGAATGACAGCTTCTGCAGGTGGGAAAAAATTCACGCGTGTGCATTAGGATCGCCTACATACGTGCACCAATCAACGCCTCCCTAGCTTCTTTTTTTTACGCACGAAAAATAAAGGTCGGATACTTTTTGAACACACTACGTATGCTTGAATAAATGAATGATTTTCAGAATAAATACATTTTAAAATAACTTATTGAGCTTGTGTTCATTATTTACAAAAAGGCCTACCAGTCCCATTGGCTGTCTTTAATTTCTCTCTGGACGGCGCCACAGCAGATGAGGAGGACCGGACCGCAAGGCATGAGGACACAAAAAACCTCTATATGTGCAATCCATGCTTTTCAAAAAAAAAAAAAAAAAAAAAACCGCATCGCCGCATCAATTCTGGAACTTTGGTCTGACCAAAGACCAGCAATATATTTTCTTCGGCCTAATATGGAATATTTTTTTTGTGGGGGTGAACTTACTTTTCAAGATGTCTTAGAACCAAAAGTTCATTGGAATTATGTTGAAATTATTCGAGATTTTGTTAATGTGACCTTTAAAAGAAACAAAAACCACATTTGACATTTCGAAATAAATAAATTGATCCTTGAAAGTGATGTAAACTGATATCGAACTCAATTCATGGACAGTACTGTGTTAAACTTCTGTACGTTTTCCAGAAGTATCTCTTTATGTTGCACATTAGCCAAAAAAATTTAAACAAAAGTTAAATTACGACTGGGATTACGGACAGTAAAATTACAGCTCAGTACTTCGTGTAACCCCCACGAGCATTCAGGAGAGCACGTACACGTTGAGGCATGCTGTTCACGAGATTTGCCAAGGTTTGGACAGGAATCGCTTGCCATGCAGTGACAATAGCCTGCTGCAATTCACGCACAGAGGTCGGCTGCTGGTCCAAGTGGTCGATTTGACGCGTTAATTCTGCCCACAAGTTCTCTATTGGATTCATATCCGGGGACATGGCAGGCCACTCCATATGCTCTACACCATGGTCAGCAAGAAAGTGTTGGATCATGCGAGCACGATGAGGCTGTGCATTGCCATCTTGGAAGACAAATTTTCCTCGAAAGGCTGCACGAGCAAATGGAAGCAATGTTTCTTCCAGAATGGCCCTGTACTTGAACTGGTTCAGGTTTCCATTCAGAACAACCAGGTCAGTTTTGCCCCCTGCATGAAAAGCAGCCCAAACGGTCACCCCACCACCTCCAGCTAGGACTCTTGGCACGATACAATCTTTGCTGTAGGTCTCATGCACTTGTCTGCGCACTCGGACACGGCCATCTTGACGATAGACCAGAAATCTAGACTCGTCACTGAAGATCACGTGATTCCAGTGTCCTGGCTGCCATTGATGGTGCTCTCTGGCCCACTGCAATCGGCGCTGGCGGTGTTGTCTGGTCAGGCGTGGCTTTCTCAGGGATGCCTGGCACGATAGCCTGCTTGAACCAGTCGTTGGTTGACTAGCCTTCTGGATACAGGCACATTTGTCAGTTGCTGCCACTCAGCCCTAAGCCGATTAGCTGACTTGGTACGGCCATTGCGGACTAACCGGTGCAGATGGCGATCATCCCTCCTTGTGGTTCTGCGGGGACGTCCTGGCCTCGGTATTGGAGTAGGGACACCCCTCTGAGCATTTCGTTTCAGGATCTTTGACACCTGACCTTGAGTGATGCCATACTGCCGAGCAATAGCACGCTGTTTCATGTCATAATTTCGTAAGGCCACCACTCCATGACGAACAGCATTGTCGAGTTGACGGACCATCTCCAGAGGAACCGGCAATATCTTTTGGAGATGTGCAGCAGTTGTTTTCCACTAATACAGAACGCAACAACCCTTGCATACCCGACTGTGAAGCCAATCATCAAATGCACCTGTCCGTACATTTTGCCCCGCCACCTGTGATATTATCCTGTTGTTGACTTCTTGCTGCGACAGACAATCAGTGACATGGTTCTTTTAACAAATAAATCACCAAAGTGTAAAAGAAACTCACCACATTGATATACTGAATTAAGAAAGTAAACCCAAGTCAAGAAAAAAAATATATTCCATATTAAATGCCAAGTCTGTATATGTATATATATATACAGTGAAACCTTGACTTACGAGTGCACCAACTTACGAGTTTTCCGAGATACGAGCCGTCGTTCGGGCGGTTTATTGCTTTGATATGCGAGCCGAGATCTGAGTTACGAGCTTACGCCACCCGCCACCAAGTGGGTTCCGGTCACGTGGTTATCTTGCCGTGCAAGCATCTCTGCCGTATATCGCTGCTGCTTTGTTTTCGCATTTTGGTTATTTTGGAGCTTACGCCACCCACCACCAGGTGGGTTCCGGTCACGTGGTTATCTTGCCGTGCAAGCATCTCTGCCGTATATAGCTGCTGCTTTGTTTTCGCATTGTGGTTATTTTGGAAAATTTCTTAGTTTTAACCATGGGTCCTAAGAAATTGAGTGCCAAGGGCAGTACTGAGAAGAAGAAGAGGATGATGTGCTTGGATATAAAACACGCAATCGTCGAAAAACATGAGCGAGGTGTGCGTGTTGTCGACTTGGTGAGGCAGATGTGAAGGCAGCTGAAGATTTTATTATAACTTTTGCCGAACTGATAGAAGCCGAACGATACATCCCCCAGCAAATCTTCAACTGTGACGAGACAGGGCTCTTCTGGAAAAAGATGCCGAGGAGGACGTATATAACGGCAGAGGAGAAGAGCATGCCAGGCCACAACTTGTTCAGAGTGCCGGCGATAGCTCGCCTTCTCTTTGTGGAAGACACGTTGAGATCCTTAACATCCAACAACTAATGGGACGCAAACGGGGCGCCCAGTTTAGCGGTACACACATTGATGAATCACCCTGCCTGTGATTCACCCATGACAGGTTATAGCTGGGTCGGGATTCAAACCCAGGCTGGACAGTTTAGAGTCAAGTGTGCGTACCTCCAGTCCAGGCCATCCTGCCAACTTGTATGCTGCATACAGGTGAAATATAAAGCGCAAGATATTTTTATATATACGGTATATTAAAAAAAAAATTGGTGTGGTTTTTGGCGGGCTGGAACGGATTAATAGCATTTCAATGCATTTTAATGGGGAAATTTAATTTGAGAAACGAGCAAATTGAGTTACGAGCTCGGTCACAGAACGAATTAAACTCGTAAGTCAAGGTTTCACTGTATATATATATATATATATATATATATATATATATATATATATATATATATATATATATATATATATATATATATATATATATATAGTTACGGTACGCGGTTAAAGATGGTATGTTTGCCGAGCGGAGGCTCCGCGACCGAACAGTGCTTCCCTGACTAAAACCCGATTCACCCCAAACTTTGGCCGTATCGCGCCGCAGCTACTCAATATGGAAACCTCTAAAGTGACCGAACGAGAATGAAGAAGAAGTACGGAGGAATAACAGGATTTATTAAGTATTTTCACAAGCCAAAGCAACGAGAGCAGTCGGTTATATACAGAAAATGGAAGGAGCAGACACACAGTGAAATCATTAGCTTACCTATTCAAGCTTAATTAATAAACCCCAGGACAACATTAAAGACAGACGGACGATCACACTAACACGGGGAAATGCAGGCAGGAAGGAATGGCTTGGAGATGGGTGGCTTTCAGAGGCAAGGAAGGTTCAGCGGGTGCTGGGCACGGTCGGGCCAGAAGGCACCGCCGTCAAGAAGCCGAGCTTTGGTCCCAAACTGCGCGGGCGAAGTTCCTTTCTCCGTACTGCCTCGTGCGCTCCTTGCGTTGCCCCGGTCCGTTTCTCCTGCAGCGAGGCACGTCTCACGGCGGCTCGGTCACACCTGCTCGTCTCCAGCGCATCTCCTGGACCCAGAACTCATCCCTCCTCTCAGCTCATCTCTGTTTGGGAGCATCCCGCAGCGGGTTATATAGGCCCCGCCCTTCACCCTTTTCGAACCTTCCCCAAACGTTCTCTCTCCGCCCCCTCAAGCCAAACCCCTCGTTCTGGGTTGGATGAGCGGGGCCGACTTACTCCTCCCCTCTATGACGAGGTGGAGACCCGCCTTTCTTCTTCGGCGTTACCTCGTGCGTAATGGAGTCAACTGCTGCAAAGTGGACGGCAGATGAAAATGCAGCAAAGTGCAAACCTGGCACTTGGAAGCTGCCATGGGGCGTCGGAGGGCCTACTCTTATTTAATTCGGTGCAATGAAGTCAAACTAGTGGGAAACACATCCTTAGCCTACACAGAGAATAAGGGACTAACTATTTAAAAGGATATATCGTGTCCTGTGTGTAGGTTTTTTTTTGGTTTTTTTTTTGGTTTTTTTTGTATACAAGATCGAGGCTCGTGAAAGAGCGAACATTAATCACACAGAAAGACAAACAGACACACAAAACAAATAACATCGGGAGCGGTAGACAAGATGGGGAGAGAGGGGGAAGGACACAAACACAACATTTGAGAGCAGGGACCGAGAGACATGGAGACATCGAGAGAACTGTGGGAGGGAGAGGGCTTTGGGGGGGAGGCATGGGAAGGGGGGGGGGGGGTGGGAGAGGTATAAAACATATGGAGACTGCCAAGACTTCCAGGAAAGAAGTTGGAATTTCAAACAAGGTGGATCTGGGGTGAATTAGTGGGGGTAGAAAAGATCAAGGTTTTGGATGGGGGAAGATAAGAGATGGTGGTGAACAGCTGTTTTGAAGCCTACACAGATGGGTGGCTTTCAGCATGCAGCAATGCAATGCATGCTGGTTCATGCGGCCTACTTGGAAGGTTTATGGAATAAACTAAGAGGACGAGCTGCGACCATTCTTTACATTACGAGGGTGTTACACACAACAAAACCATACTTTTCACATTCGTTACACTTTCTCAAAATTGTTACACTTCTCAAATCCGTTACACTTCTCAAATCCGTTACACTGCACCCTCCTTTCTTCAGGCCGTACTCGGGCCTACAAAACTTTAACTTAGTGTGACACGTAGGTGTAATTCCCTCTACAATTAACCTGACCCTGAGTGTGACAATCTTAAAACACAAATAAATATGTCCCCCTGCTGCATTGCACCCTGTCTAACAGATTTGCGCCCACAGGATAACCGAATTACGGAATTGTTTTCAAGCTATACATTTATGGTGGGGAGCATTATTTACAGTGATGTTCTTTCTTATTTACAACGCAACCCAGGACCTGTTTTTTTTTTTCTTTTTAGGGAAACAAAAAGAAGGAAATTCCTGTTGGGAGGGAGGAGACAGCATGCATTGCATTAATGCACCCGTACCAATAACACCAAAGCACCCAAAAGCACCCAAGAGCACCAACCAGTGCACAGTCATTACTGTTTGTAATAAACACACAAAAAAAAACAACTGGTGGTGGTCTTCTTCTTCTCTGCTGGGCCGATGTTCTTCCCGATGTCTTCTTGTTTCATGCGGCCTACTTGGAAATATAGAAAGCACAAACCATGTCCATTTTTATTGAGGGCCACAGGGGCCAACTAAGGGTGGTCCACCTGTTTGGCATAGGTGCCACCTTACCGAGGTCCGCAAGCAAGATTCCTTGGCCACTATTGCCGGTCTCCAACAGAGGTGCCCTGCCCCAGAACCTGGGGTCCATCAAGTGGTACTCGGCCGCAGAACAGCGGTCCATAAAGTGGTACATCAATGCAATGCATGCTGGTTGAGAGGGTCCTGGCACACAAGACGACCTCCGCACGCTCCCCTCAACACCCAGTGGCGCACAGTCCTCAGGTGGGAGACAAAAGGGGGAAGACAAATGAGCGAGGGGTAAGGTCACAAGGGTACACATCAATAAGGCAATGCAAGACGAAATGCGTACGGAGAGCGAAATGAGAAAGCTCGTCCCTACCGTACGTCACCCCCCTGTCACCTACACTACCCTTGCCTTTACCCCAGATGTACAAAATTTACACCTTTACAAATTCGTCACTACTGTCACGTCTTCCCCATATTTCTTCTACACCAAATTCGTCTCCACAATCCCTCTAACCAAAATTTGCCATCACCCAATTCGTCATCAATCCTCATAAGGAGGGAGAGATGGAACATCAAGCACAATGTCACACCCACGTCATGATGCGTCTCCCAATCCAAAACATTTGCATCATAAAATAATTAAACCAACCTGGCCTGGTGTGGAGGTACCTGTCACCTCGGGTGAGTGGATGCAGATGTTGCGAGGAGACTTCAATCCTATCTACCCTCTAAATGACTTTAACACACTTTACACTACCCGGGGTCTTTCCCTGCCAATCCATTGGCCAACTTACACTATGGGTTCTAAAAACCAATTCCCATTGACCAAACTGTGGTGCTGCTCAATTTGGGGTCTCACTCCCCCGATTCATTTCCCGGTGCCCTTGCACAATTTCTGGGCTGGGGCGTGTAGCTCTCCCAGCAGGTCTACCCACCTGCACACCTCCACCACTGTAGTTGCCACCCGAGCTTACCTAGCTCCTCACCCTAACCTAACTAACTGGGGAAGGCCCCTCCTGGCTCTGTCACCCCTTGGTGCCCTCTGGCACTGGGCTACCCGGGTCCGTCCTCCGGATCCTCGGGCCCCATCCACAACTACCGGCTCCCAGAGCCCACCTGCGGCCTCACCTGGCCGACATCCTCACAGTGGTGGAGTGCCCAAACCAACTACACACACGAACAGGCTACACGCCCAGCCATTTCCACAACACTAATGCACCCATCCAAATACCATTCTTTCACCTCGCACCACAGATGCCAATATCCAACCACAATTTACCTATACCCTCTACCTAACACTTACACTACCCGCCCCGGGTATTCGTGATGGGGGTCCTCTCTTCCCCCATTCACACCTTCGCACCATCCACTCCACTCCATTGTTTCCACCATACTCACTCCACGACCATCCATTCCAATACTCCAGATATTCCACACTACCATTTATTCCACATAGCCACATACACCTGTTGTTGAACACCTGTGCAATCACCTGGTGCCACCTGCACCCTCCTTCCTTCCTGGACCATTTGGTCATCACAATACACATCACCTTCTCTCCCTCATACACTGCTCCACACACCTGTTCAGTTGCACACCTGTGCAATCACACCTGCTCAATCACACCTGTTCAATCCTCACACACTGCTCAATACACTTGAATACACCTCCAACACTCACACGGCATCATCTGAACTACCTGTTGCCCTGCTAACTTAGTGCTCCCCGTCTTCCCTTTAAACTAAGCACATACCACGTCATTATCATCCACACTAATCTACCTGCATCCCCACTACAGGTATCCTTGTCACTAACTAATCTTAACGTTACCTAATGTCATCTTCGCTAGATCCCTACAAACGATATATCCTACCCACCCGGGCTAGTTTTCACTGCCATCAACCCCATAAAACTAGTGCT
Organism: Myxine glutinosa; assembly: GCF_964187855.1. Lineage (NCBI taxonomy): Eukaryota > Metazoa > Chordata > Myxini > Myxiniformes > Myxinidae > Myxine > Myxine glutinosa. The sequence goes on from NC_136261.1 coordinate 276,557,006, forward strand.
CCTTTGCCCCCGTCTGTGAGGGATCGTGGATTGCCCATCCCACCACATCGGGGAGGTCCCACTATCAATTTTGCTCACCAAATTTCAGCCAATCAAAAATTTTCCATTTACTGCCAATTCTATTCCAATCATCAAATTTTGCCTTTTTCTAATTTTGGGTCCAAAACACTAACCTCATCACCCGTCTACTTATTAGATCCTCTCGGTGCGCCAATTCACGTCTACAGCCCGGCTTCGTAAAGCCGAGCAATGAATGCGGGTTGTTTGGTGCCGGCGGCTGGATGCGTCCCGCATTCGGTGCAGGGACGGGGGCTTACCCGGGCCAAGATCCCACACACCACCTCGGCACGGAGCCATCCTATGGCCCGATCTCGACCTGCCGGCACGTCTCCACAAAAAGGGGTCGCCATGACGACCCTTCCTATTGGGCTGCCCGCTCCGCCTAGTGGAGCACGGACGCCGCCGTTCCAAGCGCGGCCCAGCGTGGATCACATACGGCGGTCCTTTCGAACCCGCCGTGGTTCGGATCCCCGCTGGTCCTCGCGGCACGCGAAGCCCGGCACGCACCGAGGGCCCGATTCGGCTAAATGTCGCTCTAACCGCTAACCCGGTTACCGTTGATGCCTCACCTGCATGCTTACACGCATACGCTACCCCTTCCTTGCTCATACACCCAGCTGTTCCCATGCTCCTCGTCATTGCACCTTCTCTTACACACCCAGGTACACATTCCGCTCACCGACTTGGTCACACACCTGACCACCGAACACCTTTGCACACACTCATCGCTCGCACACCTCACCAACACACTTGTTCGCGCCCCCTTCTCGGTCACCTCTGTGACAATCACAGGTGTGCTCTCACTCGCACACCCAACCACGTGCCTCACGACCAACTCAAGTGTGCATTCCCACACACGCTCTACCATTTCAGGTGTGCATCCTTCCATTCCAGGTGTACATCCTCGCTCACCTGTCACAACCAACTCACGCTCCGTGTCACTCTCACTACTCTCACCTCCACTCTTGACAACGCACTCTTTTCTCATGCCCCCGTCCGTTACACACCTTTCTCGCGCACCCTCTTGCGCACACTCTCCCGTTACTTCCTCTGTAACACTCCTCACAGGCGTACAATTTCTCGTTACATCCTCTGTAACACTCACCACAGGTGTGCATTCTCCCTCACTCTTGACAGCGCACTCTTTCCCCATGCACCTGTCCGTTACACACCTTTCTCGCGCATCCTCTTGCGCACACTCTTTCGTTACTTCCTCCGTAACACTCACCACAGGTGTACACTCTCTCGTTACATCCTCTGTAACACTCACCACACCGCGCTTCCATGTGCCCCCTCGCACACGCGCTACGACCGACTCACTCTCGACAACACACTCACTCCTTGGCGCGCACTTTTTCCTCAAACACCCCAGAGTCGGACATTCTCGCACACCTCCTCTTTCGCACACCAGACCTGTCGCACACTTCACCAACGGCCTCTCACGAACACCCGGGTCCACAACAACCCCCAAGCCGACTGAAGCTCCCCTCACATCATGTACATTTCCACGTATATCGCCACTCACCTTGGCACCTCTTCATCGCACCTCTTCTGCCACCTGCAAACTCTTTATTTGGTTAGTGAGCACATCATCATGCTTTGAGCACAGACCTTGTACATATTCCATCACCTCCTCCTTTATCTCCGTCTTAGTTTCTGTCCGTCCCTTCTTAATTTCACTCACCTCTTCTTCCACTTCCTCTAATTTTTGCTTCACCTCTTTTATTTCCCGGTGCGTCTCCTCAAGTTCGTCCTCTAAGGCTATCTTGACCGTCTCTATGTGCGTCCTCACCTCTCGGTCCTTCGTCTCCATTACTTCTGTCACCTCATCCAACCTCATTGTCAGTCCCTCACGTACCATCTGACATTGCCTCTGTGTCGCCATCAAGTCCTTTTTTATGTCGTTTTGTGTCGCTTTTAACCCTCCTAGTACCGCAGTGTTCCTTTGAACCTGCTCCACTAACTCCGTTTGTCCCTCTGTCAGCTGTTCCACCTCCTCCGTCAGATCTTCTATTCTCCCTTGTAACTTTGCCGTCCCATTTCTCACCGCTTTCTCTATACGCTTTTCACCTCGCTTTACCTCCTTGCGTACCCCCGAGACCTCCTCACTTACACCTCGTCGTATCTCCTCTTTCATCTCCTCTTTCATCTCCTCCCTATCTTTTGTAGATGCCACCCTCATCTGTCCCAATTAATCCCTCTGAGCATCCAGTTTGGTTTCTACCCCGATTTTCACCTCCTCTATCTGCTCTCCCATTTGTTTAATTTCTCGGGCGGATTGCTCCCCCATCTCCCGCAATTTGTCTTCCATCCTATTTTCTAACCCCATAAACCCATTCTTTACCTCTTTTATCCCGCTGTCTAACCCCTCAAATTTGTCGTCGAACTTCCCAAATTTCTTGTCTAATCCCTTAAAATTATTGTCTAACCCCTCACCGGTACCCCTCGCTTCGTCCCTCATTACCCCCAGTTGCTCACCCTGAGCATCCATCCGGTTCCCCATTTGTCCCATTTTTGCTTCTAGCCTGTCCATACTGTCGTTCTTTTTCTGTACTTCTGCCATGAAATGGGCCATGAAGGCTCGCATGTACCCTGGCATCTCTGGCTCGGCTGCCGC